>NC_137461.1:92335637-92424688 GCF_964235325.1 Thermobia domestica
TTGATCCAATCATACATGAATTGCCTTGTGAGTGCTTTTTACCTTACTGTGTTCTGAAATGCAGTCTTACGTAGTATGACAGTAACAAAATTTGTTTATGCAAATTCAAGAGTGCAGAAAGACTTTCCTACCTAATGAGTATGCTCAATTGCTCGACTAACGTCAAGCACGCTCACATGATGCTGATGTCACGAAAAGATACGACAGATGAAGGTCGTTAACTTGAAGGTTAGTACTTGTTTACTGGGAACACAAGTAGTTTTCGATTTACAAAATGTGTTTATTTCTTCGAGGTTAACCCTGTATTTGTTACGTTCTTCATACATGCTTATTTTCCATTTCAATTTTTTGAATATTCTCTAGGGCAGGTAAAATGTATGAACTATTCACACTATGCAAGTCATAAAATTCAAGAGTCTCACGAAATGTTCAATATGAGTGACAGATCGACATCACCAAAGAACTGCAGATATCTAATTCAACGGCTGTAACTATTTATCCATGATGCTCTGGGTGTTGGGTTACAACAATGGACAATAACCAGACGTTGAGCAGGTGTGATATACGACCAAAGTATGGGGATGGTGAAGCTTGAGTCTACTACTATACACTTGAGACAAAATCGGTCTAAATAGTGAAGCACAGTAGTTCTTCCACTTCAAGGTGCATAAAGCTCATCTATTAACTGGAAAAGTGATGATGGTAGTCTTCTTAGACACACAGGTCTAGTGTTCGACTACTTCACAAATGGCCAAATCATCATCGCACAGAATTATCCTGCTCTGTTCGCAAGTTACGAAATATTTTGAACTTTCCAATCGGATGATGTTTACACGTTTGCTGTGTTATCATGGCTACATTTTTAATGTAGGTTACAATTACTGGAACACCTTATGTATTCGCCCAACCTTTCACCATTAAAACCATTCTTTCTTTTCCAACCTGAAAAATTATTGGATGCAAAAAAGTTTTGTCTGTGATGATTACTTTGAGAACCATGGTAAAGAACCGTGAGAAGAGCACTGAACAAGTGGATAATCTGAAACGGAATTTTATTGAAAAAAAAAAGTGGATATTTCATTCCAACAGTTTCCGTTCTGGACGAAGATCGACTTACGGGACAATCTCGTAGTTGTGTACTAGGTTTCTTAGCATCTATGTTGCGGTAATGTAAAGCTCAAATGCATTCTATATTTTCACTTGAAGCTCCTGACAACTCTCACATTTGCAGCAACGATAAATAAGCATTGCCATAGAATAAACTATGATATTACGGGAGTCATTCCTTCACTAACAACAAACGGATGACATTATCTTCTATGAAATGCAATCTACCAAAATACATTTTAAAAAAGCATTTATGACACAAAACAACTATGATACAAAAAAGTAAATATATATATATATATATAAAACAGCTTATAACACATATCATGATCATATTAACTTTTGTCTGTTAGAAAGTGAGACTAAGCATCCTTTGTAACTATACACGGCGAATCTAAAATCTGGAATTATTCGTTCAGTAACAAGAATCGAAACAAAATCTTCAATATACGTATACTTTCTTCTATTGAAAGTACAAGTGCAACTGTCGTCTTTTGAGACTGTTTTGAATCTTGATTCGAATTTTTAAATAAGTAAGGGGTCACGTTACTCATGAATTTCAAGCTACAATTTTCTCAAAAGCATATCATACAGTTATTATTATTTTGAATATCTATATACGTTAAAACGATACGGACTAGAAATAGACTCTGAATGTAATGTCTGTAGTTTTTCTTTTTCCTTTTTTTTTTTTTTTTTATTCATTCATTCTAGGAAACCAAGATGGCAATGTTGTCGAAGAACAAGTTGAAATCGTCATAAAGACGAGTGAAAGAATTCACGATGCTCTAAACAGTACCTTCAACAACCCCATTATGCTGCTATTAACGTATCAGAATAATAAGTCATCATTACAGAAAAGGGATCAGGAAGAACAAGCAACGCATCAGCTAGTCTTGAAAACGACTAACACCAAACAATCGGTTATATAGATGTTACACATAAAATAGCATGTGGGTTACTGAAGATTATATAATTAAAAATAACAATAAAAATAAGTAAATAAATAAATAAAAATTCACATTGAGGTCATTTAATAAACTATATTTCAGAAATTTCATCGTTTGTCATCTTAGCAACAAAGATGTGTTTTTGAGGAAATTCTAGGTAAAATTTACGTAGTATCAACTGTCAATTTACCAACCTGAAAATTTCGAACAAGATTTGCAGCCATCTTAAAGGACACTATACTTCTTATCAGATGGCGCTTTTTACCATAAGACAAAATAAAGGGTTTGTTTTCAGAATTTTGACTCATCTGCATTATTGTTTACAACTAAAATAAAAGTGAAGGACAAAAGTAAGGTTAACAAATAACAATAATAATTAGAGTTGGTTCTATTGTGAAAGTTTCAAGGCTACGCTATCAGTACAAATATGTTCAAAGTAATTCTCGTTCATTATTTTGCACAATATTTTCTTCAATGCGAAGACAAATATTAATACTGAATTCATGAATACATAAACAATATAGAATATCCCATGTGTGTGTATGTTTTTGTCTAGACATAAATTCGATTTTCCCTTATTATATTTTGACATTATCATTGATACGCACAGAATTCACTGTAAATATCAGAAGTAACGGTAACATTCTCCGTCTACATTTCACACCATGGTTTTAAAGAACTAACCTGGTATTTACTACAGTTTAATATCTCAGCTACCATCTCTTGTAAATTTAAGAAGACTGAAGTAAGACTAAAGTACATACTGACCAGCAAGCAAACTGGGGTCGTATCAGATCTCGTAAACAGGTGAGTGTTCTAACCCAAAGCTATGCTTTTCCAAATCAGCGTTTCTGAATTGATAACTACCATGATCGTTTGTATTTATCAGTTTTGAAATTCAAAAGTCTATCTACGTATGTAGTTTATAAGACAACACTTGTAGAAAAATCTCTGTTTTTAATTTTACAACAATTTACTGTTTTGAAATTTCATATTCAAGAACACTAGCAATCACAACCGCAATCGTGTTACTCGTATGATTTTATTTAACTCACAGTAAGTTTTTTTGAAATTTGCTGTCCCTATTCAGTAACCAGGCTATACGAGGCGTGGATCTACATTTCAGACAAAATCTGAACTACCCAAATGCGTTTAATGCTATTCCACCGGGTATCCAACCCGAGAACACGTGCATCAAAGACACCTGCGCTAACCACTGTACCAGGGGGAAGGGCTCATCTATTTCCTAGTGTAGTAGACAAAACATTACTAGATTAATCATGACATCCGGGGTTCGAGTACATCTGGTGATACACATTAAAAAAAAAAAAAGTACGTGTACGAGTTTCGCTTTTCATGTATTTTAGTTTGTAGGGATTCTAGTATAGTTCCCATAATATTTCGTGTAACAATACTTAACGAAAATATTCTTATTAAACTGTTAATTACTTATGGGTGGACACTTAGAACACGGATCACGAGCGGCAAGTTTTAGTAAATAAAGAATTACTTTATGAAGGGAAGAAAATTATGAAAGGATTTTGTGCATCATCCTACAAAACCAACTTGCTTCGTGGTGTCTAGGTAGGTATATTTTCGGTGTAGACAGGTAACAAGACATACTATCTACAAACGAAAAATGAAGGGCAAAAAGGGTTCAAAAGAAGAATGCTAGATTCGAATTTGGTTCTTGAAACAGTCTAGTACTTCTTAAGCCATTAGTCGGTTCACACTACGAAGTTTCACTTCACATCTTATAATTTGAACATGGAAAGTTCAAAAGACAAAATTTTTAGTGTTAAGAACCATTAAACACAATTATTGCACAGCTATTAGCTTCATGACTGTATGTAGACTAACTTCTATCATGTTTGGAAATAATTAAATCCTGATCACTGAGATATTCCTCTATATATAATTAAACTGATAACTGAAGGAGATCAATTTTAATTAAGTTTATGTGCTATATTATGAAAATATTTTTCTTGAGTCAATTACCGAGAAGTCAGATTCATTGTACTCAAGCATAGCGTAACCTTGTAAATTTATTCTTTAAAAAAATATGTGTTATATAGAGACGAGTTAAAAGAGAAATGAACCTCATAAAATCACGAACGAAAGCAAGAAATATAAACAAACGGCTTACTTAATAATAACGTAACAAGAAGGAAAATCATAGTATAATAAAAACGGTACAGACGCAATCTTCTTCCACACAGCAACAACTATCACAGATCATTAACAATAATAAGAATGAAGTACGTATCTCGTTACCACATTACATCGTGATACATATATCCTCATACTTTTCTGCTCATTCCAATACCAACGTTTTTATTTAAAACAATCACAGAAAAGTTTGTTTTCTGAAGATTAAAAACACTACTGAAATGAATGGGCACTGAACACCACAACAGCACAAGAAAAATGCAATACTTTACAACGGAACCAAATATTCTCTTCATCCAATTAGATATTGTGTGAAATCCTTAGCCAGTATCTTCCAGTTCTATCAAACTACTTTATTATCATATTCCAAAAACACGTTATAAGTGAATTCTGAAGATCGGTGCGCAATGTAATATAATAAAATCTTTAAGCCTCGACGAGTATTTTTCTGCAAATGAGCATTTGCTTTGTTCATATATTTGTTCACAAAAAAAAAAAAAAAAAAAAAAAAAAAAAAAAAAAAAAAAAAAAAAAAAACCGTTCTTAATGCCACAGACCATTATTTAAATACTGGATTCATTTCATTTAAACAAACATCTTCATCAAAACCATACATTTCTTGTGGCCTTCACAGTTCGATCATCTCATGGACGGGTACTCGAATAAATAAATACTAGCCTAACTCTAAACAATAAATACAACTCGATTCAATAGCAATAAACATATTACGGTTGTACACGCTTTTTGTTTCCTTCCTTCATATACTTAAAAACGCACGCAATGTACGTCCTTAAAAATTTCATTATGAACATTTGTATCGTCCAAATTTATGACCGCATGTTCGATTCCCGATCGACAGTCTCCTTCATATCCTTTCCTTTGGTCTCTATAGGCAGAAGAACAGATGCCACAGCTGCCAACAAAGCGACTCCGCCATAAACTGTAGTAGCAAGGAACACTGACGATTTCAGCATCACCTGAAAGATATATATATATATACATTTTTAGACAATTAACTGATAAAGCTGTAAGAAAACCACCGGCAGATTTATATTTAACACGTAGATTTTGCCTTTAGATTCTCCGATACAACTTTAAGTTAACTAGATGTATTCACTTCAAACTATGTTAATTTCTTGAAATAATGATCAGACAGCAAATGGCTAAATACAAGGTTACTAACTATATCACATGTTTAATCCTCGACACCCAGGAGCTAATGGTATACGATTCTCATCGTTATTGTTCAGTAGACTTACACTCATATTTAACTTCTATATTCCAAGAATACTCCAATATCGGACTTGCCTCAAGTCCACTTAGTCTCCCCGTGACTAACGTAATATTAAACCCTGAAATACATTCCACTAAATATGTAACCTAAACTTACTGTACAGTACTTTAATGAGAACATTTTCTACCAATGCTGATTGTAACCTACAACATACAGAAACAATATTCTTTAACTAGACATGTAATTTAACCAAGATAAAGATTGGAACATTCTGTTACGAACAACAATCACTACTACCGTTTATATGTATTATGGATATGTATGTCAAATGTATTTGCAAATATATTTAAAATCATTTAAAAAACCAAAACTTTCAGTGGGTTATTAAATGAACACTTTAAAACGTGGCAGTAACCCGCAAATTGAATCTATCAATTGGCATATCAAGTCGGGTAATTGGCCTGACCATAGAATAGAAACAACGCGAACGTATCTTACCAAGAGGATTGAGTATTGATGAAAGTCATCCCCACGATAGGTCAAGCAATTCGCGAGATGCTAGAAAAAGATTCACAACTTATTACTTTTCTTTTATTTCTCGGGGTGGGAGTTTACCTAGAGTATCACATTATTTCAAATTGAAGGTACTGCCACTGGTATGTTATAGGATCATCATCATAGATACCCTACCATTACTTAACAAGTTTCCATTACCCACAATCCCACACAAACTCTTCATCTGGACGTAATAATATTCTGTTTTAATACTGTCCATTAACTAGCCTCCCCCTTTTTTTCTGTCACCATACCTTCTAACATGTCCCTCATGAAACAATTCCTTCTCAGCAAATTTTGCAACTAGTTTCTCTTCCTCTTTTCAATTTTATCTAAAATTGTTCTTTTCTTCCCTACTATTCCTAGCATTTCCTCAATGGTTTTCCGTTCGACCCAGATCTTTTTCAACTTCTTTCCATGCCCACATTTCAAACGCTTCCAGTCTCAGTAAGTGCAAACTAGCATATTGCAGATAATTTGATCAATTCGTATAACATGAACAGATTGCACGGAATGCACAGAGTTTGCTGCAGGAAAAAAGGATGTTAGGTAACGATTGCAGCTGAATTTGATTACTACAGCTTTTTGTTTCTAAGGCGATGGCTAAGGTTTTACTTAACCATACAATTAGTTTATAAGGTTTACTAGTCTGTTTCACAACATTTGCCGTTACATACCAAATAGATGACTTCACTACAAATTCCACATCTCCTGGAACCCATTTCACGAAAATTACAAGTTTACGAGTATAAGTACTTGGAACAGGATGTACAGTACGTTACGTTAAAGTTTTTATATTGTTTACCTAAATTACATATAAATAAACAAGTAAATGATTTTATGTACCTTGCGTATTTTTATTTATTTCTGTTCTCATAATTCATTCACTTTTCTTCTTTGGGCTTCTTGGAAGAACACTAAATGTTGCATTTTTGATCACTTTCTCACAAATATTCTACTGGAGATAACATCTCAATGTTCGCTCAAAAACTTCAACAATCAATTCTAAAAAAGCGTTAATGATTTTATAATCTCTATTGTAATTCATAATGGACAATCCTTGTGGTTTACTCATACTTACACTTATGAAAAATTGCTGAAAAATTCTTCGGTAGTGGTATGGATTTTTGGTAAACTTTTTAAATTTAGTACGCCATTAAATAAAGTTTGCTACATAAAAATTGGAATTATATAAGCAACCTAAGGAACATCACACACTACATGTGTTGGGTAGTATCAATCACAATGGCGAGAGGAAAAATCGTTATCTTTTTTAACAAGCCTTCAAATGCATTTTTATAATTGATTGTTGAAATTTGTACGTTTAACAGTAAACTTTGAGGGTTGTCTCCAGAGACGGATCTAGATGGTAAAAACTGGGGGGAAAACCAGAATCCAGACTATGATAGGTATATGATGAATTTGCTATAAACTTTTAAAAATTTATAAATAATAGCTTAAATTATTTTTGTCATTCAAAAAACTGGGGGCTTAAGCCCCCCGGCCCCAGGCTAGATCTGCTACTGGTTGTCTCCAGTGGAATATTTGAGAAAGTGATCAAAAAAGTGAATTCGTACTAGATTTACTCTTCATAAGTTGATATCCTCCAAACAAGCTCATAGAAGAACAGTAAGTTAAGTATATGAAATAAAATAAATAAAAATACGTGAGGCACGTAAATCGTTTATTTCCGCCAATATACGTTGTTCAGTATTTTGGCTTTTTAAAATCAGTTCCATCTAGTAATACTGCACCAGAACTTTTAGTAAAACACGCTTCTGGATCCAACCATTACACAGTAAGAAATAAGCTTCCTGTCGTTTGACAGATCTAAATATCTATATTTACATACATATACAAGCCTAAACAGGGTAATACTCACCTGTGCAACATATGGCGTAACCATAGCACCCAATCTTGCCATAGCACTGCACGTGCCTACTCCGACAGCCCGCAACGGTGTAGGATATACCTACAAGAATAATTAATCCAAAATAGATAGTATAAACACTATCAGGCGACAAAGGCAGTAATAAATAAACCATACTTATATTTTAATAATTTATATCAGTTTAGTTTAATATGCAACTTACACAAAATCATTCATTTTTTTCTCGTTTTTGGCTTTATCAACCAAGAAACTGGGTAACTGAGAAAAAAAAAAAAAAAAAACACTGAGCTAGTGTTCTTTAGATATACATGATCAGTTAATTAATATTCACTACTTGTTTATACACAGTAGCACTATTTACAAATAATCAATATGCTACAATTTCAGTATTCTTAAACAAACCTTTCCAAAATATTGTACTGTAATTGTTAGACAAAAAATGTGCCCAAGGTCTCTGGAAAATTTTTAATACAAATCACCTACACTTGTTGAAGTTATTTATACATAGATTTTCAGTTAAATGTATGTTAGTGCCATTCCAGAAAAGCACTCATAACTTTATTTCATACAACTTCAAATAGCTATTTTTTAATTTGTTTTTTTATTTATACATATTTCTTGGTATTACCGGCATCTACCGCCTTAAGCTCGTCACGTGTGAGGAATGATATCCCTCGGCAAGTAAGCATACTATCCGGAAAGTCGGAAGGAAGGAAGTGGCATGCGACCTGTATGTTAGGTACTATCTCGGCATTTGCATGGTGTGAATGAGGAAAACCCAGGAAAAGCCTCATTTAGGATAGCTGGCATGAAAAAGCTGTTACATTTTTTCGACCGAGTGTCCCAACCAGAAATCGAACCCAGGACTACTCGCACCAAAGGCGAGTGTTAGCGACTACGCTATGCGGGGCCACTCAAATAGCTAAAGAAGTAGCAGTAAGTTTGTTTGCTTGCTTAAGTTGAACGTCCCCTTCAAGTACCGAGGTTATGTGAGACGTGGACCTTCAGCTTAAGGCGGAATCCGAACTTCCGTATCAATTCAAAGTTTACTGCTTTCCAACCGAGAGTCGAGAGTCGGAAAGGTGGATGCACGACTCACTCGACCAGTGAGGAGGTCTAAGAAAAAGAAAAGCGTACAAATACACTAACTATGATATACTACAAAACCCAATTTCATATTTGGATGTTGCTACTAGGAGTTCTAAAATCACTGTAAAGTCATCCAAGTATCCGTAAATCCGCCTAACATGAAGAAAGAAACATTATATGAATCTAAGTTTATTCTTAAAAACATATGCAATGTTATAGTAGACTCGTGCATTTTCTTACAATAACATTACATATAAAGCAAGGCCGGATAATGTAAAACAAACAATGTAGTGAAGGAAATGAAAGAGGAAAATATTCAGTAAAGTGAACAGTAGTAATACCTTCTTCGGTTATCTACGGAAGTTATCAATGCAAATATCTTAAGTTGTATGATCATTCTATGCAGGATGGTTAGAATCTACTGCACACTTCTAGAGCATACATAGGAAGTAAAATTGAACATTACCTTGCCCATTGCATCACTATACAGTAAAATACCAGTATGACAAAATTTTGGGGACTTTCGAAATTAATATATTATGATGATATTTGGCTACAATGAAATAAATCAATTCTCAAGAACTCACCTGATATATCTACTCCAAGATTTATATTTCTATATGAATTTACGGACCAAAATATGAAAAAAAATAAGGTAACCAAGAAAGTTCTGTCGCTTTTTGTGGAGGTCTGTGTTTCATTGGCCCTCATACCATGAGTTGAATGCGAATGGAGATAAGGAGAAGGTCAGTTGTTGGTGTGGGTATATCCAACATATTACCTTGTTGTGGCAGTTCAGTTACACCGTGAACTTGCGTAAGGACAGAGTGAACATGGGACCTCCACAGAGCGTCATAAGGGCGTGTATGCTGTACGAGTTTAAACTGGGGTCAAAGTCCGCTGCAACGGGGCGGAAAGTATGCCAGGTCTTTTGTGAGGGTGTCGTGACTACGCCGACAGCAGCGGTGGTTTAACAAGTTTAAGGACGGTGACGAAACACTCGAAGACGCACCACGTGCCGGAAGACCAACACATGTACAAAATTAAGATCTTCAGGCAGCAATTGAGGCGAACAGTGGCAAGACATGGGAGGAACTGGGACTACAATTCAGTGTGAGTGGAGAAACCATTCGGCAGCACCTCCAGCAACTTGGGAAGCACTACAAGTTGGGTCGACGGGTCCAGGATTTGACTCCGGGCCAGAAGGCAACACAAGCAGACACCTGTGTTTCTTCTCTGTTTCATCTGAGGAAGGAGCCATTTCTGGACAAGGTGTTGCGATGTGATGAGAAGTGGGTCCTGTACGAAGTTTCGCGGCGCATTCATCGTTGGTTAGCATTCCATGAACCGGTTTCAAAACAGCCGAAACCAGCACTGCACCAGAAGAAACACAGGTGTCTGGTGGATTGCTCACGAAACTGCTACCAGCTGGTAAGAGCATCAATGCAACTGTGTATTGTCAGCACTTGAGCCGTGTTATATATATATATATATATAAAAAAACTCAAAACACTCTGGAGCCAGCACTTCTGAATCGCAAAGGGGACCTCCTGTTACAGGACAACGCTAAGCCGCATGTGGCTCGGATGATCCGGGACACCATTCTACGCCTTGGATGGGAAACACTATTGCATTCGCCATACTCCCTGGACATTGCACTGTCCGATTATCACCTGTTCCATTCCTTGGAGAATCACCTTAGAGGACGCCATTTCAAATCCCTAGTAGAGGTGCAAAATGCACTTGATACTTTCTTCGCTTCACGGCCCACCAAGTTCTGTGATGAAATCCATGGCCTTCCAGAACGTTGGCAGAAGGTCGTCGATGCTGATGTGGACTATTTTTGATCTTCCATGATGTCTTAGGTGACATATCGATGTTCGAAGATGGTGGATGAAAAAGCGACAGAACTTTCTTGGTTACCTTATACAATAAAAGAATGAAAGCTTGTAAGCGTAGAAGGATTGTCGCTCAGCATTTATTAATCTATTGGCTGTGAAACTGTTTACTTTAAATAATTTAAATCAAAACAACTCTTAGGGGGGGGGGGGGGGGGTTACATGAACATATAGGGTATGTAATTAAAAAAACAACTTTACATCCTCTACAAGTCCTAGAAGTGTGTAATAAGAACTGCTTATCACTATAAACAGTATCATGAGTATATACAAAGATAAAGAATATAATACATATGAAAGATAAAATCAATTCTTACCTTATAAATGGTACATGAGAATTATTTGTACACATGCTATCCATGCAACCACCACCTCAGTTCTCTGCCACCATTGAGTTTAAGTGCAGTTAAAGCACCTATGCATCCACTACCCACCATCTTTATGCCACAAGATCTGGGGAAAGTGAAAAGGGGCAGATGGAGAAAAACAGATCAACTATGCTATAGTTAATGATAGAAGCATAAGTCTTTCAAATCAAATTTCGTCATAGAATATACTAAGGTCTTTGTTCACAGCATTCAGAATTGCGGAAATATAGCTCTTGCAAGCAATGATTTCAGCTAAACAAGTTTGAGATTCTTAAGTCTTTGTATTTTTACTTACATCTCTGATTGTACAAAAGCGTATAAAAACTGTGCGCCTGTGAAATATTTTTACCCTGGAACCGAACATAGGACCACCCTTACTAAATTTAAGCTAACCACTCAAGTTTCTCAACAGTCCTATCTACATTTATAGTGTATAATGACTCGGTTATACTTAAGTATTTATTTTTAATGTTTTGAGTAAAACTGCACACTAAGCAAAATCTCTGTGACTGCGCACTGAACAGAATAAAAATTGAATTATCAAAGAACCAGATAATTAATACAAAATTACCTAAGCTTGAATGACAGCATGGATACTTAACCTTTTGAAACTACTGACATTCTTTGTGGAGAAGGAGAGAAACTAAAAGGATATCAACTACAACTTTCTTCGTACGATTTGACTTTGTTCAAGTATGATTCTGTGATGTCAAATAACAGAGGAAAACTTCAAATACAAGCTTCCGTTTACTGTTATTCGATACTTCGATGTTCTAAAAATGCAATTCGCAGTCCACTGTAACCTGTACTGAAAATTAATTTATGGTAAGAATTTTTAAAGATTTACATTTTTATTACTTCCATAAAATCAATTATCATAGAAAATTAGTTTAGTTTATTCAATTTATATTTTAAAGTAAAGTAGACTTATGTGGAAGTATATACAGGGTGTTTCAAAACAACACCGACAACGTTTAGGAGGTGATTCCTGACACCAAGAAAAAAAAAATATAGACCATCCTGGGTGCACAAATGCTTCCTTTCGGAGTTATAGGCTCCCGAAATCTTGAAGAAAAAATGAACTTTAAAGGTCCATAGCTAAAAAATTATGGGACCTACTGTAGTCGGGTCAAGACTTCACTTAGGAACTAGTATGTGCCCTATCCAAAAATGCATGTTTCATAATCATACTAAGGTACTCAGCACATTAGTGAAGAACATGGACTGAATAATAGTGTATCTTATATCTAATCAAATTAATTATTTCACAGGACTGCTGAATCTTACATGTTTTTAAACTTAATCAATGCTTCTCAATCAATGCCCCATGGATATAGTTTGACTGTATCATACCATTATATCTGTCATTATATAGAGTGCTAACGAACTACACTATATAGATAAACTGTAAGAGGAGATTCTTTACTTTAAAACAAGAAAAATTGTTTCTATTTCCATAAACTTAAAATGGATCGGATATCTATAGATGTCTAATGCGCGAAAAAGTCAGTTTTAAGTATGAATTTTATTTTGATATTGGTCAACAGATGATGTGGTTCACGTTGCGACACTGTCACACAATAAAGTAATTTCAAACACATGTGGAAGCACATCCGATAGGACTTGAATCATTATTTTTAGTAATATATTATTGTAAAATAATGTTTGAACCCTGAATCAATGTAAGAATACTAATTTAATATAGAACCTTAAATGTATCTACTTACTTCTGGTGTATAAACATATGCTGCTTGAAAAACACCTGCAATTATTCCTCTTGCTATGAACAACATAATCGTCAGAAAAATTCGACTGAAAATAAATAATACAAAATAAACAACATTCTCCCACTGATTAAGAACATCATTAACTTTGACTGACAAAGCGCATTATTAACCTTAAATAACAATTTTAATGTTTAAAAAAATACTTCAAAATATACAAAAAAAAAAAAAATAATAATAATAATAATAACAAATAAAAATAAAAAAAATAAAATAAATAAATAAATAAATAAAACTCTAACGTTTCACGATTTTGTTTTGTAATGGAACGGCAAAATATGTCCAAAGGTAAGCAGGGACTATGCCTCTCAAAAACGAAAGTGAAAACAACTCTTTATTGTTGTTCGGACACGTACCTTTAAATCTAGTACTGCCTTTAATATCGGCGATATTTTAGGACCTTCTTTCCTGGCAACATCTACCGCCATTAACACAGTCCCACGTCTGATTGCTTGGCTTTTTAAAATTTAACATCCCTTCCAGTACTGACATGACCTACAGTTTAACTTAGGATCCACACCATAAGAGCTCCTATTGTAAATTAACTTGGGTCTCTACCTCCCAATGCGCGTATGCCAACCATTCGACAAAGCCTTTCAGGGCTCAAATTATTATTATTATAATACTCAAAACCAAGATCGTAAAATCAATCATACAGAGATTATCCTTAGGTTTATCTTCAGCGGATGTCTTATTTTTCCATGTACAACAATTTACAAACTGCTCTTCGTGCGCTGTGTCTGTCTACGGGTAAACAATCACCGAATTTCTTACACTTCAATCGTGAGCTTTTCATCATTGCGCATTACTCAACGAGGAATGTGACTTAATCTGAAAACTGCAGTATAATAAGCGAAAATGTGCAGTACCTCTGACAACACTGTACCTATCAACTCGGAGTAGGGATTTACGAACAATTTGAAAAATTACACTAGGTTATTTTCTGGTTCAAAAGTTACTAGGTTCTATACTAGTATACTAGGTTCAAAAGTTATATTTTCGGGGAAACACTGTATTAGGTACCTTTGGAAGCGGTATAACAATAATATTGAGAAGATCTCATCTGTGATCATACATAGCTAGTCGAGAGTCACATGTCTCACACTAGACAGTAAGTAAGTTTATACAAACACTTGAGGTTTCACCTTGATAAGCTAAGGTTGGTAAAAAATGCAACCCACATGAGAATAAAACGCAACTAATGGAAAATTATAAGAACTTATCAAAAATTATTTTCAATGAAGAGGGGCTTTCCATTGAAGTAAAACGTTAAACAGACCCCATGTAAACATATGGAGAAGTGAGAACCCGCCACAGCACCAGAAGGCTATCATGACTGCAAAAATTAATGTGTTGAGGGGTGGAGTATGTCCCGTTTATCTTTGAGGAACAAACCACTACTATCCAAAGCTAGATTTACATTTTTCAGCAAGATGCGGCACTGGTGTATTGGCCTCTCAAAATTTTTCAACGAGCACCTGCTAGATGAATCGGCTGAACTAGGCAAAATGACCAGATGTTCTACCAGCAGCTCCCGAGATCACCAGATCTAACTGTTTGTGATTTCTTCTTTTGGAAATGCGTGAACAGACTGGACGGATTTGAGTTTAGCGTTCTTTTTAGGAGCGAAGCTATATGAGACATGGACCTACAGATTAACCTGGGATCCGAACCACATGAGCTATCACCGAGAGCGTGGAAGTGGACTGTATGTATCTCCACTACCCACAACCCTAAATGGCATCCAGGAACAAATCACTGAAGCCGTAAACTCGATCAAGCCGGCTATGTTGCAAAGAGTTTGGTCCGAATTAGATTGTCGTATCTATATTTGCCGAGTAACGAGAGACGGGAGGACACTTCAACAATAATAATAATAATAATAATAATAACAATAATAGTTTTCTTAGAGAAGTCAGATAATCTATAGATTATTAAAGTTGGGTAAATTGAATCGCCAGCTATCTTTATTTTCTAGTGGGGAGCATGTTTACCTTTCTCAACTACCGTATATACTTGAATCTAAGACACTCCCATTTCTTAACTTCAAAAGTTGTGTTAATTTCTTGTATTCAGTTCTAAGACGCATCCTGGATACGTTTACGTTTCAACGAAACAACTCAGAATTTGACAATACCAATTAAATCATATGGGTATATTTTTTCAACTAAACATTTAAATGTCGAGATTAAAATAAATAAATAAATAAATAAATAGAGGATATCTTGGTTAAGCACTTTCACTGCCTGAACACGAACTTTCACTATCATTTTGTATGCGATTCCAAGACGCAATCCCCATTTTACAGCTGAAAATTTGGCATAAAAAAGTGCGTCTTAGAGTTGAGCATATACGGTATTTATTTAAAATGCGTGGGATAATGATTCCTCTCAGTTTTAAAAGTGTAAATAATCTATTTTTGCATTTTCCCTCACAAAATAATGACAACGTGCTGTAAAAATTCTTCCATATGTTAGTCTTCATTTGTACGAAGTGTGAACGTCATGATGAATCAGTAGCGGCCAAACCGATTTTGGGTCCCTCTGCAAAATCCACTTTTCGGCTTTGGGGTCTCCAGTGTTTTTCCATTTTACAGACTTTCTTTAAATTCTGATGTGGGGAACAAATATTATCGGAAAAATAACAACGAATTTGACACTACATAATCATACATCCAATATAACTTACATAAAGTTATGGAACTTAAATATTCTACTCAGCAGAAAGAATTTAAGATATTCAAGAAGTATAACTGCCGCATTTAGTGGAAAACAATTGTTGTCAACACTGATAATTTCTTTAATTTGAATGTCTCAATCAATTCTGTAAGAATTATTTGTTTACATACTTACCAATATATATATATATATATATATATATATATATATATATATATATATATATATATAAACTCAGTAATCGTGGAAAGTTAATTAGTTTCATTTCTCATATATTTTAATATTCATTAACTTTTGAAATAATGACCGATAATATTTAATGAGGCACTGCAACTCAAGTATGTATTCGATTTCAATCGTTTCTAAAGCAAATAGGTGATTCACTCGATCACTAATTTTCAACACCAAGAGACTATTCTACTATTTAATGTAGAATTTGAATCACACGTGGTTTTACCAGGAACCGAATCCTCATATCATGCCGAAAACGTGCTTGCTAACCACATATTCAAGAGGAAAGTTCAAAATATGTTCAGCAAAGAAAGCTCTGCAAGTCTAGTGGGAACCGAATTTCCTCAACTCCTGTTAGTTTTGACCCTACATGACTTGATAACGGCTTAAATCTCGAAATTGATGTTTATGAATTTCTTTGTAAAATTTGAAACTTTATTATTCAACACTTTGCTATTCCCTACCATCCGTATTTTATAACTATATATCTGAATTATCAGGCATCACTGTAATATTTCTCTGTGTCTTCGCATGTTTGCTTTCACAGTAACATTTTAGAGGAAAATCAAATTAATGAAACAATAGTTCAAATGTAATTCAAACATATTCATTCGTTTTTTAATGCTTGCAAATAAATAATAAACATAATCAGGTGTTACTAAATTCCAAAATTGCGAAGTGCATTAAGAAATTATTTTATATTTTTCTTCATAATAATTTCTATATAGGTGTCACAAGGCGAACGAAATCCTTCGAAAATCTACTGCCGGATTCCCTCGCCTCCGAACAAACAGTACTTCTCTCGCTTCCAAGTGAAAAATACTTTTCTCGACCTACATAAAATATGAGTGTCTTTTTCACCCACGAAGCAGAACAAGCCCCCTCCTTTCTTCCTTGTGTGCAGAATGCATAATCAGCACAGAACTTAGAGGCTTCGCCTTATTTCTCCCTCTCTCGCCACAAGGGAAAGCACAACAGAAGACTTTCAATCACAAGTGAGAGAGTGATTATTATGTACGAACGGCCAGACGTTTAGAAGATGCCTGACTATTTTGTGTGCACTTACACTGAAAGTGAACGCTAGAAAGAGATAAGCCAAATCATATGGACAGAATTGTGACTCACGGTATTGCCGAATCTTGTATGGATAACAATCAGAAATGGGACTATTAGAATAGCAGAAAAAATTGTTTTCTGATGTTATGCATTTGTATACAGCAACAAATGCCCATATAACTGTTATATTTTCCTTCTTATTAATTTGGAAAGCACGTGAGTTTTGACTATATGATAGTGTCGCCATACAAAACACCAAATGTTAGCTTTTCATAGATACTTCCTGAATACGAACCTAAAAAATGAAATTTTCTTTCTTTTGAGGTTTGTCTTATATAAATATATATATATATACACAGGGTATTGTAACGATCTCGTTACCAGGATATCGAAGGAACTATAGAAAAATGAAGGAATTAAATTACATTATTATATGTTTAAAAAAAAAAAAGTTGTTAGAGTATGATGTTTGTAAGAGGATTTCTTTTGCACTCGAAATCATAAGCCTCAAGGTTGCTTTTGCTTCCGCGCCTGTGAGTGTCTCATGCACATGCTAAGGTTTGGATTGCAAGCAGCACGCTTGGACATGCTGACTTGGGTCCTAGTGTTCAGCCGGTGAGGAGCTCGGATTTATTGTCGCCAAAATGAGAGAACATCGAAATGGACAGTGTTGGGTTAGTTTGTTTTTTCGAGTTTGATTTGTATGTGGTTATATGGTTATATGTGTATTTCCAATTTGCAGTGAAGATTTAGTGAGGATAATGTTAAGTTTGATCGCTTATGTTCGAGCTTTAATTAGTGCGTTTAGCATTCTTCTTGTATTTGGCGTTACTGTGTTGAGCAAAATTATTGAGAAAGGTAGCGAAGGGCGGCTTGGTACAGTTCTCTTTATTGTATTTAATGAAGTGAAGTAAGATTTGGAAGAATTAATTTCAAATTCTTTCCTCATAGTGATTAATTGCATTATAATTCAAATATTTGATTTGATTTGAAGTTTAGCGTTCTTTGATTATACCATATAAATCTTTCCGGTTTGACTTCAGAGCATAATTTCTCGCTAGTAAATGGGTCTATTCTTATTTGTGAGAGAGGAGAAGATTACAGAGATCCAGGGAAAAGGGATTTAACAAAGGTAACGGTAATCACGAATTATTGAAGATGAGTCATATTTTAATTATTTTGGTAGTTTGTGATGTGTGTGTTAATTACAAGTGGGTCGTCTTCTGCACTCCATTCTATTCGAGATAGGAATTTGTGTAAGGAATTTACCTTTGATAGAACGGAAAATCCGGGTCCATGACATTTGACGCAGACGTTTAGGCATGGCTGTTTGGGTGCGAGACGTTTGGGCGCAAAACCTTTTATCCAAATAGGTTTACTTACCTGTATATGTCACAGTGAATTTCATAACTAGAGCCCGGATGTGTAGGCACTGGAAATTTCAGCAAAGTTTCTGCATGTCATGCACAACTTGTCTCTACCAGTTTAAAAGAAATAGGAAGGAACTGCAGCAGACTTTCGGTTATCCGGGTTGCGATATCCGTACTCCGTACTATGTGGCTTAGTTTTAAAAGAATACTTGTTTTTAATAAAATAAGACATGTAATAAAAAAATGTAATTTGTGTAAAAAAAAAAAAAAAAAAACTTCGTTATTGTTTAGTTATTTCAAAGATGTGACTATATACTCATACTGCACTATGTACTTGATTTTTTGAGTCAGACATTATAGAATTTATCTTAAAATGTGTACAATACTGTACATATTTTCCTTTTTGCACTTTCATTTTCTATAATAAATTATTACAACGCATCATGGTACAGGAGGAACAGCATTATTTCCAATAAGGGTGTGGAATCTGTATGGCAGAGTTCTCAATGACCATAGTAAAGAACGAACACCACGCCGAAGCAGCTCATCGTGGACTGCAATCGGAGCTTCAAATGGGCCATCCGTCGATTTGTCGCTTTTTTTAATGAACTTAGGACGACACAAAAAATGCAGGACTTAGTGTACGAGGCAAGTCGCCCAAAAAAAGAAAATATATTCAGACAAATGAAGGAATTCGCCGTATTGTACAGAATTTTGAAACCGTTGACATTGTAGAATACTTGTGAGGTTTGGCCCATTATTCCGTCATGGAATGATAATGTCATGGTAAGTGTAACATAAGGCAAAAATAAATTATTCAATATCTATATAATATATTCACTGTTGTTTCCTTTCCAATTATCTCTGTTGCAAATATAGTAATAAACAGTAATACAATGTTATGAATAACTATGAAGTTTATGAATATCCAAAATGCCGTATTCCTTTACGTTAGAGATGATATAAAAGTAACATCACAGAATTTTATTTTCTGGTGTCACAGGATGACTACAGCAAATTTTATTTCACTCCAATACAGATTCGTGTTGAAAAAAAAAAAAAAAAAAAAATGTGCGAATCATGGTTTCCCGATTTTCCTGAAATTAGGATATATTTTTTATTCTAGAAACAAAATAATTAGACCTATGTATTTTTTCTTTCTGCGTTATACAAAAATTTACTAGAACTAAACCAAGCATTTAATGCAACTGAGACTTTCAATGACTGTTTACCATACGATATACTGTAACGTAACGAAAATTTAGAGTTTTTGAAGATAGCTTTTTAAAGGAAATTTCTTCTTCCTGAATATTTTAAGTTGTGCAGTTATTTGTTTATCTTTGTGATATTATTGCTTATTTTCAAGGCTTTTAGTGCGTAGACATCCGGGTTCCAGATATGAAATACACTATAACCCATTTAAGTAAATTAACTATTCAGATGTACGACTTTGCGCCCAAATGTCTCGCGCCCAAATGTCCTGGTCCGGAAAATTCTGGGGTGAGAAGGTGGCAGGTTTGAACCCAAAACCTTAGAAATGTTCGATGTGACTGTTATTCCTTTAAGGTTTAATGATGGGAGAGTAATAAGATGATCGAGCAGTGGTGCTGAAATATTCTTTAGATCAGTTATAAATATAATATTTAAAATTTTTCTAAATTCAAAATTTGACTTGGAGAAATCTCAGTTTGAGATATTCATACTGTTTGACGTTAACATTTGCTACCGGATTTAGTCGATGATTTCAATGAACCTAATAATTAGTAGTTTGATGAATTTAATACGGCTTTATATTTTGTTGGTTAGGCTGCTCTGTAGAAGCGTAACTTATTTGAAATTAATTTTGAAGAAAGTTATTAGATTTTTGCTTCAGGTGAAAGCAATTTGACCCTGATTGTAAAGGAAATCTTCATTTGATAATAATGGTATTTGAAACGGGTTAGTAAGTGATATTAATTTTCATAACAGAGGTCCTTGATTGGCCTGATCTTGCTGATATTAAGTTTTGTACTCTCTTTGAATTTGTTATACTATTGAGATTTCTGGTATTTTCCTTGAAAAATTGCTGGTTACGTTTGGAGGCATACAACTATTCACATTCAATTCCATATTATGTTTGGATGCAGTATGAAACCCGCCAAGCTAAAGATTTATGGGTTGTAAAATACTGTAATAAAAAATTTCATGGAAATTGTTGTATCATCATTTATTATATTGTGTGATTTATGTCATTCTCTGGATTTCCGACTGACATTTGATGATCACATTTCCTAGTAGCTCTTTGTCGCGTAAGCTCCTGTGGCTAAATTGGATTAGTGTTTTCCCCACCTTGTCTGACTGGCAACGGACGGGGGCGTTACAGTGTCCCACATAAAACAGGCACGCCTTTCGTAAGGGTTAATCATCTCTAGTTAAATTGCTTGTGGGGTGACAACAGTCTCGAAAGTTGGCTACACTGCATTTTATCGGAAAGGTGAGAATCAGGGAAAAATGGAAATGGAACGATGAAATGAAAAAGGAAGGAAATTTGGTTAAATTAGCTTGGAGGCTAGGCTTTAATGTAAATGGAAGGGAACTAAGTGAGAAAGAAAGTGAAAAAACCAAAAACTTCTTGAATTTTGATTGAAAAAGAAAATGGAAAAGGTTAAATGAAAAAAAAAAAAAAAGAGCAGTACTTTCTTTCACTATTTTTTTTCTTTTTTTCAGGAACCAAACTTCCGAAGAGAAGGAAGGAAAATACCTTGAACCTTGAGTACAGCAGTGTGTTCGTGCGTCAGCTGTTGTGAGAAGTTCGTATTGATTGAGACCCACTTCAGCAACATTTTCCCTGAAGACAGACTAGTCAGTAGAGGCCTTTGGCCTCCATGGTCTCCGGACTTAACATCGTGTGATTTTTATTTATGGGGCATATTGAAAAGCAAAGTGTATGCTGACAATCCTCACACAAGAGACGATGTTGCTGGTAACGTCATCAAACGAGGTCAGCGATGCCTGGATGCCCATGGCCACCCCTTCCAGCATCTCTTATAAACAGTTAATTATTTAACAATATTTTATCTATTCACTGTTAATTAGTTCATTGTTGCTATTACAGTGTTACTTGAATCTCGTACATCAGGCGTACCGGTTTTATGTGGGTCATCCTGTATATAGGAATTTTCATAACACTTTAAGTTAACCTTGTAATTTAATATTTCATCTAATTTAATATTTCATTTTCTACTCGTCTCCGACAAAGAACATAATTACTTACATATTTAATTTAAAAATACTTACTCTGAAGTGCAAATAAATAAGAAGCATACACAAGCTGTGAAAATTACGAACTGAATCGCCATAGTCTTCTTCCGACCAAATTTCTCAATTACAAATATGGTGGCAAAAATACCTGAGAAATGAACACAATAAAAATTAATAATAATATTACAATAGCAACAGCTTGAGTTAATTGTCCTAAGCCAGTTAAGACATTCAGATTACATTACAAAATTCGATTTGAATATATGTAGAAGGTTGGAACAAAGTCTAACTAAAATAAATAAATAAATAAATATACTAAGTACAAGGTTAGGCTGCAACTGAAGCGTTTACTTTTAAAGATTGTTTGATTTGTTTGTCAACGCTTAGATAAAACTGCTTTTGTATTACGTGAAATTCTCCAGCGCAATTTACAGCGCTGCTTTAAGCGTACTGCTAACTGCTAAATTGAGAATACAGTTTTTATGTCTCTGCGATGAAAGAAAAGAAATTCATAGGACAAGAGCTCTGTTTGAAATAAACAATACAATTTACTATACGATTGCAAAATTTGCGTGACAATTTCAAACAGCAGTCCTTTCGATCTTTTGATTAGAGAACCACTATCATTATTGCTTCTACACTATTATTATATAGTAACAGAAAATGTCCATCTTAACGTTTTCTAATAATGATATTAATTTAAACTCTACACAACAAAACTATTTCGTTCAAATTCAGCTTAGCGAAACAGATTTAAGCTAAAATTCAGAAATACAAGTCGTTCTATAATCGCTATGTACCGCAATGTTTCGAATTACCTTGATTTACGATGCACAGTGGGTCACAATCTTGTTCGAGCGGTCCAAAATCTCAAAAAAATTCAATCGTTCTAAAACGCGTTTACTTTTCATCAGTTGTCATAAGAAAATGTTTTCAGCATAAGTATTATTTCATATAAAATTTTAAGTACTTTCCAGCTAACGTTTGAATGCATTATTATTATTATTCTGGTGCATGATTGCTTTAAAGATGGATAAGATGATATGAAATTAATATTTAATAGAAAATTACCTTAAAAATCCTTTTTAGTTACACGTTATATGTATTTTCTTCAAATATACTACTGTATATACATCGCACACACGTACACACAAAAAGTACACTAAAATGATAACTAATTTATACGGTGGTATGTAAATCTAGTACAGTAAATGAAAATTTTCATACTTGGAAACGTGCAATTTTTTTTTTTTTTTTTTTAAATAAATTGTTTCGATGCACATGTATTCCTCACTTCTACCTTGGTGCAGCTGAATGAAGAAAAAAAAAATAGCTTCTACATAAAAGACATTGTTCGAGAAATTTTTTGCTTATCCATCATGTACAATAAAAATGATAGGATAAGTTTTGAAGTTCGATACTAAGAAGTCCTACGATCTTAACTTAATGTTAGTTCCAAGATTTTTAAGTGTTTGCTATTTGTGGTCTGATGCAGAAACACATACAACGAACTCTTTATTAGCCATAAGCTAGGAAGAGGAGGAAATCTTATTATCGAACCACAAATTTATCCCATCGCTTTTATTCTACAGAATGGATCAGCAGAGAATTTCACACATTATAAATTTTACGTAGCAGCAAGATCTTTTTTTTTTTTTTTTTCCTCTCTTTTTAGATATGCCGAGGATGAGGACAGGAGTGTCTTGAAACAGTTCTTTGAAGTTTGAGTCTTTTGGGGGGTTTTGAGATACGATAGTTTTCATTTGCAGTACACCATAAACGCTTCGTCAGTTGGGGAGGGGCAGAAATAGGCAGAAAAGAGAAGAAAAATTAAAGAACAGAGAAATGTCAGTGAAACGTTTAAATGGACATTCATACTTCACAACTAGTTCTCGGTTCAATAATAATTACGATCATGTCTTTGTAAGGAACTGGTTTTGATATTAAATAAAACAATTTTAATTTCTTTTTAACGTACTTTAATTTTCGATACAGCCCCTCGAAGTTCAGCGCATTTACTCCAACGTTTTACAGTTTAATCCCAGTGAAAGAACGAACGTTTCTTAAATTATAATAATTCAAAATGAAAATAAAAATAAATAAAGACAGAGAAGAAGTAATGGTGAAAGAACCTTTAATAAAATGAAAAATGAATTTTGCGAGTTCTTAAATACAAATAAACTTATTAAAATACAATACTGCACTGTGTGAAGGAAATATGCACGCTACGCAAAATGAGTTTGAAGCTTTCGAATTGGTGATATGACGAGGAATAGAAAATTAGCTTTTTGAACTTGAGAAGAAATAAAGAATATTTGACAGAACTGTAGAGAACGAACAGCATTAAAGACCAATAAACATATGCTGGAAAGTAAGATGTAAGAAAAGATGACCGATGATACGGAAGAGAATAATCCTTATATCAGGACAAGAAGATACCGGGAACCGTGATAATAATAATAATAATAATAATAATAATAATAATAATAATAATAATAATAATAATAATAATAATAATAATAATATAAAATACCTGGAAATTCCGCTAGTGTCGTCCATAGAAGATCTATATAATCTGTTGTGGTGAGCTCTTTACAATCTGCAGTACAAGTATCAGATGGTTCTGTTCCTCTATTCATGCACAGATCTTCAGAAGCCTCAAACAATTCGGTCGTCATCAATACCACTCCGTAGTAACAAAATGCACAAGCAGTCCTACAGAAGGAATATTTTAAAGAATACATTATGCAGATCCACATTTTATATAAATTCATGGAAATAATCTTGACATATTACGAATACGTGATGTATATTCTTTTACTGCGAAATACTTAATCAAAATGCACACTTAACCATCCTAATAAGCAATTCCTCTTTGGCTATTTGGTTAGCATATGGACCTTCGGAGCGGATGATCTAGGTTCGATTCCCGGTATAGCCTCAGTGTGGGAATAGACGCTATAAGCTTTACGTCAACCAACATTAACCATCCAACTTATTTATCGGTTCTCAATTACTTTTATAATCTTTTCTACAAACAAACTTGATGCAGGCAACCTATCTTGTACAAGAATGCAATAAAACCGTAGTTTTCAAAGAAAATTTTATCCATTTTATAATCTTTGCAACTTGCCAATCTTATAAAGAATACTTAAAATAAATAATAAAATAATATAAATAAATAAAAAAAGGAACTATTGCATTCTATATACCGATAATATTATCAAGCATTTAACATTTTTGATACACCGAGTCATTAAAAAGAGCCGTCCCCTCAATATCAATCAATAAATATTATGTGAATAATAAGAATTTAAGGGGCGATTTTACAGGAGGGACATGCAAGAAGTATTTAGATACTAAAACAGAGTTCCTAATGATCTGAAGAAACCAATTTCCCTGTCCTTTGGCAGGAAATTCCCTGACTTTCTTGGCAAGTGTCGGATGACGTTGACATATAAATAAGGAATAAATAACGGTGAATATATGATAACATTTATTCTATAGAGACAAATAGTAATCAGTTGCTCATACGTACATTCCACTTACCTCCCATAAAAATCTGAGCAACGTCCAGTACTATGATCATTAGTATCTACCCACGAACTTCTGACAATCAACTACCCTGAAGATACGTAACCGAAGATGTTTTCTCTTACACGAAAGTGTCGATCACATCATTAATTCTGTTTTCCAAAATATCTCTTTTGATGCAAAAGAACTAAAGTCGTGTAAACATAGTTGTATATTTTTCAAATCCTTCTGTCGAATCAGGGAAGTAATTTCTTGAAAATTCTTAGGAGAGAATTGAATATACTTAGTAGATGGCTGCATAAGTGAAAATATTCTTCAACTAATACCTTGCCAGCTGATATGCCCATTCCGTTCTTGCCTGAACTTGGATTAAATGTCATCGTGATTGACATCTAACACCTGAGCGGCTCCGAAAACTATGAATTCGAAAGTTGATTTGATTTGATTTTGAGTTTAGTGTCCCTTTCAGCAGAGAGGCTATACGAGACATGGAGCTACAGCTAAATTCGGATTCGAACCACGAGCTCTTGCCGGGAATCGAAGCAAAGGTCTCCCATGCTAAAGGCGCGTATGCTAATCGATTAGCTGGACTCAAAAATAATCTCTGTCATCTTAGACACTTAGAAATGCCTGTTTTTCGCACGAAAAGAGTAGGTTTATGGAAAACATTTGAATCACCTTTCCCCTTCGTATACGTATTTCAATGGTAATGTAATGACAAAAATACACAAGATACTCTTCTTTTGGAATAAGTTTCGAAATATCCTACCCAAACATAAAACGCCTTAATCAAACTAATTAAAAAAAAAAAAAAAAAGCTTGAGGTGGGTACTATGTTTCAAAGGTCATTTCAAACGGGTCAGTCGTTTTCCCGACCCGAAAACTATGAATGCAACACTAATCTCAGTCATTTTTGACATTACCTTTTCACTCCTTCTCCTTCCCTCCTCTGCAGATGGGGTTGAACTTTGGATCTAAACGGAACTGGGTGCGTCACTATTCATTTCAGCTACTTCGAAAGCTAAGGACTGCACAAGTGCACACTAATGTCGGTCTTTTTGAATTATTTTCTTCTCACCCCTTTCCACTCCCCTCTTGGAGTGTCTTGCTCCCACTGTATTTTTCCAGATTGTAAATTGTATGTCTACCACCTTCGGATGAAATTGCTTATATGTCATCGGGGTTATCACCTACCAGCTTAGCGATCCCGAAAACTATGGATTCGACACTTATCTGAACCATTTGAGATTTTATTTTTCATCCTTTCTCACCTCCCATGCCGATGGAGGCTGAACATAGACTAAAACGGCATCTGGCGGTCACTATTCATCTCAGCGACCCCGAAAAGTATGTATTCGACACTAATGTCGGTTGTTTTCAATCATATATAACCTCCTCCCACTCTCCCTAAATGTGCCGGGGTCTTAGCACCACTGTAATTTTTTTCCAGATTGAAAGAATAATGTATACCAAGTTTGGTTAAAATTACTCCAGGCGTTTCAAAGTTGGAGTAAAATTGCTTCAGAGTTACGCTGGCTGGAACATACATACATTTTTATATACTTACAAGGTAAATAATTACACACCTATTAAACATATTCATATATAAAAACAAATCGGTAACTAACCAAATAAACCAAAGCAGCATAGATGTTTTTCTTAGCTCCGGCAAAAGAAGGTCTCTAACTCTCCCTCTCTGTAAATGATGCATGTCATCAACGACGAGGCGTCCAAGCAGCATCGCTTTTCCATTCTCCTCGGCTATTTTTGTTAATGTTCTCACTGCTTTCTCCGGCTGCCCACTCGCAACATGATACCGCGCACTTTCTGGTAACCACTGTAAAAGAAAAATAAAATCTCAAATAATAATACGCAGAAAATTTTGCTTTCATGTGACACTACATTATACACATTTTTTCAGCCTATTACCGTATGATGCTCCCTCTTCGTTATTCCACATTATAACAAGAAAAATTTCAACTTGGGACTAACTTAACTTCAGGAATTCAAGAATCAAAATTAGTTAGGCTATAAGAGAGCGACCATACAAGATCACACGACACAATTATATGTCATTTTCCTACGTCTGAACAATAGTGTTGATTATGAACTTTTACTTCCAGTTTCCATATTGAATTCGCCTACCATAATTTCAACAAATGTGAAGCGACTCTTATTAACACAGTACTAAAGTTTACTAGATAGATATTAACTTTTGACTCTATCTCTGTTAGAAATTATTACGAAATATGGGATAACCCAGGTTCATGAGACGTATATACCTATAAAAACATATAAGGTACATATACCTATGAAACATATATAGGTACATATAAATAAACTCAAAACTACGTAACTTCTGAACTTGCTCTTCCTGACAACATTTTGTCGAACATTCACTTGCTTCACTGATAACATTGTCAAGATACAGTTACGAAAAAACGGACTTAATAGGAATATGGTGGATAGTAGATAACAACTACGATTTCAGTCATCGTAATTATGGTATCAGCCCAGATTTCAGAACATAGGCGTTCGATTGGATTACTCAATCACGTAGGCGACTCAACAATTACACATAGTTGGTTCAGTTGTTTTCAGTGTAACATCCCGTTCAGCAGAGAGGCTATATGAGACGTGGACCTACTTATTAACGTGGAATCCGAACCACATAAGCTCCCAGCGGGAATTGAATCCGGGCCTCCCACGCCAAAGGCGCTTACGCTAACCGCTTAGCCACGAAGGAGCTCTCAACAATTACATATTTTAAATATGATATTAGCAGTTTTTACTGACAAATACAGACATCTTGTGGCTCCCAGTGTGAGTTTATCACAAACGAATACAAGTAAACATCTTAAGTTATTTTGTATGCCTTCTTTCATAAATTTGTAGCAAGTGGATATAGCTTGTATCACAAATTCCTAGCAAGAGAACATTGCGCCTGTAGACTTGAAGTATATGATCAAGACATGAGAAGAGTAATAAACCATTTGATGTGGATATGTACTTCTAACCGGACTTACATACGTATGAGGAAGGGACACGTCGAAGCGATCAAAACACTTAAATGAATCTACCCATTCCATAAAACAAACCAACATTTTGCATAAAATTTCTTCGTTTACATAAACAAGTATGTGATGTGAATCTTTCTTCATTAGGACCAAGAACCCTACACTAGTCTGTTACTTCTCAGAGATAATAAACGTATACGTATATATATATATATATATATATCCAATGTTAACGGATATGGAAACATTTTTTTTTTAAGTAATGTTGCGCTTACCATTTGATCAAAATTAAAGTACTCTCTGTACAATTTATCACTCCTGGAAGAGGATAGGCGTATTAATCCACTTACTTAAGTCGAGTGCTGAAGTTATCTTTTCCTTCCCATAAACAAGAGGAATAATACAAAATATAGCGATTCAAGAAGTGATCAAGTGAAATACACTTGTTGGATAAAGAAATGGTGAAATTTATGAAATACTGTAGCAAAATACAACTCTGGTGCATCAGTAGTATCAATTTACTTTTTTATATCTTGAAGGTTCTTTCAGCACACTACCAAATTCCTGTGGAAAGCAAATTGAGGATTTCTAGAGCATAATAGCTGCACGTTGTTACCATGCGTTATGTTGTTCAAATTAAAAATATCATCACTCACATTAAACCTTGGAGTAGTTGTATTGAGTTTCGTAACAAGTTACAACACAAAGCCAATAATACACTCACCCTACTAATGTAAATTTCTTCTTAAAAGTCAAGAGCATACAATATGAAGATTAATGAAATACTATTTACAACCACTGTTGAAATCTGATAATTTTTAGTCCACTCGTTTTTTACGTTTACCACAGAGAGTACAATATCTGTGGTACTTTGGACATTTGCTATATCTATGCATAGTTAAGTACGATCTTTTGCATTAATATTTTCGACGTAGAAAATATTAGTTGGATTTGGATAAAAGAAGTAAATAAATAAATAAATAAAAATCTTTTCACGGATTTACACAAAAAATCACATTCCACGATTGTGCAAAAATGGCACTTACATCCTTATTTATTTCAAGCCACCAAATGTAGTTTTGTGAGACATTTATTTAACATATTTAATTAACCATTTCATATCCACATATAAATAATTTGTATTAGACCCCGAGAAAATCTGTATGAGGTCCACCAAGCTTCTAAGAAGCCTTCAGCAACATTCATTGAAGAAAGTGACACTCTAGCATGCAACATGAAATAGTATAATACAGTAGATACCCAACTATCGGCTAATGTGACGGAAAGGCAGGCCGGATAACAAAACAGCCAAATAGAATGGAGTTCTATAATTACTCACATAAATAAATTTGTATTAGCTCTGCCATACCAATGCCATTAAAAACACTTTTTACACCAAAACCCAGTGTTATTCATATTTCCTGACCTCTTAGTACAGGTCACTACTTTATAAATGTTTGTTATGCACTTTATTATATGTTTAAAACAAAACATTAACGTAAAACGTAGTCCTAATTCTACGTAGTCAGTACTCTTCATTGGTACTGATTCTATAAATGTGAAAAGGCAGGTCTAAAATAAAAGGGACAAATTTATATTTTTCCGTTTTGAAACAGTCTTTGATAGAGGACTGCTTTTTCCTTTTAGCCCTCTTCCGTGACGCACTGTCCATTACTTACACAAGCAGATGATATCAGCTGGCGTCGCTTCCTCCTGCTAACTAATATACTGTAGTACCGCCTCAATCGTCTTGAGCCTTCCGAACATCTATATTTTTAATGAAGCGCTTGAAACATTTCTAAGTTATCTGAAGCGAATGAGCTTCCTGTCAGACATACAGATTTAATGATGCTGCATACAAACTAAATCCAGGAATTCCAAGCCATGACTTTCATACTTTAGTTCCGTATTATAAGGTACCCCTTTTTATTCTCATTCTCGCTATTCTTCATGACCCGCAAAATATCAACGTAACAATTCACCAATGAGAAATAACCAACATTGTGAGAAACGTTTGGTTAATTATAAATGAATTACAAATACGCAGGTATAAATTCTACGTTAGAACGACAATGTATTACAAAAAAAAAAAAAAAAAAAAGTTACTTACTGGACAAATACAAGCAAATGCGAATAACGGTATCGTTGAAAGACCTAATAGCCACTGCCATCCCAGCGTTGGCATCACTATAAGGGCGAGGAGGACTTCGAAACATGCTCCAAGGGCCCAAAAGCACTACCAAAAAATTAACAATATAAAATAAAATACATAAACTAAACATCAAATCAAAATTACAAAACAAAACTTGAATAGAAAATCAAATAAAATGCACCGACCGAAATATACACAAACTTGTAGATATATTTAAACAATTTTCATCAAACATTTCAGTGACCCTAATATTTACGGTCACTATTCTTTAGAAAATGCTTATTTCCTCAACTACTTGGAGGTCACAGTGATTCAGTGATAGAGCGCTTACCTCTGATGCGCGGGCTCTCTAGTTCGTTCCCCGGTTAAGTAAGTTTGTGGTGGACAACATAGTTTCCGTCAGTTTTCCCGGGCACTCCCGTTTCCTCCAACATTCTGATTTCACCGTTTCCTCCAACATTCTGATTTCAGTAATTCTTTAATCATGATTCATTTACCTTTATCATCGTCTCCCTTAGGCTAAAGGGCATAATAGCAGAATATTAAAATGAAAGGTTTCATTTTATATTATTTTTCCAATATATGATGACCAACTCATTCACAGTTACTGACAGAACAAATTACATTGCTGAAACACTACATTCCAGAGTATGCATTTCTCTTTATTAATAATTATTATTAATAATTCCAGAGTGAACATGGAGGAAGTTACTACATTCCAATGTAATTGTACAAAATAAATTTTTATAGAACATAAACAAAAACTAATAAAGAATATTAACATTGTAAAACATTTTTGTTGAAACGTTTACAGTAGTCTTAAATTTGCACTTGGTGTCAGCATTTTGAAAATATAGAAAGGAACAAATATTTTCGACAATTAGGATCAAAATGAGTAGTTTAAAATATTAATACGTATAAATTACTGTCATTGACATATACTTAAGTTTCAGTATAATTTCCTGCCAACTGATGAGACGGCAATATAAACAAATGGAATAACTGATAAAAAGATATTTATATACATAAACACAGAAATTGGCGCATTTTAAATCTAGCTGTCAAGGAGGTAAGTGAAACACTTACTTCGTCGAATGCTTCTGTAAGTTTTGCTGAACGGTTTCGAACACTTATTCTGCGGCGTTGTTCACCAAATTAAGCCACTCATGTAATGATCGACTCATAAACACATTTTGTACTTTTGGTGTTAATGTTTTACGACTGAAATAAAACTTCTTGATAAACTGATTGTTTATATACATAAATTTTTTTTTATTGTAATTTCCTCATAAGAAAACTGAAGATTTAACTATTTTTAAATTTAAAGTGTATGATAATGTAGTTTCATTTGAAAAGAAAATCGTAAAATTATTCTTCAATATGCCTTGAAGAAATACCATGGTTTCTACTGAGTACCGGGTGAACATGTCAGGAACACAGCTGCGGTGGTTCAGTGGTAGAGTACTCATCTCTAGTGAGTGGGTTCCCTGATTCGATCCCAACCCGCGCCAAATAGGCTTTGTGGAGGACAAACAATATATGTATGGGTTTTCTCGTGGTTCTCCTGTTTCCTTCCACTTTCTTTATTCTAACATTATCATCCATTTTATCCCTTAGCGTCGATGCATTAATCCTGGCACGTTTAACTAAAAAAGTAGGAACTTAAGATAGTGACATTTCTGTTCTTTTGGGAAATAGGATAAATTAAGACTTCCTAACACAAAGTAAGAAAAAATTACGAAAGTGAGTCATGAGTGAAGCCTGAATTCTTTAGAAGATTAACCTGTCACTGTCTCGATCACGTATGTACAAATGCTGTTGAATGTTTAAAATCGAAAGAGAATCAGCTGTCAACTTGGCTAACACGTCTTAAGATGTTCCATTCGCAGCCTTCTGTCTAGGACGTGGGACAACTATAATAACTACATATACGAGCGTTTCTTGCAAAGTGAATGAAGCGAAATCAATACAAAGTGTAACCACTTAAGTTACCTGCGCTTTACGAAGAGGGATGCCTTCACAGACGAAAGCATAATTTTTCTTCACGTCAATGATGCCATCTTCCTATGCCTTGACCTATACCGTTGACTTCAAAACTTGGTTTCGAAGCCTTCAACCACCCGCTCTACAGTCTAGTTTCTGTAACAGCAGTTGGAAGGACAGGAATTCACGACATTCGAGAAATGCATGAAAATACCTGAGATTGTTCGAAGAATATTCGTCAACAAAATACCAGCGCTACATTTTGATGGGAAAAGTGTCGATATGCAGACCGAGGGATTATCTGGAAAAGGATTATAACTGGCGGATTATTTACTTAAGTTACAAAATTCCGAACAGAAGTAGAACATCCTACGCAGAATGATGGATGTGAGAGGATATGTGAGGGTTCCTCACAACCAAGCTACAAAAGTGATGATGCTTTGCTACTAAAAATTTAGTACAAGATAATTCTCATAACATAATAAATTTCACTGTGCCATTCCACCAATTACTCCATCCTTTACGGTTTTTATACAATCTTCATTGTAGATAATCGCTCTGCCTAGTACTACTACTTAATCTATTCTGCTTTGTAAGAACTTGTATAGTTCAAGCTAGACTTGCACAGCTCGAGTAGCAATTAACTCTGAATAGTAGTCCCGGAGATATTATTTTAACCTAGATTAGAATACTTATTTTCAACTATCTTAAAAACAAGTTACTTCAATCTCGGTGATGTTCTTTATTCTCCACATACCAGTGTTAAAGTACATATGATAAACTTCTTATTCCGAACATTATCCACGAGTTTCGTTATCTGACATACGGATGCTAGTTTCAGAACTGTAACTCATTAATTATTTGATATTAGCACTTCCCTGCTCCTGGATTATTCACTCTTCATGATGTGGGACAATCAACACAACATTTACTTAACTTGTTCTTCTAACTGATTACTACTATATTACTGTCACACTTCTTGCCCCATAACTTTCTCTGCCTTAATTTGTCAGAACTACTAAACGTAAAAATACATGACTTATAAATAAAAGCCATTTTAACCAACAATATTTCAAACTTTAAAAAAGGCGGAGAAAGGAGAATCGTAATTACAATTTTTGCTTATAAATGAACAGAAAACGTCAACAATACTTACGTCTAGCAATACAACACACTTTGCTCTCTGTTTTGTTGGTAGAAATTCCGCATACAAAGTAACTCTGAAATTAAAATTAGAATATCTAAAATTATTAAATCTACAACACCATATATACATGGGCGAGTCAAAAATTACACCTTTGTCATCGCATATTTTATTGTTATACTGTTGTGGTAATGCTGTGAAAGTGTGGTCTTAATTCCTCCATTTCTCTTCCTTCTGTTGCAGATACATTATGGCTGCTCCATTACAAGTTTGCACCAAAGAGGAATAACGAGCAGTGATCCGATTCCTCTGGTCGGAGGGTGTCAAAGAGTCAGACATTCAACGCAATATGGGAGAAGTGCACTATCACGTAAAACTGTGTTTTTGTGGCTTGAGAAGTTTAGAAGTAGTCGAACAAGTGTAACGCATGAAGAGGGAGCAGGACGGCAGATTTCGACATGCAAAATGCGGTGCAAAAGTGGCTTCACGACCAACCGAAAACCTTTTACTTGAAAGGAATGTTTAAGCTCGTTGACCGTTGGGCCAAGTGCGTTGATAAGGAGGGAGATTACGTAGAAAAATGATGTGCATAGTATAACCCTAGCTTCATGTAAATAAAATGTAGAATGAAAAGTGTAGATAATTTTTGACTTGCCCTCGTACACATGTATTTTAATGATATAGTACAAATTACATTATGTTCATTATGTTTAATTTAGAATACATTTATACCAAATATTCTTATTTATTCATATCGTAATGAACAACATTCTTTAAACTACATTCTAACAACCAGACAAAAACTTACTACATAGAATACGTCAGGTAGTTTGGCCTTAAGGGTTACCAAGATTACTTAGACTTTCGTTTAATGGTAGTATATTATATGCATCCGTTTTTAATGGCACCAGCAAAATAACTCTTGAACTTTTTTTCTTTTTTCTCCTCACAATAGTTATGTATTACATTTAAGGATTTTATTCACAGTAACCAGGTAAAATTTTCCTTTTTGCTCTTCTCGCCGCCCTATCTTTCAGTATCAAATTGGCACTTTAGCTAGGCCTGTACAGCCATGTTAAATGAAAATTGCCTGTTTTTTTGGAAGTTCTCTATTTTCACATGTGAGCAAAGCATGTTTTGACAGGAAAAAGCTTAACGACCAACAAGGTTTGGCAAATGCTAACCGAAACCATTCATTGTCGCTTCGGAAGTAAACATAAATAGGACACGGTGTAGCCAATTAATATTTAAGATTTGAAGTAAAAGGTTTCGCGGTGTCGAGACCTGTTTAAATGGCTTACAATAAACCAGACATATTTTTAATAACAGCAACAGTGACTGGGAGTAAATTATATTTTGTTTCTCGAAACCTATTACAATGCTAAAGAATTCAAGCTCTGCGCAAGATGGGTGCCGCATTTGCTGACTGTCGACCAAAAGCAAATGCGAAAACGATTTTCGCAGCAATCTTTGGACCGATTCAAAAGGGATCCGACCGATTTTGTGCTGCGATTTGTGACAATGGATGAGACATGGGTTCACCACTACACGCCAGAAAGGAAACAGCAGTGCAAGCAGTGGGTGGAAGCCGGTGGTGCAGCGCCGAAGAAAGCGAAGACGATCGTATTGGCCGGAAAGGTCATGGCCAGTGTGTTTTGGGATGCGAAAGGGATCCTGTCAATTGATTACCTAGCAAAAGGGAGAAAAAATACAGGCGAATATTACTCCAACCTTCTTGACCAGCTGGATGCCAAAATTCGCGAGAAGAGGCATGAATGAAGAAGAAGAAAATCATTTTTCAGCAGGACAACGCACCTGTGCACAAGGGTCCGTTGGCGATGGGAAAACTGCAGGATGTTGGGTACGATCTGCTCGGCCATCCCGCATATTCTCCTGATTTGGCACCATCGTACTTCTATTTGTTCCAAAACTTGAAGAAATTTCTTTCTGGGAGGCGCTTCACATCGAATGAACAAGATGATAGGGTCGTGGATGACTATTTTTACAACCTTCCAGACTCTCACTTCCGGGAAGGAATACTGATGTTGGAGAAACGCTGGACCAAGTGTATTGAAGTTAAGGGAGATTATGTCGAAAAATAAAATAATTTTGAACTGGAATTCACAGTCTTTCATTGTCAGGTTTAGAACTTTTCATCCCGCCCTCGTATGTTAAACTTCTCACTTAACTGAACTGCAGCAGAAAATGAATATAACTTCTCATTTTACAAAGAAGTCTACGAAGAGAATGATTACCGGAGAAGTCTGAAGCTGTCACATGTGTATCTGGTGCAACAACTGTACAAACTATACAGTTAATGCTTTGGGTTATTTATTTATTATACCCCTCTTTACTAATATATTCCAAAATACACATTCCACTAGAGAAAGGATATATTTAACAGTGTGATTTGGGGAAGAAAGAAGACAAGGTTGAAGACCACACATATAATATAGTCTTCATAAAGAACGAAAATGGAAAATGTAATTCCAACTTTACTTAAAACATTTCTCCAACTTCGAAACAAGCCAACCATAGATATTCTTGTGCATTTTCACGGTCAAATAGCTACGGTACGTGCCTTCTGTACGCGGGTTCGATCGGCAGTAGGAACATTAAATCTCGAACACGAATCTGAATAGTGCTTCGGATCCCACTTTCTGCAGAGATTCCGTTTGATGTAATCTTGGTGTTAAAAAGAGACGGCTAAACTTCAATCATGCAGGTTACGACTCAAAAGCAAAGCTATAGATTTTAAAAAAGGAAGCTTGAATACGGAATGTTTTGCATCTGTTTGTAATCTCGTTGCCAATGCCCTAGCCGCAATGGACATTCTCTACGTTCTCGTGAGATCAGCGTAGTCAAGCCATACTGGGCCTAGCCAGTGGAAAGATGGGTGTAGGTTCACCCAGCGTCGTGTAGATAATTGAGGAATGACTTGAAAGAAAGAATTTGGGAATTCTTAACAAAGAGAGGACCAAATTCGCTGACTACAATCACCCCAAAGGCAAGAGTGCTACAAGCCGGCAGGTAGGCCCTGTAAAGGCTGTTGAGACAGGAATTTAGCTTTTAGTTTTAGTTTGTAACCTAGTTATATGAATAGTATTACCGCTACGAACTAGCATACCTAGACCTACAAAAGCACATATTTCGATAGCTTAAAAGATAATTAATTTACCTTCACGTCAAAGGTACTAAAACTTCACTTTCCGTTTTCTTGACACGCAGTGCAAGCTTTTTTTTTTTTTTTTTTTTTTTTTTTTTTTTAAACTTTCAAAGCCAAGCCAAATCAAAATGTGCGGGGTAAGTATGTAATTTCGATAATTACTATATTATACCATGTGTTTTGTATCACCCCATCAAATTGTTATCAGTTTAAGATGGTCAGATTAGAAGCCTGATTTGGTATACACTAGAAGGAATAACAAAAGATAAAATAATAAAGAAAGAAAATAAAATAAAAATAATAAAACTTACGATTGAGGTACACAGCCAATTGCAAATCCCACCAATCCTCTGAGGAAAATAATCCATATATAATTCGGAGCAAACGAGCTCATAAGTCCGTAATATGATAATAAAACTGCGCAAATAGTTAAAGCCTATAAAAGAAACAGTCAACATAACACCAATATTATAAAGCGAAAATCTTACTTTAAAAAAAATTAAAATCTGTCAAATAAAATACGAAGATAAAATAAAAATACAGACAAATTCTATCGATGACAATACTTTATACCTTTTAGACTCTCTGATTTTATTTAATCTTAAGACTTGCTGTAATAAGCGTATTTTCTTCGTCAAGCATGACACTTTTAACTTCAGAAGAACGTTTTGTTAAAGTAATTTGTAAAATCAATTTAATAACACAATCCTCACCTTCTTTCTTCCATATTTATCACTCAAATTTCCCCAGAATGCAGAACTAAGCATCATTCCAAGGAATACAATCTGAAAGAAAATTAAAAATAATCAGTATTAAAGTTACTTACACTAAGAGTAAATTAACGCAAACACTAAAAAACATTAGAATCCAATACTGTCTGGAAAAATGAATATAAAATTTGCTAATTTAATGGATATATATTATTTCTGTTTATTATTCTTTTTGTCCATTTTTAAAGAAGGTTTCTCAACTTTATTCATTGCTTCTATTTTCACTTAAAGAAGTTTTTTTTTTTTTTTTTTTTTTTTTTTTTTTTTTTTTTTAATCCCCACCAGACAATAGCAGATTTTCGAATTATTGGAAGGTTTCTCTATCTAAAAGCTTAAAAACAACCTCATCCGTATCTTTATTTTCAGAAATACTGAAAAAATTACATCTCCTCACATACTGAGGCATGCTGGGGTAAGGTTGCTTTATTTTTTACTTTTATTTATTTATTTTTTCATAATTAGGGAGTATAAGGGAGTTATGATTATGGAAGTTTCTTCATGTGCAAAAGTAACAGAATAATTACGGTAAGGTTATCTTAAAGAAAATTCTCTCCGACGCTCAGATATCCATGTTGCAGTTTAAACTTAAATTTTAGTAGGTCCTACTTTATTCGTTACTTCTAAAATTTGAATCCACAATGAAAAAAATTCTTTTATTAATCCCAATGAAACTCATTGTTTACCAGAAATAATGAACAACGTATCACAGAGGTTTCTTCGTAATGATAACAAACGACCCAACACTGAAGTTTCCATTAAATCCCTAATCAATAAATCAACGAACCTACCAATCAGAGACTTCTACTTACCGTAGTGGTAAGAGCTTGTTGATATCTGCTTATGTGCCACTCACAATGAAGAGCTGGAGACAGAATACTAAGAATGGTCATTTCCATGCTGTCAGCCATCCAACATAGACCCGTGAATAATGAAAGTTTCACCTGGAACTTTCCAAATCCGAAAGCATTTACTGCTTGAGTTACTGTATACGTGTCTGAAATATTCAAAACGTACAACAGTTTCAATAACACTTTCTATACAATAGCAAACAAAGTTAAAATCTTCATACCAAACCCAGTATCCCCATATTTATATTAATCTTCTTGACATTTTGAATAAAGAAATTCCATCCATATCCTCCACTAATAGTAGTAATGTTCCTATGCTTCCAGCATAAGAATAGGAAACATAAGAATTCTAAAAATTTAACAATTTCATACGGACGATCACGTCTCCTCAGAAAAGTGGATTTTCTTTGATTAAACTTATTTCTGTCAATTCATATCTACAAAAGAGTAAAGCCAGAGATACATTCATCATTAGATCTCCGAGGTTGTTCGACGTAGAAGTTTGAAATTTTGTACTATATTTTTTTTGAACTGTAGAATGTGAATAAGACAGAGTTGCGCAAATTCAAAGGAAAGAGGAACTGAACATTTAAACCTATGCAAATCCACGTAATCAAATTTTTCACAGAAGTTTGATGCAATTGCTTATCGGTAATCTTAAGTTATTACGCGATTCATAGTTTGTTAAAAATGCTAACTTGAATTCAAGTTTTAAGAAGTTATACGAGAAAGTATTCCAGAAATCACACAATTTTACAAAAAATACGTTTTACATTACAATCTAAACTTTAGAATAGTACATTGCAGTTGGTTTGCTTAATAAGAATTTCAAGTAATTAGGAAGTAAGTTTAAAAGTATGTAATTTTATATGTTAATGATTATAGCAGTAATTTTACAAGTGCTTTTCAGTGGTCAACACAATTCCACAAAACTAGTTTTACATTACATTTGTCGTTACAAAAGGTGTCGGGCGAAGTGTTCACAATTGCAAGGGGGAGAGAAAAAAAAAAATCGTTGAAAAGAAGAGATGTTCGAGTATAAAGGATCCACATTAGCAAGAGTTTTAACCTCAACATTGTTCAATTGGGCACACACAATAAATACAATCTGACATGGTAAGAAGAGATGAAAGTTGTGAGTTATCCTGAGTTATCGATGAAGACAAAAGTGTTCCCTGAAACAGTGTACAATTACAGTACAATTTAGACGCAGTAAATAATTAGTTTTTACGTATTATACAAATGTGCGTTAAATTACATCTCTATAAATAAATGCCATTAACATATTATGTTTTGATCATCATTCGTGCGAAGTGACTTACCATCAGGTACTACGGAAACTGTTGTCATTTCTATTTCATGTCCTGGGTCTGGAATATCTTCATTGAGATCCTCATCAAGAATCCCATTTCGCAGGGAATCCATGGCCTGGCCAGGTTCCGTCTTCCCATCGAGATCTTCATAGCTGTTCGAAGACTGGCTTCGAACCGTACGCTTAATTGTGGATAACATTAGAGATCTGATGTCCTATGGGCCTGGAATTATTAATGTACCAAAATAAATTTACTATTATATTCCAAAATACGTAATACATCATATGAAAATATGCAGAATATTTTTAACACATAAATAACCATGAATTACTAACTGAAGGTCATTCAATTGTGAAAATGAAATACAGTATCATGTAACTAGCATAGTGATTACTTTTCCCGCTTTTCAAGGATAATATGGTTGGTTGGATGTTTGAAGTTTAGTGTCCTGTTTGAACACCGATATCACTTGATATATGGATCTACAGTTTACGTGGAATCATAATGGTTCAAATTTCAAGGCTCTTCTATCCAATATTTCAAGAAGAAATGTACCAAAGCAATGCTTATTGGCACCTTGTTTAAGGTCTGCTGAATTGCATGTTTTCGTAAACATCTGTGACATGAATGCCCACACTACAGCTGAAGAACATTTTCGATGTTGATGCAGTGATGTGGATTTTTCCTTCTTACCGTAAATGGGCATGGGCCTTTGTAGTACAGTGAACTGAGAGGGAAAATGTACAAATAGGTTTACAGGTATAACAGGGTGTCTACTAAAATTCCAAAATGAAATTTCGTAACTTTTTCGTGACCTTTTCTTTACCAAATTATAAAATTTCCTAATATTTTCAAGCGAGAATTTGGGTGCGAATTAGGCCGAATTTTCATCCATGCGATAGGAACGTACTTTGTTGATGATTTGGTAGCGTCTAAAGCCGATCATAGACATTTTTGGTGGTGAATTTTGACGTTTTATAGAACAAAATTTTCCAATCTCTGCTTACATTTGTACAGTTAAAAAAAGATCGTGACCCAAAAGCTAAATTTCGTGACTTTCATGACAATGATGACATGAATTTTCTGATTTCGTGACTTTTTCGTGACAGATAGACACCCTGTATAGAGACGAACATTTCCCAATAAATCTGAACTCTGATTTTGACTAGGTTTCCAGGTATAAAGACGAACATTTCCCAATAAATCTGAACTCTGATTTTGACTAAGAAGTCGCTAGTTCCGCTGAGCCGTTACCAAGTCTCTTAATGTTACTGACAATATAAGCTATTTACATTTTCCCAAAATCTTCAGGATCTGTAAATGTTTTAAATATTTAAATATGTTGAAGCCTAAGGGTGGCAAGCACCAAACTTGTATAAATTACTTCTGTAGTAACCCTTACTTCTTTAGTCTGGACTACTTTAGTAAATTACTTCCGTAGTAATATACTTTTTTAGTAACTGTTGGAGAGCTCAATTTCTATTTACTTCTTTATTTGTAACTAGTAGTAACGCCTTTTTACTAAAGAAGTAAGCCATTTCTGCACACTGCTGGAACGCAGAACGCAAAAAGGCAGAGAACATGCAATTGTAGTGAAGAACAGGGAGTTGTTGGAAAAAACAGACGAGCTTCATTCGTTAAAAATGCATTTAATATAAGAAGAATATAATACAAAAATGTTGTTAATTGAAAGACAAAGAGAAATCATGCAAGAAGAGCATAACCTTAAAATGGAAGTTATGAATAAGTACGAATTCAAGAGCGAAATGGAGCAAACTTCAAGTTCCGGTTCTCCAGCCAATGTGCTCGAAAAATTTATGCTTTTGTAAATGAATATAAATATGTTTTGTATTTGTTTGATATTGTTTCCAATAGTTAATATGTTCTTCTTTTTTATATGACATAATATTTGTGTTTATTATTTCTGCATCAGTACATTTATTTTTTCTAATTACCACATTCTAATATTTATTTATATTAGCAAAATTATAAAAGTAGACATCTTATTTTTCTTAGAAATAATCAGAACATCTTTATTGTATAGCTCTGTGTACTGAACTAAGAAATAAAATGAAAATCTTAACCTCCTAGTTGAAAAAAAAAAAGAAAATAAAAACAAAGAAAAAACGAAAAGGAAAAAAAGAAACAAAAGAAAAAAGAGAGAAACAACTGTAAAATTATACATAAATAACATGGGTCACATTTCACAGTAGTAGTGACGATCCAATGCCTTACTCATTCATTTAAGAAGAAAAATACTAATTTATTATTTTACTAGCAAATTAGGTACAATTTTAATTAAAATAATTAAGCATAATAGACCTTCTGACAGCTTATCTCCAGCAACTACTTCTGGCTGAAATGCATATTAGTTGTCATTCACATCCACAGCATCAGCGTTTCTTCCAGACATGTTTATGGGGGCACTGCCCCCAAAAGCTCAGAGTTTTCTTCCGGAGGAGAGTTAAATAATACGTCTATAATATTATAATAAAAAAAAATAATTGTACCGTCAGGGCTCACAGTGGTCTGCTCTCTTGTAAATTGTTGAAAGTGACCACAAGCCAGGGTTGGCAAAAACCATGGTTTTTATTGAAAAAAAAACAGTTTTTTTGGTTTAAACCAGTTTTTTTTTTTTTTTTTTAATAATTTACTCTCTGTATTTATATTAGATATGGACAGAAATTAGGTTGTATCACCTTGGTGTTATTATGCAACAACAAGGTTATGCTGGAAGGGATCACATAAGCTTAAAGCGGAATCCAAACCGCTTCTCGGCTTACATCCAAGAGAAATTGTCCATTTCGACACGAAACCGGGACTAATTGGTCGCAAATGTGATTGCCGACTAACTTACGAAGAACTCCTGATAAAAATACGTTGTACTGATCTTGACGTAGGCCTAGTTGTTAATATAATTGTCAAGAGTCATTTCAGAAGGACAAAAAGATAAACAGTTACACAAGTAAAAACATTACACGGAATTACATATAAATCGGGAAACTCCCGCCTTAGCCATTGGAAAAATCCTGTTATTACTTTAAATGTATTTGTATGTAAAATTTTAAGGTCAACGTATCATAATCACTACACTAAAACTGAGGTATTAAATTACAAATTTGGTATGTACGTATCATTCAATAAAATCAAAACAAAGTCGAATTTAAGCTGATGTTGGAAGCTACGTAGGCAGTTGATAAATTTTGCCAATTTCTATCAATATATTTAAGCAACCTTGAGAAGACTTTCGCTTAAAGGGACACCTCGAATCGCTACTTGGTTTACACTTGAAAGATGGGTTGTGGTTCGACCGAGAATTGAACACGGGACCTCTTGATTAAAAGGTAAAAAGTAGATAAACGTAATGCAGATGGTTTGATATGTGGAGACGTCACCATGAAGTTCACACGATTTAAAGCATTTTTCGTTTTTTTGTTTAAACCAGTTGGTTTTTCTGAAGAAAGAAAAAAAAAAAAAACAGATGGTTTAAACCAGCTAACCCTGCCACAAGCACACAAAAAAGTGACCAAAAAGTAACCACAATCTCATCATGCCCCCTTTTTCCCTTTGTCAATTTCTCCATCATCTCCCTTTTTGTTTGTTGTTTTGTTTCATTTTTTTTCCTTCTTTTTGAGCTTTCCCCTTTCTTAGGTTTTCTAAGTATGCTTTGTAGTTACGGTAAGCAGACTTAGCAGATGTTAAGAAGCTTCTGAGTAAGTGGAACCAGTTCTGGCCTATTTCCGAATTTCTTCAAACCAGACATTATATTTAACTTAGCATTGAGAGTTCTCAATGCCATAAAATATTCAAATTCATCACCTACTCTTAAGAAGAACATAGAAGAAGCATAACAAAAAGAACATACTGAACCATACAACGTTGAGCGGAGCGTTAACTATTACAAGAAAAAACTAAAAGACTATTATGATAGAAGAAAGAATAGACACAGAAGGGTTCTCAACCCCACCTTGAAAGCTTAAGCACCTACCAACCATCCACTGTGCTTTAGAAAGAATAAAAGCTGAAGTAAGAAAAAAGCTGACTATTTCACATGTGACAGCAAGTACTGAAGCTTTCAGAAGAGTAATGAGTAACAAGTTTCTGCTTTTTTCCATTTATTTTTATTATATTTTTCTTAGAAAACTGTCAATGCAAAACATGAATCACACGAAAAAGTAATTTTACATCCCAAAAACGTAACTTTTAATGACAAATTTTAAAAAAAAGTAACTTTTAGTCACTTTTTTCAAGTTAAAAAAGTTACTCGCTATGAGCCCTGTACCATGTAAAAATAATATGTTCTTCTCCGAATACTAACTGTGCCAATCCGGAACATTTTTTTTTCCCTGAAAGAAACACTGCACAGCGTCACTGTGAGAAACAAATCTCCTACTTCTGTTCCAAAGTTGTGCAGAACTGCAGCAGCCTCAATAACACTCCCAGGCTTGTTTTGTTTACATCGCGTTGCTTTAGTGAGAATTTGGAAAAGTTTCTTCCAAACACTGAATGAATTCTTCTATTACACATCTTGTAGCAATATGGGCTCTGTTGTAGCGCCCTACGGCTCCTGTGTGGGATCGAAACACAGGAGTCATAAGATGTTTGGAGAGAGCATATCCACTATCTCCAACAAGCAAACTATTATATTGTTCGTCTTCCAATTCTGCAGCAATTCTACCATTGTTCCAAATGCGTGCATCATGCATGGAACTCAGCCAACGGCTTATCACGTTCAAAATCTTCATATTGGATCACAAATGATTTCAGTATTGATAGAAAAGAAATTCTTGCGATTTCTGTATAGTTCTGCATGTGCTCCAAAAGGACAAAGTATGGGTATATGTACACAATCTATGGCCCCTATGACATTCGGACATCAACCAATTCCCTTTTTCTCCTTGATATATTTTCTTCGTTCTGCGGCATGGACACACACAGTAGCTTTAAGACAACTGAACTATCTATCATACTGTTTAAAGCTCTTTCAGCAGTATTACGATCGATGTTAATCAGGGCTGGATTAACTCATCTGGAGGCCCGGGACTAGACAAAATATGTGGGCCCTGCTGACAACCTAATACATTTCTGTGAAAGTGCAATAGGAAAGTTAAGGGAATACGTTTCATATTTTTGGTCATATTTTATTTTATAATGATAATTGTATCTTCATGATTCCTTTAAGATAGCCGGTTGAGATTTTGATCAGAGTGGAGACCCCTGTCCACCTGAAGGCCCGGCCTATAGCCCCCTAAGTCCCTCCCTTTATTCGGCCCTGATGTTAATGAGATCCTCTGCTACGATTTTATAAGTACCAGTGCGAAAGATTCGCAATCCGCAAAGGTAATGCAGCCTATGAAACAAAGCTGCAGTAACGGCTCCAACATACCAATACATTCCTTACTCAATACATTCCTTACGCAACCCAAACCGCTCTTTGAAATCATTGTTGGTATACATTGTAAATGGATCTCTTCTCTCCATTAAAACCGTCATTCTTGTTATGTCTACCTCTTCCTCCATCTCTATATATTCTTCGTAGTCCAGGTAATCCATAGAATTCGATATTTAGCACACAGAAAGCAAACAACACACATTACTCTCTAACTTTACTCATACTACTGCTTAGGAGTAAATTTTGGTCTTATTTACTCCTTAAGTTACTAATGTTGTAGCGTACTCTTTGATGGTGCTCTCCACCAGTTTTGGAGGAAATGAATTTACTACAGTAGTAAGAGAAAATTTTACTCCTGTAGTAATTTACTCCTTTAGTTCAGTACTCTCGACTGGAAGTCACCGATTTCCTTTTATCTTAGTAACTTATTACTTTAGTTTCACTTGCTCTCCGTTGATGATCGCCATCCTAAGAGTTTTAAAGTATGTCTGTGAGTTTTCATAGTGAGTGTTCTTATTTGTTTCTATAATATATATATATATATATATAAAATCGGTCTTTATTGTTTGGCATTGGCATTTTTGTTTATAACTTCCTTATAAATAGAGAAAGAAAACATTTAAATATCACAACTTTAAAAAGATAAAACAAGTCTTATATAATTGCCCAAAAGTCAGTGCAATGCAAATACAATAGACGCTAGGAGGCTCTGGCATGACTTCCCTAAGGTTAACGCAATTTTAGAAGTTGAGAGTTCAAAAAAGGGTTAGAATCTGATGAAGATAAAGTTAAGTTATCGAAAGCGTTACACTGTATTTTAGTTTTAATAAGTAAGTTTATACTCTGGTCACAATTGTTAGTTATTCCTTTGGTGAGTTCCAGAGTCGTGATGGATAAAATTAAAAAAAAAAAAAAATCTCAAATTTCTTTTAATTCATGAAGTTTGAAATTATTCTTCTTAATTCATGCAAATGATATATAGGTAGCAAAGGGTTATTGTGCTATTTGTCAAAATTAAAAGATATTATTTTGGGATATAAGAGTTGAAGTTGAGGTTTACCTCTACCTGCTATAATAGCACAACGTTCACCCTCCTGTTGTTACAAAAACTATATGAAAACCTGCAAGAAGAGTCTTAAGCTTAAGTCCAGATGAAGAATGTCTGCGGGAAGCATTTGAAATATAGAACTCAACTGAGTTTTAAACTATATTCCCAAAAGCACAATTTTGTACGTACACTTGACATATAGGCTAAAAATCACATGAAAGGAAATTACCCAGGTCAGTCTTAATTATTAAATTAAACACACTTTATTCAAACATTTCCAATTATAATTAAGACAAAACTGAGTGCATATTTGGACTGCTGGGTCTATACCTTTGCATTTGTTGAAGGATGTGTTCTGTATAGAACTAAGAGATGTTAGAATTCGTGGATATTTGATCTGCGATTCTTTAGTCGGGTGCTTTGCTGTTTTGCCCTCAATAGAGTTTAGTAGGAGTACCATCCTTCCAATTTGTTCTCCCTTTCAAATGCTCACTTATTGGCTAATACATTGGTTTCCAAAATATTTTTGATTTCTGTATCTCACACAAACGATTTTTAATACAAAGTACGACCACAGGGAGTTTTAGGAGGTGCAGGTTTCTTAACTGAAAATAACATAATCAAACTTTAATTATATCATAATGAAGTTTTTAGAACGCTAAATGAGGAGAACTTAGCATAAATAAAATTTTAAAACAACTGTCACAACAAAGAGTGTATTCTCTTTCACTAGAAGGACAAAATAGTGGCGAGAGTCGTTAACGTATATAGAATGCCTCCTACGTATTTGACACGCAAATCAGTGTAGGAACTTATTCTTTTTCCCGAAAAATGAGGAGGGATGAGCCCCGTTGAGAATTTCGCAGTTTGTTGACCAAAACCTTCCTAAAATAAAATTCACTTTAATTATCTACGTTTTCCTACGATACGTGTTAACCCTTAGGCACTTGAGTGGGGTGTTCACAGACCCCCAACCAGATAACTTTTGTGTTGCTAGTCAGAAATCCTGATGAAAAAATATTAAAAATGTCTCAAAACGAGTCCAAAAAATCTAATCGCAGCAAATACTTTTAAAAACATGTCTAGAGTTATGCTACATATTTTTATTGTAATAGAACTAATATCAATTTGGGGTATACTAGTGTTACAAAAAGGGCGCGAGTACTTACGGGCTAATGACTCCAATGCCTGACATCAAAATTCCAAACACACATGTCTAATATTCAAGTGCTCTCTTCTTAATTATATTGCTTAAATTTCAGCGAGTCACGATCATTCGCTTTCGTCCAATCAATTACAAAATACGAATTTCCTATAATTCCTATTTGAGACGAAGGCACCAGATTGTCAATAATAAAACTAAGAGAAGAAGAATTGAATTTCTAGTCAATCGCTCAAGCACCACTTTGTTACAATAACGGTGGATCTGACCTTTACGATATAAAATGGTAAAGTGTTTGTCAGTGAGGAAATTGAAACCAGTTGGGGTGGGGGGAAATTAGCGTGTGCCGAAAATATACTTATACTAAGAGACTATTCTTGCAAGTGTTAATTTCTGAACGCATTCCACAAGAAACTTCTATTCGCAGGAAAATACCCCTGTACAATATGGAAAAGGTTATGGTTTCTCAGTTCACAGTATTTTCCTCACAAAAAACTTGAAAAATCAGTTGTTCATAGGGTATAAAGGTGCTCGGGTACCCTATGTGAGAGCATCTCCATAAAGTATGCTCATAATTGTAATTTGTGTAATCACTAAAACACCACGTTAAATTTAAGTTACAAATATGCATAATTGCAATTATTATGAATATTTATTCAAAAGTAGTTTACCTAAAGCAAAGAAGAGAGTTACTAAAAAGTAGGTACAAAGTTGAATAACACAAATAAGCCATTAGTAATCCAAGTATACATTTTCCGTAACTCGTAATTTTCCACCTTAAAACAAATCTGAAAGCGGATTTATTTCCTGTTGGTAACTTTTTGGCGGTGAATCATCCGCAGTGGAATGATGTCCATCCTTCAGCCAAGAAATAACTAGCTCGTCTACTTTGAGTTTGTCTAGCGGTGGGGCATTAACATTGATGAGCAACAAGTTAAACAATTTTTGAGCACTTAATCTATTTCTAATATCAGTCATCTGTAAATTCATAAGGGGAAATCCCCGTTCGCACTCTGTCGTGGAAATTGATAATACTTCTACCCGATTTCTGCAACTTCTCATCGACAATCTACTTGTTAGACTTAAGTCTGATAACGATTTTTCTCGGTCAGTTTTGAAATACTCAGCAAGAAGTATAATCTCTCTATCACCATACAACATCTTTTCCATATCGACCATGTCAGTTGGCAATGTCGACCCATGTAGAACAGAAACTTCATCTACCACGCCTTTGATAGGGAATCTTGTGAATAAATTATCAATTAAAGGCTGATAAACTGATGATTTCTTATTTGTTTATAAATTTAATTTTTGTAATTACACATGAAGGTTTGATACCATTACCAAGTTCACTCCCCTGTCTAGAAAGCGAAAGGGAACGAGGTTTCTGGAAAGTATTCAGAGGTGAATGGGAATTTCCCTCCTTCTTCAACTTCAATTACCACACTGCTATTGCCATGTGCCAAATTGCGATGAATTTCAATTAAATTATCATAGTATAATTATTTTCTTGTTGAATTATCGATACTTTTCAGTGGAAAAAAGGATGAAATTTCAGAGTTCCAAATCAAAGTAAGTAGACCAACGTAAAGGGAAAAAAAAAAGTGTAAAATTTTCCATACAATTATGCGTACAACCCAACTTCAAATTTCCGTGTAATTAAGCTTACAGTACAAATTTTATGCCTATTTTTCTCACAACTTTATGGGTTGATTGCTCTGTGCTGTGAGCGCTCCATATAATAAACATAAGCTTCAGCAATTATTATATCAGAAAGCAATGGATATATGAAGCCAAGCACTGTATTTTTTGTTTTTGATTTTTTTTCTGAAATAACATCGATCGTTTTCGATCATTTTTACAAACCAATTCACTACCAATTTTCCATATATAGAAAGTGCCCCCCCCCCCCATAAAGGAGAATTTAAAAAAATGCTAGGACACATTCTGTTTATTTTCAATAAAGAGTTAATACACTGAATTTCAGCTCCGTAAGTTTAACGGCTTGCGAGATGCAAAAATTCGGATCCTCACTACCTCCTTAGGATATTATGCATTATAATGAAAGCAATATAACATCCCAGTTTGGATTGAGGCCTAACTATATAGCAAAAGTACCCCATTTGACTTTGCAATTTGACCGTGATGATCAGGCACACATAGTTACATTCAATTTTTTATAAATAATTTATATATTACAGTGATTCAAAAATGTATTTTTTCCAGTAGTTAGCTCTAAAAACTCACAGGTCTCGAAAGCCAAATTGTAGTGTAAGTCCTATTGCTATTATTACTACCGGTATTAAAAATATCAATATCCAAAAGTGCCTGAAGTTCTTTTTTTACTTGGTTAGATATACTCACCTCAGGTAAGTAGACAGAAACAAGTGGAAAAGAAAGGGAAATGAAGGTCTTGAAAGTAAAACGGAGACAAATTTACCAGTCTTCAGAAGATACTCTCTACAATGCAGTGAGCAGAGAGGCTCGGTAGATCATACTGAGTCGGTGGGTCGCAGTGGGTCACGGTGGGTGGTGGGTCACATGCTGTTGACCCACTGACCCACTCAGAAAACTTGACCCACTTCATCTCTGGTACCGGTATCATTGCTGTCAGTCTTTCAATGGATGATAATTTCCAGAAAAGGATACCAACTTGCGATGCTAGTGTAAACTCGGCCCGTCATTTCTTTCAATGAAACTAACCTAACGAGCTCTCTCGTGGTCAAACACCACTTCCGAGTTTGATTCCCGGTGGAAGCTCGTGTCGTCGGGATCTTATATGTAGATGTAAATCCAGCTCTCGTATAGCCTTAGTGCTGAATGAGTGTTAAACGCCAAACAAAGAATATCAAACGAAACTCGCCTAACCTAACGCTCACCACAGTAAATAAACAATTGAGATTGACATCACTCCATAACCAACTACAAAAAAATAGTCGTCTAACTAGTCCCAGAAATAAATCAAACGATCTTCTCCACAGAAACAGCTTAAAAGAACGAAAAAAAAAGTGGGGTAACTGCCGCAGATGGCGGTCACGAAATGCAAAATTCACAGCGAAATGAACTAAATCAGACGAAATGTCATCTCGTAACAAAAAAGGTAACGAAGTTCATCAGTGTAGGTTGATTAATAAGGGAGAGAACCGATGTTAAATTCTGGAGTATATGAGTTTGCGGACTGATGTGGTACGAGGGGAACAAACAGTAGAGTGCAGTATGACAGTGTTTCAAACACACTATGTCGTAGAATGTGTGTGTGCTGCTGAAATGAAGGGAAATATATAAATGTAGAGCCGAAACAAGTTAAAGTGAACTTGCATCTTATAAAATAATGAAATGGGTCAAAATTTTCTGTGATATCCCATGTTATGGGGACATAAATTTCTAAATTCCACGGAAGAAGTTGTGTATTTGATTCTACAATAGGATTGTAAAAGTAATAAAAGAAAATTGGAATGTTACACATTAAATGTATAGTAAGAAAGAAGTACGAAATGGAAAGTATGCTCTGTACTACGTAATACTCAATAGCAAAAGCATGATGAAAGGATTTGCTCTCGAGGCAGTGTGTAAAGCGACAATGCAAGTGTCGCAAAGCTTTGCAATACATAATACATTATGTTTTATGCCATATATGAAGTATTTTTCCACTATCCTCATTTATGCATGTACCCACCATCGCTGACGCGAATGCTTCCCACAGAGGGGGGGGGGACCGTCGCTGCCGCTCGGGCCACCCTGCTGCGCTGCAGCCCTGACTCGGTTAGATACCATTTGTGCGTTTTAGTGGCTACCTAGAATAAGTTTGTACGTGCTTAATATACTCTACTTCTTATGCCATACGTCCCAGTCTGTATTTATACTCAGCCTTCGTGAAGCCAATCTGCACCTTTAAATGGAGCCGCTCCTTTGAGAAACACTTTGTAAGGCAGGAAGAGTACATGTGATGTTGAATGTAAGTGTTCCCCACTGAAGAATATTATGTTATTCTAATAACATAACTAATATTATGTTATTCTAATTTTATTACAGCTCATATACTATAGAAATAATCTACAACCAACACAAATTTTCTTAGGAAAATATATTCACCGTACATGTATTTTGCTTGCCAATTGGTAAATTTTGTATTTTAACAGCATCAATTCACAAATTGAACGAGGTTAGGAATGTGATACATTACGGGTTATATTTCATGCATGATGTAAATATAACGAAAATTAAAAGCGGTAAGAATAACGCCTAAGTTGAATACATGATACTACAACAAATAATGCACGATATCAGAAGCTGTCAAAGACTGTTCTTCAAATCTTTTAATCGCGTGACAATACATGACCTTCAATACATTATGCAAAACACGCTCCATTCAATTTTTTGCTTCACAATCAAAAGCTATATTTTACTTAATACATCAGAAATCTGTACCATAACACGTTTTCCACGCTCAGATAGACCCGTTACAATTGACACGACAAAGCGGAAGTACATATACTTACAAACTTCTTGCAGTTCAATGTCCAGAATTGACGTCTTTCATAAATAAAATAACCATTTTGAAGTAAAAGTCCACTTGCACACATGATTTTATAACTACATTGTAATTTAATATTCTAAAGCAATGTTATTGTAGCTCAACTATTGTAGTACGAATTATTTCTTTACTACGATCAACAGCACTTGTTTACGTCGAACTACATTGACGTCTTTACCAGAGGTGGCAACATTGTAATGGAACCATAGTATCTTAGAACAGTCTTCTCACTATATGATTTAACACCTGAACTAGGAAATTAAAAATGAGTTACTTAAACTTTTAATGAAATTAACTTATTAACTGCATCCGATATAACGGAAGCATAAAGTTTATTAGAAAATAATACTTTTGTAAACTTTCAAACATGTTTTTATTTTTATTTTCATATAAAATAGAAGAAAACCTTACAACATCAATGACACCGACATTCAAAAACAAAGTACATTGTCAGATTTACCTAACAGAATGTCCAAAATTTGTTATAGAAGCAACATAACACTGTTCTACACTAAGTAGTTATGTGCAATAATGCATTTCAATGCCACTGACGGTTATTACTTTTATAATGTCTCTAACATTCCTGTTACTTTGTAACTACTTCAGTCCTTAACAACTTCACGAATATGGCATCAAATGATTCCAAATGTTTATTGGGAAATTAATGTACTTTAGTGCACTGAGATAGTATCCATTCCTGCACGCTGGCAACGCTTGTTGCCACTTTGCCAGGGTGACTTATTGACGCGCCACTCAATGGCTGGAGCAATCACAATGTGTATAAAATTTTGGCGCGGTTAGCTGTTGGTTTATGCAGAGTCTTTTTGACGTATGATTAGAGTCATACAAAAGGTCTGACCACTACAGGAACCTTATGTTAGTCGAACTCTTTAGTATGGCACTAATCACGCCAGGGACGGCATTAAGGGTGGGCGGGAGCCCCAACAAAAGTAGAGTAATGAAGGTGACATCCTGTATTTCAAAAGCAATAGGTATTACTTTGATTGTAATGTAAAAGGTTCTAGGATTCTGTTTAACTCTGCAATGAATAATGATTTTAAAACAGATACTTGTAGTGATATAATGACGCCAAAAGTCGTGATTAACCTTTAAATTACGCGGGCTTTAAATTCCAGCACCTCGTGAAAGGGTTGGAAGAAATGTAAGAATAATCACTCATAATTGCCGCAGACACATGAAACAAAAAACAAACAAAAAAACTTGTTACTTAATACAGTGGTGCCCACCCCCCCTTATGTCCATGACGCACCCCCCCAAGTGTCTATTCGTAGGTGTTCTTCCATGAAAAAAATCTTCTTTTCGATTAATTTTACCCCCCCCCATCAAACATATTTATATGGATTTTTAACCCCCCCACAATATTTCAATGACGCAATTTGCGTCATAGCCCCCCCTTGTGGGCACCCCTGCTTAATATCTCTACTTGAATTTCAGTTATTGACATATACGTGATTTTTATTGTTTTATGCATTATCAGTATTGTTGTTACTGTAAATTTCCTTTTTAGGAAAGAAAACTAAAATTTTCCTCCCACCCCTCTTCAAATATACTGATAGGAGGAATATGTATTTATTATTCCTTGAATTCATTAGTTTGCATCATAATCCACGTAAACCTTCCTTTCTAATTCCAATTTTTACTCCAGGAGAAAATAACACAAAAACAACAACAACAACAACAACAACAAAACTTGCATTTTGTATCCAGTTTTAAAGGGGGATTTCCCCATCATTCCCAGATAATTCGCAAATTGCAGTGGACCAATAAAGTTATCACGGCGAGAATTGCTAATATTGTTTCCCCTCGCATGGTGTAAACATGATTTGTATTAATACAGTAGCTTGTTCTATTAAACATGAGTATAGGTGACTTGCTTTTATTCGAGCTCATTTAATTACACATTTCCGTATTTTGTTTCTCCATTGGCAGTACAGGCTGCTTGCGTTAATCCAAACTCATCGTAATCCGAACCCTGCGCTTGTCCGAATGCCATTTAGCCGGCGGGGTTGATATTTTTAGACTGCTTGCTCGAACAGAAACAGTTGTGAATTATTGGACTAGATCAGATCACTTTTCTTGAATACAAGACTGTTTCAAATGACTTTTGAATGCTTAACTACATATACGGTACTGTACATGTTTTAGATTAGAACTAAACCTTGACAAATATTCGTTTGTAACTAGATTTGTGGTTTCTGAACACTCCCTTTTTACGCCAAACAATTTAATAACCTGAACAGCTCAAGCAAATATTCGGATTAACTCGCGCTTCCTGCTGTACTTATCGAAGATTATTACTGGTCCACATTTTGTCCACACAGTTACCATGAAAATAAACATATGCTTAATAATGTTACTCCTATTGACCTTCCAGTGTCCTCGGTGAGTTCCGGATTCGATTCCCAGTGGAAATACAAGTGATTTGGATCCTACTCTAGGTCCCGTTCTTAGGACGTTATCATCGTTCCATGGAAGTTTATGGCAAGCCATCATGGGTTCACTTTGCCCAGGGACCTTCGGGTCAAAGATCGACTTTTGGGCAGGACACCGCATCATCATAATGGCCTTCCACTAATCGGTCATCGAGTCCTTTGTAGATTGCTGAGGTGTCGTCAGTGATACTACACAGAAAATGACGGCTTTATTGTACGATCTTCTTATTGTATTCAATATATAGTATTGGGGGCGCGGTGGCTCAGTGGTAGAGCGTTCACCTCCGGTGCTTGGGATCCCTGGTTCGATCGCAGCTCGCGCCGTGTGGACTTTGTGGTGGACAAACAACGTGTCGTGGGTTTTCTCGGAGTTCTCTCGTTTCCTCCCACTTTCTTCATTCATCTCTCATCATCACCGTCTCCATTAGCCTAACCGGCATTACCGTGGGACGTAAAACTTAAAGATTTCATTTTTTAAAGTATATATTATTTGACATTAAGTATCTTTTGAACCACTAACGAAATATTTTTCCCGTTTATCTTAGGTTGAAGTTTATGTGGCTATGAAGAGAACGTTTAGGGCAGTTATTCTATCACTTCCTGAGATACACAATGAAAAATCGCAGTCGCCCTTCTGAAGCAAAACGTCTATTGAATGAAGTGAATTTTCAGTTTGTGTTCGAACTCAACTTGTTCATACTTTTTCTTGGAAAGTTGAAAAGATTGTCAAATTATCTACAAAATAAGGAGAGCACACTGGCTAATGCTGTTTTAGTTACGAAGGGTGTAGTGGATTATTTTACTGAAATTCGAAACACAGTCGAGGAGTTCCAAAAAATTTAGAATGAGTCTTGCTGAAAATAACGGTATATCTCTAACGGGTCCAATGTCCAGAACACGGTCACTACCCCATCATTTACGTCAGTATATTATGGCTAAGCAGATATCGGTTGAGGAAGAAGATATCCAATCCCAAGAAGACTACAGACTTAGGATATTTCTTCCTGTAGTTGACAGAATACTTGCAGAAATAAATAGGCGTTTTACAGGAAATACAGGTAATCTGTGTGGGATAAGCAGTCTTCATACTAAAACTAAACGCTTCCTCTGATTTGAGAAAATTGAACCACTTGTACGTCATTATGGATGTGATGTCGATAGTGTAGAGGTGAAACTGAAACTTCTACGGAAGTTTTGAAACGTTATGATGAATGAAAGCAATGCAAAATTACTTCCGTTTCTCACTTGTCAGTTTACTGAAGTAACGAATCGTTTCAAGATTGCTTTCATGAAATTCACAAATTAGCCATAATTGTCACCATTCCTGTATCTAGTTCACTATGTGAACGTTCTCCCTCGTGTCTTAGACGAGTTAAAATATATCTAAGAAATCGAATAGCAAACGGTCGCCTAAGCGATCTTTGTTTCCTCTCAGTAGAAAGAAAACTTGTGATGAATATTGCTGTAAAGGGTGTGGTAAACACATTCGATGCTGGTTATAAAAATTGACGCATTGCTGTTCATTAAGGTGTAGGTATAAAAGTTTATTGTAAACTTGTTCGTACCATGTGATAAGCCCTTCATAGTTTAAAATGCATTGTTCTTTCTGTGGATCATGATGAAGTTTTGTTAATTGCTATTTACTTCTTTATCCAATTTATAATTGTTTTAGTAATTTCTATTTTATTTTTTAATTTTATTTATTTTATTTGATTTATTTTTGCTAACTTGGGTTTCAGTTTCAAAGATATCAGTGTAAGCTATGATCAAACAATCATGCTGTCGAATTTCCCTATTCTTTTAGTAGCATAGGTCTTTGCTGTTGCATATAAACATCACGTCAGAAAGCTTGTTTTACTTTACCTACTTATTGTGTATTTTATGTTATTAACGAAATATAGAGTATTATTTGTTAGTCTGTGTTGTTTGAACCTTCTTTTATTTCTATGCATTCATGTGCATTCTTGGAGGGAAAAAAATGAAATCTTTGAGTTTTACGTCCCACGTTTATGCCGGTTAGGCTAAAGGAGACGGTGATGATAAGTGATGAATGAAATGGTGGAATGAAGAAAGTGGGAGGAAACGGGAGAACCGCGAGAAAACCCACGCACACGGTGTTTGTCCACCACAAAGTTTACTTGGCGGGGGCTGAGATCGAACCCGGGACCCCAAGCATCAGAGATGAACGCTCTACCACTGAGCCACAGCGGCCCCTATTCTTGGAGGGAGAGGAGGTAAACCTGTCTTGAACTTTATCGACTACACAGTAGACCCGTTATTATTATTTTAAAAAACTGGAAATAGAGGTAGTGTGTCTGCCTCGCGGAATTCGGTAGGTCGAGCTACGAAATCCCGCAGCCCATCCAAAGTCCTGCATTTCTTCAGTCCCACAAGGAGAATGCCGGAATTGTACCTTCTATAAGGCCAAGACAGCTGTTTTCCACATCGTTGTTCCTTCCTTATTTCGGCCATAGCCTTAGCTAACTAAAGATTATAAAAAATGAAACTTAATTATTGTCAAAAACATGTCTTTGCAACTAGGTCCACCTCTTTCCGCCCACCCCATCAAGCGTTTCTGGCGCCGTCCCTGAATCACGCATCACAATGACTCTGCATACGGCCTACTGTGTTTCACCGCGATTTTGATACTTTTTTTTTCACGAAGAAGACTGAAAACTGAAGGTAAGTAAAAATTATATTCTGAAGCACTGGTATCTCCTTTTTCCAAATTATTGTGTATGTATGTCGTTATGTCGATCCTTTCGAAAATTATGAACCAATTAAATGATGGCATCAAATGATACCTCTGTGCAGATTTAGTTCTGACTGGTCGTATTTATGCAACTGAAAATATTTTGAAACTGAAAATAAAAATAATATCTAACAACAATTTCTTGCCCACATTATGTAACAATATATATTTGAAACAATCGCAGAGGTTCATAAAACGTGTTTTCAGTGTCGTAGCCTGAACTTGTAACACGGGGGTCGCCTATGAATCACAATAAAACACTAGTCATATGTGATGGCTATATTTCTCCACAATAATCACATAGAAACATGAGAATGAGGAAAGTACGGATTGGAGGGGTGTTGTGGGGGTTCAGACTCCTGAAATCTAAGCCTTACTTGAAAAGTGAGTCTGATCTTAGTGTTTAATTTTACATATACAGTAATTTACCCATATATTGAAATTTCATGCGCCAAAGATCCTAGGGCGCCGATTGTAGCGTTCCCATCCGCCGTCGAAGCCAGGAAACCCGCCGAGTGTCCAACACACGTGGATTAGCAAAAGGTCGCACGATATGTTGACCAATCAGCAGCTCCCCCAACCAACTACAGAGGGAACTACACGAGCTGATGTCCTTCCATGATATCCAAAGCAAAAGCAGGCATTAAGTGATAATTCAGCATTCAATATTATACCAGAAATACCACAAATATAAAGCACTTATATCTAATAAATAACCAAAGACTCAGATCAACTTAACAATGGTTTATTAACAAATTAAATTACAGGGTGATATCTGATCGCTCAGATATCTAAAAACAACAATAAATTTACCGTCGAAGTACTGTATCATAGATTCTATTCATCAGCTTCAATTTAACTGCGTTCAATGTCAATTTAAGTCAAATGCAAGTCAAAAATTAATTCTTCAATATTATAATTATATCCAAAAATCAATGTATTTACTAAATTTAATTTCAATTAAGGAGAGAGATCGAGATTCAAAATGCCTCAGTAGTTTCAATATATATATCATTCGAATTATTAAGTTCTTCGTAAAAGTCCAAGCTCTGGGGAGGATGAATACTAATGCAATCTCAACAATAATACTTCTTATATATTTAAATTTTAAAGCAAAGGTTGTCATTAGTAAATTTCAACATCGAACCCCGAAATGTCTTATCTCGTTCAAAAATCTTTCAATTAAATCTCTGACTAATCAATAAATTAATCAAACTTAATTACACTATAAGAAATAATTCAGTAATAGAAATATAATGGAGAAGTAATAACACTACCACAAATACGAAAAGTAATATCAGCTTATAGCCAAAAATGATAAATGCTGAATTATCAAATTCTCGGAAAATGAAAACGCATAGGCGACGAATTGAACCACAATAAACCACAAATAACCACAATGGATGCAAATTAACAACCCACACAACATAAAACACACACAACGGACCAACCAAAGAATATAATAAATGGTTTAGCACTCACCTTCACAGTTCCTTTGGATTCATATTTACCTCCTTATGCAATTGAACCTCGGTCTGCATTTCGTCTCTCAAGTGATAACGAGGAATAGAGAATAATTTTTAATTGTTGTTGCATATACAAGACAGGAAATATTAAGATTCCGACTATTCTTAGTCAATTTCTGCGAAAACACAGGTTTTCAATCGACATTCAAATTGTCGCACTTCGCAACACTCCCTTGTAATAATTACAATTGAGCGGCAAATACTTAATATTCCAAAGAATATCTTATTAAGCCCAATGAAGATATTTCCACAATTAATATTCCTCTTACTGATCGATCGGCCAAGATTCAGGCTAGTGTCTTCCCACATTTGCATTCCACTACTTCTAGAACGTTAACGTATGTCCAACAAATGTCAAAGTTACAGCAATGATACTTTCCAAGGATGATGGCAATTAACCTTATTAAGGCAAAATAAAAGTTTAACTGCTGAGCGTACTTACGCCTCCCACATACCCTTTTCACCAACCAAAAATGAATCCGCAGTTTCTCATTGAGAACTAGCATAAAGCGAGTTGGATTTAATAAATATCTCTATAGAATGCTTAGTGAAACTAACACAGGATCTTTCAGCCTATTCACTCGCAAATCCCCTACGTTCTCATTCCACAAAAATTGAGAACTGAAAAAAAAACGATTTCAATGGGCAATTTCCTCGGACAAGGTAACTCGCCGTTTGACAAGACTTAGTCAAATATACTTCTCTTTACTTTATTTTCTTTACACTCACCCCGAACACGGAAAAAGCGAGGAACAAAATGACGAGTGAAAAAAAATAAAACTTCACTCGACTTGAAAAACAGTTGGGCACAAGCAGCTTTAAACTACGTTCACAAATAATCCTCTTCATTCACTTCTTTTGCTGCATTTCTTTTTTGAAAATTTGGTAAATTCAATACACGGCAACAATTCAATATTCTCATTCCTTTTTATTACACACACAAGGAAGAAATCCAATAAGGACTTTAGGTAGAAACAAACGATGTAATAAGAGTCCTATTAACAGAAGTCCGCTTCTACCATAACGAACATTAACAGAACAGACGTACTCTCCCCTCTGAACAACGAAAACCAAAGGCACCTGCATGCCCCAGACACCAATACCAAGACATCTACAAGTCTTCAACACAACATAGCTAGTACGCCGTCCCTACGGACGATCGTACCGACCATGGTTCCTGGCGCCACAATCGCGTCACGGGATACACGCGTAGCGACCACGACCTTGAGGCAGTAAGAAGTTTACCTCCCCTCTCTCTCTCCTTAAATACACTCAACTGATAACAGCTCGCAACTTACAAATTCTTTCATTCTTTTTCCTCTCTTACCTTTCAGTCTTTTTACAAAAAGAAACAAAAATGAAAATACAGATAAATTTTAACATTCTCTTATAAGAGAAATGCAAGGTTGACATTGATCAGATGTTTTACAATCCTTATCTTCTTATTTTCTCCTCTCGCCATAGCTCTTCGTAACGGGATCGTTACAGGCTGGCCACCGATGGAAAAGAAAAATTCTTCATCCTGGAATTTTTCGTCATGATAGAACAGGGAGGCTACGAAACATACAAACATCATAAGTACAAAGTAATAAATTACACAAATAAATACTATATAAAACCATAATTTATATACAATATTATATACAATTACTAATAATAAATTACTACTATACACAATAATTTTAATGATTCATATATATAGAATATTTATTCATCTCGAAATCATCATAACATATAATAAGTCTCAAATTCTATATACACAATATTTCTATTTAACATGATAAGCACAGACTTTTGTTCACCATGGCCATGATGAAATAACAACGAAATGACAAAAGACTTTTTGACACACTAATAAATAACAATTATAGCCTCATATTCCTATACATACTTACAAATTCCAATATATCTGATAAACGCTCCTATTTAGCATTATTCATTACGTCTAGTTCGATAGACCTTGATCTCAGAAACATGCGAACGTCTATAGGAATCTTCATTATTGTTTTCATCCGACACTAAAACTGTATTCGGAGTAAGAAACTTTCTGATGACAAATGGCCCATACCATTTGTCACTCAGCGACTTAGCTATCTTGTCTTTAATCGACGATTTTACATGCGCCTTCAAAAGCACCTTTACCCAATGTCTAGATTAACGGGATTTCTCCTCTGCAGCATTAATTTTCGTCTAGATGCCCAGCTTTTCTCCATGTTACTTATCGCCTTCTTCCACAGCTCTGCTGAAGATTTACCTCCGAAATCGGTATCGTTGATGCACCATCGATTCTCGAGCGGTGTGTTATAAGGACGTCCATAAAAGACCTCGATTGGTGACATCTTCAATCCCGAATGTTCGCTGATGTTTAAGGTAAATTGCAGCTCTGGGATAAGGGATGACCACAGATGTTGCTTTGTAGAAATATAAGCCCTGAGAGAAGCTTTCATCGTTTTGATAAATCTTTCCGCTGCATTACCACCAGGATGGTACGGACTTAGTCTAATGTGTTTAATGCCCAGGCCAAATAAGAACTTCTTAAAATATTCCGATACAAATATAGAGGCATTATCAGTAGACAGGGCCTCCGGAAAGCCTAGTCTACTAAAAATTTCCATCAGTTTGTTGGCCACCACACCAGAACTCAAACTTCGAAGACGTTCAAGCACCACAAATCTGCTTGCACTGTCCACCCCGATGAGAATAAACTTGTAACCGCTGGAATTAGGTAATGCTCCAACGATATCATACATCCAGTGTGCGTTAATCCTCCGGCTAAAGTTTGAAGCTAAGTGTCCCATCTTCTTTTGATTGGATTCCTTCACTTTCTGACATGTATCGCAGGTTCTGACGAAATTTTTAACATCATCTTTTATACCGTCCCACGTTAATTTCTTCATCATCTTGCCCAGTGTTCGAAAAACACCAGCATGGCCGCCAATTAGTGAGTCTTCGTGATGATATTCCATAAGCAATCGTCTTAAATTCTTAGGGATTACTATCTTATATGGATTGATAGCTGAATTAGTTCTTTTTAACAACACATTCTTGTTCAGGATATATCCATTAACTTCCTGGCCATTTTCCAATTTCTTAATGATGTCTTCCACTTCTGGATCTTCTCGCTGCAATTTATTAATGGGCTCCTTCACCAATGGAAGATCCCACAGATGCGCTAATTTCATGTTTTTCTTAAAAGCCGCCAATCCAACTGGGCCGTCCAAAACACTAAACTCAAAGGGATCGTACATCCGCGTTAGGAAATCAGCTATGATGTTCTCCCCTGATTTTATGTGCCGGATCTTAAAGTTGAATTGACAAAGAGTCTCCACAAAGGGACCATATTTCAGAAGTCTTTTACTGTTGTTGAGGATCCAAGACAGAGCTTTGTTGTCGGTCAAAACATCGAATTCATTTATAAGATAGAGTCTATAGCGAGAAATGGTTTTAACTAAACTAATAAATTCAATCTCATAGATGCTACGATGTTTATCAGCCTCTGACAATTTTTTACTATAGTAACACACGGGTTGAAGATCCCCGTTCGCATTTCTCTGAGGCACGCAGCCCGCTATACTTTTACCACTCCCGTCGACATGCACAACAAAGCGTTTATTGAGATCTGGAGTTTTCAATACAATATTTTCAATCAAAATACATTTCAACTTATCCAAGATCTCTTGATGTTCGGGTGTCCAGACAAATTTTACCTTCGGTGATTTAAGAGCACTAAGAGGAGCCATAAGCTCTTGTAACTCTGAGGCAAATTTGGAATAATAACTGAAAACACCCAAAATCTTTAACAAACCACGCCTGTTACGAGGAGGTGGGATATTCCTAATTGCGGACACTCTACTCGGGTCGATCTCCATCTGGTCTCCCTCAATTATATATCCTAGATAGTTTATTCTCTTATAGAACATAAAACACTTATCAGGTGACACTGTAATATTATACTCCTTGAACCTTTGTAGAACTTTTTCCACCATTTCCTTATGTTCTTCTACTGAATTACTGGCTACTAATACATCATCAAAATACACCTTGACGCCTTTATCAGTAAGATCTCCAAGTACTTTCTCCATAGCCCTCGATAAAATATTGCTTCCCGTCTTTATACCAACGGGTACTCTTGTATATTGATAACACCCTTTAGGTGTAACAAGAGTAGTGATGTCACGAGACGCTTTATCGAGGTATATCTGATTATATGCCCGCTTGAGATCAAATTTGCTGTAGAATTTCTTATCAGCTAATCCAGTTAGACATGCCTCTAAGTTTGGGGAAGGATACACATCATTCACTATCAAATTATTGGCCTTGATGTAATTACCAACAATTCGAAACGTATTATTCTTGTTCTTGACAAGAAAACAACTACTACCATAATTAGAATGGTCCACCTCTTCCAATATCCCTTCTCGAACAAGATCATTAATTTGCTCATAAAAATATTTTTCTTTATTTTTGGGAATTGGGAAGGGTGTATCCTTAAATGGTCTATTCTCCTTTAGATAGAGTCTACCTACATACCCTTTAATGCATCCAACCCTTTCCGAAATAACATCAGCAAACCTAATCTTCATCGAGCTGATAAATTCAGAAATCTCAGGGGTTTCGTATTTCCGAGAATCCTGACCCAAGCCGTGATCTTTCACCTGTGTATTAAAATGGTTAAACACCTGTGTGTTATTCTGAGCACCATTTGATGACCCCAAGCAATGGTCAATAGGTTGGAACTTTTTATTACGTTGTATGAGCTTATGAAAGTTCTCAGACTGTTCAAAATCCACGTCTGACGCTTCTGATCCACTGCTACACTGACCTGGTGAAACACTCTTTCGATTTGAATCATCCACCTTATCACCCTTATTTGGATCACTATCACTACAAGATCCTTCAACCCCATCAGCTAATTTAGATGATTTAGTAACTTCTTTCATCTTTCTTTCCTTCCTTCTCCTACGACGTTCACGTCTTTTCTTGCTGTAATTCTCAGACTGTCCAGCCTTCGAAACGTTTCCTATCGTTAAATCAGAATTGTGAACAATATTCACATTATCCACAGGTTGAGCACCATCTGATATAGGATTACCACCAGACACAGGTTCTAAAGTTCTTCGATCATCATCCTGAGTTTCGGTATTCAAAACCCAATTCGATGGTTCACTATCAGCAAAGGTTCGATGATCATTGGACATTCCACTCGCACCAACTCCATTATAGGAATGCGAAACTTCAATATCACTATGCCTCCCAGCAGAATTCACAGGCGAAACTATTTCCGCAGATGAAGATCCTTGGAAGGACATTTCACTTGAACCACCAAGTCCATCCGAAAATCCAGAGGCCCAACAATTCGGATGTCCCATGTTGGAAACCTCTTGCGCACCAATTTGCATCCTATTCGAAGGAGAACTTTTTTCAAAGTTCCATTGAGAGTCAACTGAAGCCAAACTTTCAGCACCACGATGATGAGATCTGGAAGCAACCACAACATCAGCTGAACTTCCAACTCTTCCAGCTGGAAATGTAGCACGACTGACCGCTGGTCTGTAGTTCTGTTCATTAATACTCAATGGTCTCCTCCTACATGTCATTCCACTAACACCAATTCGCTCCAACGAACTCCTTGATGTAGTATTAGAATTTCCTGAAGTTCTTGTAGTTGAATTTTCCAATGATGAAAACCGGAATTCGGACACATCATTCGCTCCACCTGAACCACTGGTCGACGATTCCTGGCGACAAGCATCTGCCATACTAGCCAACGTATCTTCTATAGGACTCCCTAAGTCCACCTCGGAGTCAATCATGGCTCTAATCTGTCCTAACTGGATGTCATCTGGCATTCGAATCTCCAACAGTCTCGATTCAGTCTCTGATGAATCCAGATTACATTGGATGCCCTCATCATGTAATCCATAGTTGAACATATCTTCGTAAATGAAAATCGAAACCATATTATCATTGGTCTCAATTTGACTTCTTCTATGATGCTCCCTAGTATCGTCCGAGTTCGACTGGCCATCTCGAGATACTGATTTAAATCCTTTGGGATGAAATTCAGGTTGACGAACCGTCTTCTTAAAGTTCAATGATATACGCCGTTTCCCATTGCGGAGCACTAAAATATTCTTCGAATAATCTATGACGGAGCATGTAGTACGCAAAAACGGAGTTCCGAGTAAACATTTACATGGTAATTGGTTAACAACCTTAAACCCCACTCTTTCGAAGTGACCCGAAAGATTCAAAGTCAAATTAATTTCTTGGTTCGTAGTAAAATGCAAACCCAAAGGAGCATTTACATGTTTTTCTTGCGTAATCACTATCTTGTTCTCCAAACCGCAGGCGCGAAGCAAGTCCATCCGAACTAAGTTGAAACTCGAACCGCCATCTACGCATATGTCCGTCACTTGATTATGAACTTTCCCCACAATGAATGAAGCAACTGTATTGTTCATCTCAGAAGGAACTTGCGTTTGACCTAGTCTCTCGTCTCGTCTAGGCTCAGATTTATAAAAATTTCTATTGGAATTCCGAAAATTCCCTGAGTTTCCATTTATTCTACCCGATCTATTTTTATTAAGGGTGGATCTACTATTATTTTCTAACAAAGATTCATTTTCCTTTAATTTATTCTGATATACACCTTTAGCTTGATAACTGGATACAAATGTATTAACCTTTCGTTTATTAGTACCCATCTCCATATTATAATCAGATTGTTCTCGGAAATTCAACACGTGTCTATCAGCTATATCTAATAACTCCAAACGAGTTGCTGGAATATAGTTATTAAGCATTCGAAACCTCTGATTGGGGTTTATACCACAAATTATAATATTTATTAATTCCGACTCTGGACCTGAAAAACCTAGGACATTCATCGCGACAATAACTGATCTCACATAATCGTTTATTTGTTCGGACAATTTTTGCCTTCTATAAATAAATTCTGAAACAAATACATGGCGACTAATAGGAGTAACAAAATTATGTAATAATTTCTCTCTTAAATTCTGCCAACCTATGTTATTATTAATAGCAAATAGTATTTCCCTTAATAAGGCCCCTGTACATTTGGCAACTATCACTGTTAATATCATACTAAGGGAATAACTAGTCTCCAAGAGAGTATCTTCGATCTTAAGCAACAATTGAAAAACCAAATTACTATTGCTCCCATCAGTCACTACTAAATTCTTGAATCTTAATTCAAGAGATTCACTATTTCGTTTAAATGCATATTTAATCATCAGATTATGTTCGACATCATTCATATCAGGTCTGTTATTACCACTAGAAGCACCTGGTTCTAGGTTATGTGTCTCTATAGACTTACCAATAGGCTGAAAAATAGGAGAACTCACAGGAGCTTTAGGAGTCGAATTCCGAATTTGAGATACTCTTCGATAATAATTCCTAAGATTCAGATATCTATTTGAACCATTACCTTGAATATTACCAACAGCATGCTCATTCGAAAAATTCCTATTTCCAAAACCCATTTGCATGGGTTGATTCATCGAAGCTTCAAAGGTAACCTGTCTCATATCCCTCTGTGGTTCTCTAGAACTACTAGCATTTGCCAACCTACTGAAACCATAACTTATAGAGTTTGAGTCTTCATTCACTCTCCCCAAATTACTATTGTTTCCTAAAGAAACTCGCCTGGCATATAGGCTTCCTTGCATAGTCGGAGTAAGAGACATACTTAAATTACCAAAATCCGAATGCGTATCTCCTTCACAATAACCCGTTCTGTCACGTGTGACTAATTCCGAGTAACCTTCAGGCATATCAATGCTAACATATTCAGACCGATCATTCATTGTAACTAGGTATTCAAAAATTCAACAAACAGCAATATAATATTATAAGAATCAACACAAGATATTATAAATAAACTTAATATTAAACTAACTACGGACACTACTGACAAACCAGGAGAAACAGAATGGATCAATCGAACAAAAAACCTTTAACATTAACTCAATTGAATTAAAATATATTTAGGTTTTGTTTTATTTATTATTATTATTTTTATTTTTTTTAAACGATGGCAGCCTCACAAAAATACTAACAATTTATAATAATTGTCCAACATCAACCAGCACGACCGTTCAAATAATAGTAATTTGAAATTACCAATATCATTATAACAATCCGTTTTTTTCTTTTTTTTTGAATAAATTATCCAATTCTGAACTATTTAAATACTTCGTACAACAATTCGGAAGCAATAACCTTTCACAAATTTCGGTAAAGAGAGGAATCCCATCGGAACTTAATTCAAAAATTTGTAACTCTTCTCATAAAGTGAAACTAACTTCAAAAAAAACCTTTTACCATACAGCGGAACCAATACTTTAATCTTACTCAAAAAGAATGGAATAGAATCTTTAACCATAAAAAAATGGAATGGAACTAATAATTTAACCATGCAAAAAAAATGGTATGGTACTAGCTATGTTGCAAATTTTGTAGCGTTCCCATCCGCCGTCGAAGCCAGGAAACCCGCCGAGTGTCCAACACACGTGGATTAGCAAAAGATCGCACGATATGTTGACCAATCAGCAGCTCCCCCAACCAACTACAGAGGGAACTACACGAGCTGATGTCCTTCCATGATATCCAAAGCAAAAGCAGGCATTAAGTGATAATTCAGCATTCAATATTATACCAGAAATACCACAAATATAAAGCACTTATATCTAATAAATAACCAAAGACTCAGATCAACTTAACAATGGTTTATTAACAAATTAAATTACAGGGTGATATCTGATCGCTCAGATATCTAAAAACAACAATAAATTTACCGTCGAAGTACTGTATCATAGATTCTATTCATCAGCTTCAATTTAACTGCGTTCAATGTCAATTTAAGTCAAATGCAAGTCAAAAATTAATTCTTCAATATTATAATTATATCCAAAAATCAATGTATTTACTAAATTTAATTTCAATTAAGGAGAGAGATCGAGATTCAAAATGCCTCAGTAGTTTCAATATATATATCATTCGAATTATTAAGTTCTTCGTAAAAGTCCAAGCTCTGGGGAGGATGAATACTAATGCAATCTCAACAATAATACTTCTTATATATTTAAATTTTAAAGCAAAGGTTGTCATTAGTAAATTTCAACATCGAACCCCGAAATGTCTTATCTCGTTCAAAAATCTTTCAATTAAATCTCTGACTAATCAATAAATTAATCAAACTTAATTACACTATAAGAAATAATTCAGTAATAGAAATATAATGGAGAAGTAATAACACTACCACAAATACGAAAAGTAATATCAGCTTATAGCCAAAAATGATAAATGCTGAATTATCAAATTCTCGGAAAATGAAAACGCATAGGCGACGAATTGAACCACAATAAACCACAAATAACCACAATGGATGCAAATTAACAACCCACACAACATAAAACACACACAACGGACCAACCAAAGAATATAATAAATGGTTTAGCACTCACCTTCACAGTTCCTTTGGATTCATATTTACCTCCTTATGCAATTGAACCTCGGTCTGCATTTCGTCTCTCAAGTGATAACGAGGAATAGAGAATAATTTTTAATTGTTGTTGCATATACAAGACAGGAAATATTAAGATTCCGACTATTCTTAGTCAATTTCTGCGAAAACACAGGTTTTCAATCGACATTCAAATTGTCGCACTTCGCAACACTCCCTTGTAATAATTACAATTGAGCGGCAAATACTTAATATTCCAAAGAATATCTTATTAAGCCCAATGAAGATATTTCCACAATTAATATTCCTCTTACTGATCGATCGGCCAAGATTCAGGCTAGTGTCTTCCCACATTTGCATTCCACTACTTCTAGAACGTCAACGTATGTCCAACAAATGTCAAAGTTACAGCAATGATACTTTCCAAGGATGATGGCAATTAACCTTATTAAGGCAAAATAAAAGTTTAACTGCTGAGCGTACTTACGCCTCCCACATCCCCTTTTCACCAACCAAAAATGAATCCGCAGTTTCTCATTGAGAACTAGCATAAAGCGAGTTGGATTTAATAAATATCTCTATAGAATGCTTAGTGAAACTAACACAGGATCTTTCAGCCTATTCACTCGCAAATCCCCTACGTTCTCATTCCACAAAAATTGAGAACTGAAAAAAAAACGATTTCAATGGGCAATTTCCTCGGACAAGGTAACTCGCCGTTTGACAAGACTTAGTCAAATATACTTCTCTTTACTTTATTTTCTTTACACTCACCCCGAACACGGAAAAAGCGAGGAACAAAATGACGAGTGAAAAAAAAATAAAACTTCACTCGACTTGAAAAACAGTTGGGCACAAGCAGCTTTAAACTACGTTCACAAATAATCCTCTTCATTCACTTCTTTTGCTGCACTTCTTTTTTGAAAATTTGGTAAATTCAATACACGGCAACAATTCACTATTCTCATTCCTTTTTATTACACACACAAGGAAGAAATCCAATAAGGACTTTAGGTAGAAACAAACGATGTAATAATAGTCCTATTAACAGAAGTCCGCTTCTACCATAACGAACATTAACAGAACAGACGTACTCTCCCCTCTGAACAACGAAAACCAAAGGCACCTGCATGCCCCAGACACCAATACCAACACATCTACACGTCTTCAACACAACATAGCTAGTACGCCGTCCCTACGGACGATCGTACCGACCATGGTTCCTGGCGCCACAATCGCGTCACGGGATACACGCGTAGCGACCACGACCTTGAGGCAGTAAGAAGTTTACCTCCCCTCTCTCTCTCCTTAAATACACTCAACTGATAACAGCTCGCAACTTACAAATTCTTTCATTCTTTTTCCTCTCTTACCTTTCAGTCTTTTTACAAAAAGAAACAAAAATGAAAATACAGATAAATTTTAACATTCTCTTATAAGAGAAATGCAAGGTTGACATTGATCAGATGTTTTACAATCCTTATCTTCTTATTTTCTCCTCTCGCCATAGCTCTTCGTAACGGGATCGTTACACGATTTCTCTGTAACTTTGGGGGGACATCCATAAAAATACATATAACAAGAAAAATACACATAAAAATACATATTCATAACAATGCAGAGGGCCCACATGAGCTTTGCCCCACCCCGGCTCCCCAGGATCGGCGTCCTTGCAAAGACTTGGTACTTGGTTCACGGTAGTTCATCACACCGCAAAATTAGATTATCATAGCACAGATTACAAGAAATAAAATATTTTTGGCAGATTAAATTCTACACAGTTTTTGGCAGTAAATTGCTCAGTGGCGGATCTAGTTCTGGTCCGGGGGCTAGTTCTCCCCTCTCTTCTTGGAAAAAAAATTAAATCATGTTATTATTCACATATTTTTTGAAATCTTAAATTAAGAAATAGTATATAGGTGATGTGTCACATTCTCGAATCGTTTGCAATAGCTTCCCAAATTTTGGGGTTCTAGATCCGCCAATGAAATTTGCTACACATGTATTAGTAGGCGGAATAATCGTATGTTTTCCTACTTGTATTTGAATATTAATTATTTTTTCGCAGCATCTCCATGGCTCAAGGGTTGAGGCAGGGTGAAATTACCAGCCTTTTGTATTCAGAACTTCCATCGAATTCCGAGGCCGGCTTCTGCAGTAGTGATGAAGATGACTATCCACCCAATGAGAGTCGTGCCACTTGTGAGGAAGATTTTCTTCATTCACGTGAAGATGACAGCGACCCTAATATCTCTGAAGTGAATGACCAGATCAATCCCAGATCGATCAAGGACACGAGAGAAGTATGCATACCCTATCGTCTTACGCAGGTGCCCAGCCAGAAGATGAGGTACAAAGATGGAAAAGGAAAAGTCTCTTATTCAAATACCTAGATCATTCGCTATTGCTGAGTACAACAGATTTACGGAGGGCGTAGATTAATATAGAGATTGATTACTCATTATTCTCATGGATTCAAAACCAGAAAGTAATACCTGAGAGCGTTCTTTCATCTCCTGAACATGAGCATCATTGACGCTTGGATATGTTACAAAGAAGAGTCAAATGTTTCATTACTTGAATTCAAAGCCGTTATCGTTTCGACACTCATATACCTTGGAAAGAACAATGAAAAGAAACGAAGGTGTCCATCAATCGAAGATGAACCTCAACCAAAGAAGAAAAAGATCTTCAAAACGCCAAATCTACTCCGATACGATGGTATAAACCATTTTCCACTAAAAGTGAGGGTCAGCCAGGCTCCTAGATGCCATGACTGATTGTGTCGCAAGAGAACCAGGTACATTTGCAAGAAATGTGATGAACCTGTGTGTCCAGATTGCATGGAGAACTTTCATATAGGTCAGCAGAAAAAAAAAACTATGGACTAGTATCAATTATGCAGTAGTCTTGTGTTCCTTTTCAGTGAAGTCACTTTTCTATACAAATGTATTGTGCTCTGTATCAATGTTATGTCTCAAAGATTTTTTAAAATTGTAATATTCCTAGTAAATATATTTTTTTGCCAAGTAAATAACTTTATTATTGATGTGGTCATATCCTAAGGATTTCATTACCTTCATCCCATGCAAGGAAATGGCAAACCATTCTGGATCTAAAACTTGCCGTCGGTCAGAACACCACATCATCATCACTTAAGAGGAACATTAAACATTCTTTCAGTTTGTTCCAGGGATGTGGCATCACTTGATACCAGGTCAAATACTCCTTAACTGCACGCTGGCAACAAGTAATGCCAGATCCCTGGGACCCACTAGGGCACTCAGAACAAAACTAATATTTTTCTGACTTACACGTCTAATTATTAGCCTGACTACAAAATATCGATTTTTCTTCACACCTAGAACATATAGCGTGCAAGATGATGTTAACAATAGACGAAATTTCTGTCCTCCTTGTATGCAATTTGCTACGACTGACTTCTGTTGTGAACTATGAGGAAACTGCTGAGTTCTCGGCCCGCAAGTCAACCTGATATCATTCATTGTATTTAGAACATTGATCTTTTGTAAGTTGTAAGTGCCAGCTGGGAATGATTGTAGCAATAACGGTTTTTCCTTTACAGGTTATTGATTGAACCATGCTATGCAAAATGTGAAATTCACCGAGGAGATTTTCGAGGTGTCGTGAAGTCCTTCTTCCTGCAACAGAAGTCGCCGAAGGATATTGATGGTAAATGCTAAACACGTTGAATGTACTTGTCCTTCAACTCCACTGTGAAGAAATGGGTCTCGTGTGGTGACTTTAACAGAAGATGGTAAAAGGTGTGGGAAATCAGTATCAGTGCCAACTCAGGAAAATATGGATCACGTTTATGACCTGATCTTGAGTAAGAGACGAATTTCACTTAAAGCGATAGCTGAGACCTCCATATATCACACGAACGTAACGTATCTAGTTAATAATCCATGTGATCGTTGGGTATGCACAAGCGTTCGGGGGAAACGGGTGCCCAAATGTTTGAACGCCAATTATACTACTTCTTGTAGACGATCAAACAAAGCTTGAACAATACTCTTGTTCAAGACCATTCAAGACTATTTGATGAAAAAGACGTTAGGACTAACGTCATTTTTCTCCTAAATTCAATAGTTTCGTTCAAGAGATTTCGTTTCGGTCCTGCTCTAAACATTCCAATTTAAGAGTATTCATTAGCCAATCAGCGCTCGAGTTGAGTGCAGGAAAATACAAAACAAAACTATGATGGCGTCATGAGAGAGCAGCTGTTGTTGAATAAGTATATTTTTATTACTCTTTTCCATAATTATCTGATGTTTAAAGTGTGATTATAATAATAAACAGAAGCTAATATCTGCGCTGGAAGATATTGTTAGTATTTTTGTTGATAATATACACGATTTACGTAGTTACAGTGCTTGCATGCCCAAAACTATTGTTAAATTTTGAGGCAATGATAGGTGTAAGTATTAATATATAAGAACATCAGGTGCAGATTAAAAAAGAAGAGTCCATCAATATATATATATATATATATATATATATATATATATATATATATATATATATATATATGACTTTTCTTGCTTTAATAAGACGTTTTGTACTATTATTAATCTGCGATAGTAACAAATAATTGCGCACAGATTGATAATATGCTCGCAAACTAAAGTACCCTGAAAATGATCACATGTTATACTATTACAATATATGCAATTATTTTATAACGAAATTCACACATAATATTTCAGAAGTTATTTCTTAAGGCAAGAGTCGCTTTCCTATGCAGATTAATTTTACGAGAGCTTTCCCGTAAGGTACATATGCGCATTCAGTCATATGCCACATATGCAAAAATAAATAAAAACCTATCAAAATCGAGAATGCTATTTAACAGTGTCAAGACACGAGCATAGAAGGGGCCAGAGCGAGAGTACGTCCGTCGGGAGCAGACGCGTCATCAACGGAGGTTATAGTACAAGAAACATAAGAATAAGAATAATGCAACAAACCCTTGACATCGTATTGTAATGATCACCTACGATCAAGACAATATACACTGGAAGAATGAAAAAGGACGTTCTGTGCCATTCATTATCATAATTGGCCAAAGTAGTATTGTTTGGAAGAGGAATGTAATGATCACCTAGGATCAGGACAATATACACTGGAAGAATTAAAAAAATAAATAAAAAAAACTTTAATCCCAATATTAAACAAAATAAACCTGTGCTTTCCTACAAGTCAGTAGGAAACCGTTGGAAAAGCTTCCGTGGCTGCATTAAGACACGGAACACAAGCTAAAAATTAACTTCTTAAGTAAAATTTAGTCACAGAAAGTAGCTTGTGACCTGGAAACCAAGAACAGCAAGCAGTATTTAAACTTCGGGTTTTGAGGTCACAGGGATCGTTCTCGGATGGTAGGCCAAGGTGCTGCACGTTCGCAGATGAGTTCTTGATTAACGGGCTCCGCAAATTAATTCTCCATTCCATTCCTCGATTTCGGAAGAGAGAGGTCCTGAGTTGAATCCAGTTCTATCCAGCTCCATAAGCCACGCAAAGAGGTTTGCTGTGGGCCGTGACTTTCCTACCTCAGATGTCCTGAGATCCATCCAGTTCTATATATCCACGCAAAGAGGTTTGCTGTGGGTTACCACTGATGCTATCCTTAGAGGTCCAAAGTTCGATTCCGACTCCGTAGCCACACAAAGAGATTTGTTGTGGACTGCAACCCACAGACGAGGCGGAAACATGTAAGTAGCCAGTAATGGAATTTAATGCATAAATGATAGATTCACTCTTAAGGCAGCTCTAAGCGATATAGCCCAAGGCTTATCATATGCCTGGCGTATCATTTCAAATCACTTTGCTAATATGATGATTTTTGTAAGATAGACAAAATCTTTATTATTTAATTAAACTCTGTGGAACTAACTTTTATGACACACAGAGTCCGGTCTTGATTTACATTCAACATTAAAAGTTGACCTTGGTTTAGCATGCTTACTAAATACGAAAGATAAGCAGTAGTGACCAACAGATCGTGACCGAAAGATAAGCAGTAGTGACCTTTCGTTGTATGTATAGCTTGTGTAAATAAACAGTCATCGTCATTACATTTTTTGTTTCTTATTCCATTTTGCATTTCATAAATAAGGTTAATGAAAGGTTGTAAGAACTAGTAACGTTACATTAGCGAACGTACACCAAGTAGTTTGTAAAATAATTATTTCCTTATTTATAATAGATTTGCAGTGGCTTATCGTCCAGCCTCGTTATGGGTGTTTACACTTGGTCGATTTTGTCGCACGGCTAAATCTACTCGCTGCATTTGCACTAAATCGAAGCAACTAGACCGAATGTGATCGATGGATGTGTTCAATTGTTTCAACCGAAATTGAATGCTGCTTGTCGACTCGCTCTCCTCTGGTCGATTCGAAATCGACTGGCAATTTTAAAGATGCCCAAGCAAAAAGTAATTGGTACAATTTGCGGTGTTATAGCAGAAGAAAATAGAATCGACCACAGAAAATAGAACGTCTTTCAATTCAGTTGCTAGTCGATTAGTCGCTTTCGATCAACAAGCGATTAAGTTGAAGTCCTGTTTACACGGTCGATTAAGTTGAAAGTGACGTCAATTCAACTGAATCGAACGCAAATCGACTAAGTGTAAACGCCCCATTAGGAAGAAGACGCATACACTATTTATTGCATTGCAGATAGCATATCCTACAGGGGAATCGAATCATAGGTCATACTCTATCACTGTACTACCACACCGACTATAATAAGACTAGTAATTTTCTATGACAAGAACCATTATTTTGTTCTAGTATTCACTCATTTGAACTTAATTATAGCCATTGTCATGATTTGATATTGGTAACATTAAACTTCTAAACATGAAATACTGGTTTCCTACATTATACCGACGGTTGAGAGTATCTCAGACAATCCTCTTTCATACGCACTCACACATTTTAACAATACAATTACTATTTGACCTGGCTATTCTGAACCAAGACCAAATATGGTATAGGTTTGTGAAGAAAGTCTGATGGGCGGTAAGACCAGTAGCTGAAAAAAACATTGCTTTGTTTTTGGTTTCCTGGGTTTTCAGCCTTTTCTTTAAATAGTTTTCGATGCCATAGCATAAATAATATCAAAAGGCTGTCATTGTCTCATGATACACATAATTTTAGGAAACAGTTCGATTTTTTCTTTTGAGTGTGATTCTATCATCAGTACGCCATTTGAAGAATCAGATTTTTAAAAAGCTTAGTCCAGAAAACGATTTTGTACCTAAGTACCACTTTATTCTTTTAAGCTGGATCGCTAGTCACCTTTAGGGTAAAACTTTCTCACTAGATGGCAGAGCTCATTGCGATACATGCGATGTTGCCACATGAGTTACGAATAGAAAAGTGTTTAGACACGGCCGCATTTTATATATGATTTACCAGAAAGAGAAATGAGAGCTTTTATTTCCATTTTACTCAATACTGCCTGCTTTAAAATATGAATTAATTATATTCTTTGATCAAAAGTGATTTTTAATTTATGAAACATGTGTATCTCTCAAACTAGATGTCTTTACGGTGCAGATTAAGAATGCCTATACTAATACAAAATCATTACATAAATTTCATCTTTTGGACAAAACAGACTCTCAGTACGCTCAAAAATGGTGTTTTATAAGCCTAGTTGTAATCCTTGGTGTAAAACTTATCTCTACTTTAGAGATTTAATATATCATGGCTAAAATCCCCTTGTTTTTTGGTCAAAGAGCAACTCAATTTGCATTTAGGGGGAAATCATATCATTTCTATGGTAATAGTTTCTTAGAAAACAGCAGTTAAACGGTATACATTTATTTATAATTAGATGCCTCTACGGTGCAAATTAAGGATACATGTACAAATACTAAATCATTACCTAGGTAGATAGGATAAAGCATATTCTTAGTAGGTTCAAAAATTTTATTTTATAGGCGAAGTTGTAATCCTTGGATCAGCTTTACTTTAGGGGCTTAAATATCATGGCAAACATTCCAGCGTTTTTTGGGCAAAATTCGACTCAAACTGCATTTAGGGGTAACGAAAACTACTTGCATGGTAAAATTTTCTTTGCAAATTACAAAGATATACGTTTATCTATAACTAGATGTCTCAAAGGTGCAAATTAAGAATAAGTATCCAAATACAAAACCATTAAACAAATCCGATCATTTCAACAAAACAGACTTAGTTCCTTCAAGCGTGGTATTTTGTCAGTTGTATTCCCGTGCAGGTATTTTGTAAGTATATGCAGTGTTCCCCAGTGCATATATTTTGTAAGTTGAATGTCTTAGTGTAACTTTACTTTAGATGGCATAATCATCAGGCCCGTATCCAGGGGGGTCTAGGCGGGCCGGGTCCCCCTCAAATTTTCACCGTAGGCTTGCAAATGAACTATAATATTGTTGGATCGAGCTCCCTCTAACTTCAGCCGAGCCCCACTACAATTTTGGAGTGGCTATCGGGATGATAATCATTATGATTAAATTCCAGCGTTTTCTGGACCAAACATAGCTACGTTAAATGAAAACTATCACAAACTTTTACTAGGTTGCTTACTTATATACAGATTTGTTCCACAATCCAGGTGGAATGAGAAAACTGAGATAGGGCTTTATGCAGAGTCGTTTTGACGTATGATTAGCGTCATACTAAAGGCCTGACTACTGCAGGAAACATATGTTAGTCGAACTCTTTAGTAATCACGCGTCAGAATGACTCTGCATAAGTTCTCGCTGCGAGTAAAACTACGCGATTAGCACGGGTGTTAGGGTGCCGAAAGCGCTATTTGAAATTTTACGATTATAGTCTGAATCTAAAAGGAGCAGTGATGATGATTATCGAAATGGTGGACTGAAGGAAGTGGAAAAACACCGAGAAAATCCACGCACACTATGGGTCCTACAGAAAGTCTTCCTAGCGAAAAGTGGGATCGAACCAGCGATCTCGTGCGCCAGAGGTGATCTACCTACCAAGCTATTTATAGCTAATTTTATTAAAATCTACTAGTATATTTAACCTACGTCATTTCTCCATGTGTTTTGCAAGTATCTGCTTTTGAACCTTGATTGCTGTACTTCATATATCACATGATCTTCAACAATAATAAGCTCAAGTATGAATTTTGTGATTCTTGTTTATAGTGGCATATATTCAAAACAATTTCACGCTATCTTTTAGTACTGGTTCATACTTGATACTATGCACACCTGAAGATAATAACAGTTCGGAATAAGGACACTTTTATCCAGAAACACCCGCAGGATTTTCCCAAGACCGGGGAAGGGGCAAAAGCCCGCCATACATTGATGTGCATAACGCATTACGCAAAACAGTTATTATTCAGGCATATTGCATATCTTTGTGAACTACATTAAATAGGTCTATATTAAATATTCTAGTAGGTGTAACCAAATATAATGCTCCTTCATGTGTGTTTCTGGGTAAAAGCGTTTTGAAACAACCAAACACCTTTCGAAAATGCAGGGCAAAGCGATTGTCCCCTTCGCTCCACTGCGTACGCTCATAGTCTGATCGTTGACAGAGCATACGGGTCTATTGTTTTACTCAATGGTGTCATTCACCTAGTTCGCCCGAACCGGTTATTAAAATTTCTCAGGTTCTTGGAACCGGTTGTTAAAATCGTATCTCCACTTCCATATCCGGTACTTACGGAAACAACAATTTTCTAGTGTTACGAGGTGTCAAAAAACCTTTAAAACTTAAAAAAAGTAAAATATTGAGAGAGCATGGAACAAATTAATTTCATTTTTCTACATAATCCACTCTACGCTCAATATGTTTCCCATTACTCCCAAAGTGTCCCAATGCCCTTGAAGATCTTATATATATATATATATATATATATATATATATATATATATATATATATATATATATATATATATATATATATATATATATATATATTGGATACGCAATCAGTCATACACCATTCTTTGCACCTCTTCATCAGATTGCAACTTCTTTATCTTTAGTTCCTTTCACCACTGAGGCGAGATTCGGTACGAAAGGAGGATGAAATGTTCCCTAACCCGCACTGAATATAAAAGGGACAAAATACTTAGTGAAAATTCGATGGGATTGCTACAAAATGAATTGACCTGTTTTCTAAATGATTTAATATAATCTATTAAATTCCAAGTGCCTGCAGAAAGTTAGGAAAGATATGCTAATATTACAGCTATTCATGCACAGGTCTGAACTAAATCATTACGCAGTTTCGCTTTCATTTATTTTTATAGTTTCAGTCACTTGTTTTGGATTGCCACCTATCAACAAGTATATAAAATATATTCAATACTTCTATGATCGTGTAAAAGTTGTTTAAAATTCATTCGTGACTCTTGTTCAAGTGTCTTAAACAATACTCCTTTGAACATGTAAATTTGAGGTATTGAACGGTTTTGTTCAATCTTTCTTTGATCGTCTACAAAAAAGGATTATAAACGCAAACGCATGAAATCTTCTCAGTTGATTTTGCGACATTTTGCGAACTCTAGTGACGATTTTTTGAATCAGCTTTGGCACCACTCAGGATCTCAAGCTCAAAGAAGTTCAAAGCACAAATGTCCGTAGGCAAGGTGCCTCAATATTCATGGGTAAGGATAGTGTTTTGTTATCAAATTACCTTTCAAAGGGACATCAGTTCAAAGGGTTCATTTACCATAACATCAGAACATTACTGTAGTCTTCTGGCCAAGAGGAAGGACACTATTAAAGAAAAGCGTGGGGGAAAGTTGAGAAAAGGTGTGTTGTTTCTGTTGGACAATGGCCCAATTCACAAGGCTAGAAGAACAATGGATTCTCTGAAGGATATAGGACATAAGACTTAGGATGTAGATTTCTGAGTTTTCGGCATCTATAACAATTTAGCCCGATATGTACGAGAGATGACGTCCCTCGGCGAGCACACTATCCTGGGATAGGGAAGGAAGGAAGCGGTCTGGGACCTATAAGGCTAGTTTTAGACGGAAACATTTATCGTAGCAAAAATCGTTTTATTGATCATCGATCGAGTATTACTTGCCCAAGGTACCCATTTCTGAAACTACTGAACCCAAAACAATACCTCGTAAATTAGAAAAGAAAACTCCTATATTTTTATTTATGGAGTTATGCTCATAACCAAATTGACTGGATGAGCATAAGAATGTATACATGTATATACGCCATTAGGAAAAGTTTCTTTCATTAGAACCTGCACTTTTCTCTCTTCCAAAAGAGAACCAAACATAACAGAAGCTCCATCATAAGTTCAGTTCATAAGTTCATTTAATTTCGGCAAATTTTCATGAAAACCTACCTTTCAATTTTTCAATTCTGCAAGCAAATCAGAAGCTAATGTTTTAGCATCATGCTTTGGTGGTGAAATAAAATTACAAAAACGTTCTACTAGTTTGCCCTTTATTACGTTCCGAAAAAAACAATAGCCATAACCTATAATATCTAGGAAATCAACTTCGTTAATTTTGTGTGTGTTATTTCTTCCCTACAAAACTCAGGCATTACTTGTAAGAGCTCATTCTGGATCGTTTTGGACATCCCTTTAAATACCAATGCTTTTTTTTTTAAAAAAAAAAGAAAGAAAACGTTTCCTCAAAGCAACGTCTGAGCTGAAATCTATTAATCCTCTAAATACTCCGCCAAATCCGGGTTGGAGGAAAAGTCAGTTTCATCGCGCTCTCATAAAGCTAGTATAAAATGTCACGAAAACGAACATAGTTTATGACAATATTCATTACGTACATTCTGTTGGACTTTCATTCTGTTCTAGTTGTCTCCTATAAGCACTGACCTACTGCGAAGCGATATTTACTTTGCCAAAAAGTGTGAATTTTAAAAGTCGAACATTTTTTTTAAATGTTTGAGCATAAACTATTTAAATCTGTTGTATATATATATTTTTTTCGAACACTCTCCTAAATTGTCCTTTGACTGTTTTTTTCTAAGCCTTAATGATAAGTTTTTCATCAACGGAGAGCTGGCAAAATAGTTTCTTTTGTAAGTTATTTACGGAAACCATAGTATACAATTCATTCAGAATTTCTAAGTTATTTACAGAATAAGAGCACACACAACGCAAATAAATCTAATAACTAAAAACCAAAACACCTAATTCAAAACACTCAAGAATGCCATGCACACGTGTGCGAAAGAAAAACTACATTCCAAATTATCCGTCTTGGTTGTAAGCAATACAGTATGAACAATACATTTGCGCATGACGCTAAAAAAAAATGCTTATCAATGCTATACATTCTGGAAAGCGAACTTCGAAACCCGCCAAATGTAGGATCAACATGTAACAGGAATCGAAAGTCAAAGAACATCAAAACAAACAGCATTGCTAAGTAATCGTAAATGCATTGTAGCGTTTTTCATCACACAGTTTTATAGGGAAAGTTATCAAGAGTATAAAATACATGTACTATCCACAAAGGGGGGGGGGGGGATGCTTTATAATTTTTTAAGATAAACGTCTGATGGGATAATGTTTTCATTAACAATTCTGGTCAGAAACAAAAGTACGCATGGTTGCTATTTAACGAATTTCACTGTGTTCGGAAATTAAGGAATCACATAAGTAATCCTTAAAATATATAGGTATATTGATTTATTAACATTTGGTTCACAAATAACCGTCAGGAAGCCTTCATTATCTATATACGCTAAGAATTAACTTGTAAGTGTGTGTTTATTTTTATTTGTTTACTGCTCTTACATATTTTCCTTCTTATTTTGTAATTATGCGCTCACTTTTTTAAAATTGTATCATTATATTGCTTTTTCTTCAGCACAGTCCCATATTTAAATACAGTATATGAATGCATAAAAATAAATTGCATTTGTTAATTGGTAGTGAAATAAAATTCAGAAATATTATTTAGCCCGAAAAGCCTTCTCGTTCGCTGGAAACCATGCCGCGTTGCAGGAGCACTGCAATGACCAGAGCCTTTAATTGGTGAGATAGAGGAAAAGGAGATTAACATTTGCTCCAATTGTCCGTGCTGTAAAAATCTGGTTGCTGGATGCTAGCTGCAACGCAATATAAATTAGAGACTCTGTAACGGATTTCTTTCGTTTTTAAAACAGATTAATAGATTTTACAGTTGCAGAAATAAAAAAATGTTGTTTAAGGTATATATATGTGTGTGTTAGAAAGTAAAATTCTTTTCTTCTTTTCTAGTACTCCTAATAATTTTTCCTTGAAAAACTTCGGTCGTTGCGCAATGCTGCTACACTACCATTAGCCGCCACTGATTTCTTCTATGTCCAGTTTGAATAGTTAACGAATGAGACAGAACCAATACTGACACTGAATCTAATCTTGGAAAGGAGTTCCCTCGTGGCTAAACGGTTAGCGTACGCGCCTTTGGCGTGGGAGACCCGGGTTCGATTCCCGGCGGGAGCTCATGTGGTTCGGATTCCACGTTAATCAGTAGGTCCACGTCTCATATAGCCTCGCTGCTGAAAGGGACGCTAAACTAAAATCAACTCAACTCAACTAATCTTGGAAAGAACAAATTATCGACATATCTTACTGGTTTCGCTCTGATACCAATCGCGACAGACACAGACAGATGGACATAACCTTCTATAGGACTTCTGATAGGATAGTTTAGAAATATTAAAGGCAAATTGGCACTTAAATATTTTTTCTAGTATTGAAGTGATATGATCACAAACTTGAAAAGACTAACTCACAGGACAAGACGATTGAAATGTACGTTTCGATACGTAGCATTGTCACATGTATACTACGTGAAGGTTTTGGTTGGCATATCGTTATCATTGAAACCGGAAATGTTTGTAGATTTATAGCATTTTCGGTTTTAATAGAGGGATTAGAGTGAAGATGGAATGTTTTCTTAAGACGCTCAATTAATTACAGAAAACTTCTATTCGCTATCTGTTGCAGTTTTCGTTCTATAAAAATCAACTTGAAAACCGGAAGTTGTTGATTCCTACCAGTTCCTGTTTGAGTAGGGATTTTAAGAAAATATTGTATCTATTCTTAGCACGCTAAATCGCTTTCGTAAAATCGCTTCTCGCTATCTTTTAGCGTTTTTGCTCTATGTAGATGAATATTGAAACTGGAAATCTTAGGGTATTTCTACCACTTCTGATCAGGCCCGTAGCCAGTCCAAAAATGTAGGGGGGCGGTAGAAGTTAGGGGGTCCGATCCAATCATATTATAGTTCATTACAAGCCAACTGCGAAACTTTTTGGGGGACAGCAAAATTTTAGGGGGCGGTCCTTTCTACACCCCCCGTGGACATGGGCCTGCTTCTGATTTAGTAGAGAGTTAAGGGTGGACATTGAATGCGTTCTTGGGAATTCCTTAATCGATTCCAGGAACCGGTTCTCTTCATCTATTATAGTTCCTTGTCTATACCCTTCAACGTTAAACACGGAAGTGATTTATTTTTCCTAATTTCGGTTTTAATAAAGAGATAATTATATCCCATGACAATCACAAATACGAGTCTGACGTCTAGATAATTTAAGAATATATATAAGGAGGAAAACTGCGTCATTTACGTGTTATAGGCTGCCGAAAGCGTAGGAAAACGAACTTTAGATTTAAAGAGTTCAGTAACTACTAAGTGTAGACGTGATGCGGCATGATATCGTCAAACGATCCTAACCTGCTCTATCCAAATTTGCAGCTTTCAAATTTGTGCAGTGGTGACGCAAGGGATTCCCCAAAGGACGTTAGGGATTCCCGAACATTTTATAACGTAAATTGAGTGGACAAGAGCATGTAAAAGACGCCTCATTGACTAGAAATAATACTACATGGCAGATCAGTATTCATACACGCAGATTAAAAGATGGCGGTTGAGGTAATAATCACTGTGCGTGGATGCATACCTCCTCAAAAAGTACTAGTAAAAACGCTGTACAAGAATTCACTGGAAACGTCACGTGGTTACAATGTAAAAATGCGTACAACACAAGCCGATAGCTAACAGAAGATAAAGAAATTCCGATTGCTGATGTTCTCATATTAACGACATCACATCGCTTTTAATGACGATCTGTTACTAATGCTAATGTCGTTTAGTATATTTGTGTTTCGTAATGTACATACTCGTCTGTCATTCTCCCCAGTATCTTTTCCAACCCCTTCGTGGCTAAGCGACGTTAGCGTATGTGACTTTTGCATGAAAGATCCGGGTTCGATTTCCGGCGGGAGGTCATGTGATTCGGATTCCACGTTGATCAGTTTGTCCAGTAGCTACGCGAACAGCATGCTAATATACCTCGCTTCATGTCTCGTGTTCTCTTCACAGATGAAGCTACGTTTCCCCTGATGGAGTGTTCAATACTTACAATCAACATTTGTGATCTGAGACAGACCTACACGGAACGTCAACTCTTGCCCATCAGAAACGGTGTTCTGTGAATGTTTGGGCAGGGATCATTGATAATTATCTCATCGGACCGTACCTACTACCACAAGGCTTGACCAGGTGGGAGTATCGCATATTTTTGAAAGAGGTTCTGCTTGAACTATTAGAGATTGTGGCACTAGCTGTTCGTCGAAACATGCTTTTTTATGCATGACGGTGCTAAAGCACATTTCGCTGCGGAGATGCCAAATTTTCTGAACGCATTCTTTCCGAACAAATGGATCGGCGTAGAACGACCAGTGTCTTGGCCACCTCGCTCACCAGATCTTAACCCCTTTGATTTTTTTTCTGGGGCCATATGAAAGAACTAGTCTATACGACGCCTGTACAATCAGAGTAGGAATGCTTTCTCGAATGTTTGGTGCTGCCTGGAGCATTAGGGAAACGCCAGGAGTGTATCAACGCGCCCGCCGGTCCCTTCATCGCTGCTGTAACCTTTGCATTGAAGTGGCGGGTCGAAACTTTGAATAAATTTTGTAGTGACAGTTCTGACAACCATCCTCTTTTATTTTTAACAAAGACTTTTCTCTGTATCTTATTCCCTACAATTCTCTTCGGTATGCAGTCCCGTTATACGATTTGCGACAAGAAACCTCAGCCTCTGTTGCAACAAATATCGCAAGTGGAATGAATGTTTTGTTTCACGTCAGTCAGTTTAGAACATTAATTAAAAAAAAAAAAACGTATGGTAGTCGCATTTATGTGATATACTGATCAAAACAAATGTGCTCAAACAGTGTATTATTATTATTATTATTATTATTATTATTATTATTATTATTATTATTATTATTATTATTATTATTATTATTATTATTATTATTATTATTATTATTATTATTATTATTATTATTATTATTATTATTATTATTATTATTACGAGTTCTTTAGTTGTCTTTTAATAGTAGTTCTTGTTCAATTCCTGTAGTAGTAAAATTGGAAGCGTTTTCAAAAGCGGTGCGATATCATTAATATGAGCACATCAGCAATCGGAATTTCTTTATCTTCTGTTACCTATCCGCTTGTGTTGTACGTATTTTTCACATTGTAGGCATGTGTTGTTTCCAGTGAATTCTTGTACAACGTTTTTACTAGTACTTTTTGAGGAGGTATGCAACCACGCACAGTGATTAATACCTCATCCGCCATCTTTTAATCTGCATGTATGAATACTGATCTGCCACGTAGTATTATTTCTAGTCAATGAGGCGTCTTTTACATGCTCTTCTCCAATCAATTTACGTCATAAAATGTCCGGGAATCCCTAACGTTCTTTGGGGAATCCCTTGCGCCACCACTGCACAAATTTGAAAACTGCACATTTGGATAGAGCAGTTTAGGATCCTTTGACGATATCATGCCGCATCACGTCTACGCTCAATAGTTACTGAAATATTTAAGTCTAAAGTTCGTTTTCCTAGGCTTTCGGCAGCGTATAACACGTAAACGACGCGGTTTTCGCCCTATGTTTATTAGAACTTTTTTTTGTTTGTTTTACTCTCAGGAATCACCCCTCTGCTTTTGTACAACGAGTTTAGCGCCATACTGTATATATATATATATATATATATATATATATATATATATATATATATATATATATCTATCTATCTATCTATATATATATATATATATATATATATATATATATATATATATATATATATATATATATATATATATATAAGCGTATGTATCGGTGTCTTCCTGTTGTGCCTAATACCTGTTCTGCCTAATGACCCTCCAGCACTTTGTAGCGCATTTTTGATTTAATCTAATCTCTTAGGCAAAACAGGAATTCCTGTTCTGCCTAGCTCTTGTTCTGCCTAATTCACACAAAAAGGGATATTTAGATTTGAGGGAAATTTATTAGTACCTATTTCCCCTTGATTTTCAAATATCATTCAAGAACTCTTTAGATTGAACACACGAGTAGAACGAATTGTTTCATGTGACCATATACCCCTAAAAATCATTTTTAGTATAACAATGTAGGGAAAGTGTCCGGTATAATGTAAAAAGCAAAACACTACAATTACGTTGAATAAAATGATTACACAATTTATTAGAGACAAATACCGTACTTCCAAATATCTACAAAGGATACTTTAGAAGAACAAAGTTTGCTCTAGAATAACAAATTAAAGTATCGAGAAGGAAATACAGTTTTAACTTCTTAAAGTCACATAAAGTAGAAAACCAGCTTTTCACAAGTTTTTACTCAGACGTTAAAAAAAAAAAAAAAAAAAAAACACTTTTCTTTCATAAAGCTGGTTTTCTACATGACGTAAATTACTAGTAGGCCTAAATTATGCGTAATTTACTTTAAAAAAAAACGTAACGAGTATATTATCTTGCCAATTCTGGTAATGGGTAAGTTAAATGAAATTCTGAGCTTTGATTTGCATGTAATAGGTAACCTGCATCCAATGCTGAAGAGCTAGAGAGAGGCTTTAGTAGCCCCATCTTGTCTACATGGAAGCTTATGATTGCATTTATGATTACAATATAGGTGACTTACTAATTTTACATATGCAATTGTCTAACTAGAGTCCGGCTTTTGAAATACTTTTTTTTCTGCAGGTCTTTGGTACGGTTGAAAATTTAGAGAAGCTTGTAAGCGGAGACACATTATTTATGGATGGTACATTTATACCTTACACGGGAACTATTTGGGGCAGGCCTTTCCATCTCTATTTTGTCTACTGCCAAGCAAAAAGAGGACGATTATTACAGAATGCTGTGCTTAATTAAGGAGAAGGCTGTTGATAATGGTTTCACCTTGCATCCTGCCAAGGTTGTTGTGGGCTTTGAAAGGGCTGCTATTAATGCTCTATTTAGATCTTTTCCTAATGCTACTGTTCGTGGTTATTTCTTCCACTATACTTAATGCATCTGGAGAAAAGTCCAATCACTGGGTTTATATTCATTGTACAGTCAAGATATGCAAGTTAGAAGGTGGATACGACGATCTAGTGCTTTACCACTTGCACTCATTGATAAAATTGGTGATATGTACTTACATATACAAGAAGATGCACCAGAAGTGCCGAATCGAGACGATTTTCACGATTATTTGGTTAAAACGTTTTTGGACGATGCAGACGCCAAGTTCACACCGTAAGTACTGTATAGTTAGGTTTACTTTTTCTTACGAATTATATAAAACATATGTAATTTCCTATTGCAGTAATTTTTCCTCATTACCGATTTGGGTTTAGTATATTGGTCCAAAATTGCAATAAAAAAAAAAGACAGACAGAACTATTTGCTTATGTTGATCAATTTCAGTGTTTCCTCAAACATATAGTTTTCGAAAATGGCTCTGATTGTCACTGAATAAAGTGACACGGACACCATTGTCAAAAGCCCGCAAATTAATTACAGTAATTCATATGTAATTTACGTACATTTCATATGTTATTAATGGCTGAAGTAATGGTTAGCTGTGTAAGTGTAATAATTATGGATATTCAAATATCTTAGCTCCCCATGTCGACACATTTCAGTGTGAAGAGATTTTTTTTGTACTTCTGTCTCCTCCCACTTTGACTGTTGCGATTTTGTACCCTGTGTTAGAAACTTCAGTCTGATTACTGCACGCTGAATTTCATACATTTTGGCAGGAAACTTGATGCGCTTTTCGTTGAAACTTCAACAGATATTTCAGACAATTATCTATTCGTAAACGTTATAATTTGTTTGCTTAGTGTTGTTCAATACTAATGCTCTCTTAAATGTTTTCTAGTGAACTATAGAACCATTATGACAACGGAGAAGAAAGGACAACCAATATAGTGGAGGGCTGGCATTCGAAGTTTAATAAAAGGCTGACAAAGTAACATCCGAATATGTTTACCCTTGTCAGGCTTTTACAGCAAGAGCAGAACGAGAATAAAAGATCAATGATGCTTGTAGAAGTTGGGAAGAAACCAAGAGAACAGAAACTAAATATAAGCGTATTCAACAGAGAATCAAGTCCTTGCAAAGTAGATTAGAGTCGGGTCAATTGGATTTGATTTCCTATGTAGACGCTGTAGCTTACAGTTTACATTTATAACAATGAAGGTTGTGTGTGGGTTTCGAAGTTTCGAAGTTTTGTTCTCTCTCAAACTGAAAAGATATATGTGACTTTAAGAAGTTAAAACTGTATTTCCTTCCCAATACTTTAATTTGTTATTCTAGAGCAAACTTTTCTTCTAAATTATCTTTTGTAGATATTTGGAAGTATTTATCTCTAATAAATTGTGTAATCATTTTATTCAACGTAATTGTGGTGTTTTGCTTTTTACATTATAACGGACACTTTCTCTACATTTGTTATACTAAAATGATTTTTAGGGGTATTTGGTCTCATGAAACAATTCATTCTACTCGTGTGTTCAATCTAAAGAGTTCTTGAATGATATTTGAAAATCAAGGGGAAATAGGTACTAATAAATTTCCCTCAAATCTAAATATCCCTTTTTGTGTGAATTAGGCAGAACAGGAGCTAGGCAGAACAGGAATTCCTGTTCTGCCTAGAGATAAGATTAAATCAAAAAATACGTTACAAAGTGCTGGAGAGTCATTAGGCAGAAGAGGAATTAGGCAGAACAGGCAGGAACCTATGTATCAAATCCTAATTCAAAAGAAAATTTTTCGAACACTATATACGCGTCTAATATTCGTCAAACTAATGGAGAAAAATGAGGTTATTATGGGTATACTGGGATGAACCTTCATTTATCCTCTGTAGTTTAATGTTAACTACAGCATAGTTAAACGTTCAACCCATTCTCAGAAATTTCACAAGGATGAACATTCAATTTATCAGATGAACCTCCGTCCTGCAGGAAAATTAAACGTTCAACCAGCTACACTAACCTTTACCCTTTAGGATAGTTAAACGTTCAACCAACCAGATGAGCCTCCATCCTTTAGAAAAGTTACACGTCTAACCGGAAAATTGATTAACATGCGTTCATCCATTTTGAGAATGCTGCTCAGCTGCATCCAGGTTTTCAACGAACGTTACGGATTTTTTTTTTTTTTTTTTTTTTTACAGTGTAGCGTACTATACAAGATATGAAAGAAACAATTAAACAATTACACATTAGAAGCTCACGCCCATCTAACCTAATATGCAATATTTTCCCCTTCCCATTTGAAATTTCGAACTTATATTCAAGATGACGGTCATAATCGCCACGTATCCACAAGTTGCGCCCCCCACCCTCTACTACCATTCACAGATTGAATATATTATAGATTTTCTTCTCGTTTTCAAAATAAAAGGACGTCCGAAGAATCATTTTTTCAAAAAATATAAAAACATAGAAAATGTCAAATATATATTCTATATTAAAAGATTTCTTAAATATCTCTTTTTCATTTTACTTTTCTGAATTTTTCCTTTTCCCTATATATACCAGTTTACATATATTTTAAATAAGAACATATTACAAAAATCTCAGATCAAACGCAATGTAAAGGAATACAGAATATGAGAAACTTCAATACCGAAGGAACGGCTTAACCATCTTGGAACACAGGAGATATAAGAAACAAGGATAAAAAAAAGAACGAGAAAAGGAAAACAATATTCTATGGGTATAATTCTTGCTTCTTCCCACTACGAAGTTTTCCGCATCTGTGACCAACGAAACGAGGTAGTTACGTGGTCTATT
>NC_137461.1:94224888-94506593 GCF_964235325.1 Thermobia domestica
GATTGGTACTTTGATACATTTTGATAGTTTATACTTAGGAGATGACATCAGGAAAGATATGGTAGAGATTTATTATTATTATTATTATTATTATTATTATCGATAGATACAACATATTATAATTATCAATATAGATTGATATGTTATGAAATATGGAGAATTTAATTGACATGCTAATGTGTTTTTTTTTTTTTTTAGGTTCTGATAAGAATTATTTGACTTATAATACCACAGAACAATATTTGATTGATATATTAGTGTTATGCTTATGTAATAGATACATCATATCGTATCTAGTATCAACAATTATATTATTTGAAATATGACAAGCACACATGATAGTTGCTAATTTAACTTCTACAATATGATATGGTTTATGAATTCTTGTGGATTAATATTTGATTACTGCAGAATCATTATGTATCAGCATTAAATATAAAGCATCATAACAATTGACAAATATTATCATATTTGAAATTTTAATTGTATGATTGTAAGACTGAAATGTTTAGCTTTACAAAAATTACGTACAACACAATATTAAATCAAGAATAATCAATATTATACAAATTTAAAACAAACAAAAATGTAAAACTGAAAATAAAAAAGTGCAGAACTAAAACTAAAAGTGCAACTTGAAAACAAAAAATGTAAAACTGAAAATAAAAAAGTGCAGAACTAAAACTAAAAGTGCAACTTGAAAACAAAAAAATGTAAAACTGAAAATAAAAAAGTGCAGAACTAAATTTAAAGTGCAACTTGAAAAACAAAAAAAGTATAAAGTGAAAATGAAAAGTGCAGAAGTAAAATTTAAAATGCGACTTGAAACAAGAACGTCAAACTGAAACTGAAAAAAAAAACTGCAAACAAATAATGTAAATTGAAAATATTTAAAAAAAAAACTGAAACAATATTCAAATGAATTTTGCACCTACATATGTATTGCAAGACTTGCATTTTGAATATTGTTTCAGTTTTTTTTTTTAAATATTTTCAATTTACATTATTTGTTTGCAGTTTTTTTTTCAGTTTCAGTTTGACGTTCTTGTTTCAAGTCGCATTTTAAATTTTACTTCTGCACTTTTCATTTTCACTTTATACTTTTTTTGTTTTTCAAGTTGCACTTTAAATTTAGTTCTGCACTTTTTTATTTTCAGTTTTACATTTTTTTGTTTTCAAGTTGCACTTTTAGTTTTAGTTCTGCACTTTTTTATTTTCAGTTTTACATTTTTTGTTTTCAAGTTGCACTTTTAGTTTTAGTTCTGCACTTTTTTATTTTCAGTTTTACATTTTTGTTTGTTTTAAATTTGTATAATATTGATTATTCTTGATTTAATATTGTGTTGTACGTAATTTTTGTAAAGCTAAACATTTCAGTCTTACAATCATACAATTAAAATTTCAAATATGATAATATTTGTCAATTGTTATGATGCTTTATATTTAATGCTGATACATAATGATTCTGCAGTAATCAAATATTAATCCACAAGAATTCATAAACCATATCATATTGTAGAAGTTAAATTAGCAACTATCATGTGTGCTTGTCATATTTCAAATAATATAATTGTTGATACTAGATACGATATGATGTATCTATTACATAAGCATAACACTAATATATCAATCAAATATTGTTCTGTGGTATTATAAGTCAAATAATTCTTATCAGAACCTAAAAAAAAAAAAAAACACATTAGCATGTCAATTAAATTCTCCATATTTCATAACATATCAATCTATATTGATAATTATAATATGTTGTATCTATCGATAATAATAATAATAATAATAATAATAAATCTCTACCATATCTTTCCTGATGTCATCTCCTAAGTATAAACTATCAAAATGTATCAAAGTACCAATCGTAACCTTACTATCTAGCAATAATTACCGTAAACTTCCTGGTTGCTTCACTAAAATGTGAAAAAAAAAAACGCAAAATGCAGTCACAAACCACATCTGGTTGTATCAAAAGCTCGTCTCAAACCATTGTTACGTTTGTGGCTTCCCACTCTTCACTCATGCAAACTTAATCATACCAAATGCAATTCTCACCAACTGTAAAGAAAGCACACACTACACCAAATAGAGTGGACAACACTATGAACATTGAAACAAATTCTACTATGGCTCCAACTTAACTCAAACTTTATCTCAATCAATTTACTCGTTTCTGTTGACCAATTTCAATTCAATTCACGTTTCACAACTGATAAACAAGCTGCTCTACAACAGTTCAAATACTTTTCCTCATGGCTCACTCAAAAAAATAGTTAAAACTAAAAATAAGTTTATTTTCAAAAAAAAAAAAAAAAAAAACAGAAAAATGCAGACTTGGTCAGCACTATAAGGAACAAAATACCTATAAATATCTTCGATTTAAAAAAAAAAAAAATGGTAAACTTACTAAATACAATGTATCTCAACGCAAGCAAATACCACCGTCTAGGCGTCCTCCTCTCCTTTCTGTGCTGATTCTTGGTGTTGATCATTATACCAATAAAGAAATTCATGAGAAACTTATCTACGGCAAACACATACTCCTAAGATTATACGAATTAAAAATGTTACATATCTCACATACATTGTTTGAGTACTAACATCTTCTCAAACCAGCAATGATTCTCTTCTAATTAGCGGAGTATGTATTTATACCAAAAAACATAGTTAAGCCTACACGGTCGCCAACATCCCCTAGCACTTAAATGAAAAAAAAAAATGGTTGACATATAATCAACACTCTACCGCAATATGCCCAAATACCTCTATCTGCAGCTATTATTCTGGTAATCACTCCAACCACGCATATTGCCATCTACAACAACGCCCCAAATTGTTACACTTGCCACAGACATCATCCAACATATAGTTACAAATGTAAGAGCAAACCTGTCCCTACCAAAGTTCATCCGTAGTAGGTGAAACCAATACGTATATACAACTATTCTGCAAACATTCCACAATCAGTGGACTCTTCTATAACAGTGCGCAATATAGCTGACTTTCTAACGCTTACTCTTCAAAATATTCAATCAAATCAGCGTTCATATGTCTTAAAACAAATCACCCCTCAGCAAAAGAAATATTCATTGATACATTTCATACTATTTATTCTGGTCAAAAATGTCTATTTTCATACAACACCCTTGGAAAACTACTATCTAACCTACTGATCATGGACATAGTCTTTATATTTCTCAATATTAAAACCCTTCGTCAAAATAAAGTTTTATTAAAAGTGCTGTTAGTGGAAAACGAGTTGCAGTGTTTATCCTTAACAAAACCTTTTTCTCACTCCTTCCATCATTTGTCATTTTTTTGTTAATATACATTAATTCAGCAAAATAGCCCCTTCCTAGAAGACACTCAAATATTCAAACATCCATAAAATTTTCTCCACATAATCCGTCATGTCAACATTTTTTGTAGGCTGACAAATCTTGCTAAACATCTCATCATTACTTTATACTTCTGTAATATAGTTATAACCGTTGCTAGAGTTTAAATCAAACATGTAAAACTACTACCTACTGTAATTGTGCAGCATATTTCCAATAATTATAAAAGAGATTCATAATTACAGCCAACTTCAACACGCACATTAGATCAAAAAAAAAAAAGATCTAACTTTCAAACCTTTGTCACAAGTCACATGACTGATATCATTCATAATCTTCCAAAATCCCTATAGGTTTGTATCACAAAGCATACCAAATATTGTCATTACTTCTGTTAATCACATTTCACAAATCTAAATTGATGTTCTCAGTCCATTAGGAATTGATGTAATCATGTTCCAATCACATTACAGTTTAGTACTCACCATATGTCTCAGTCTACAAAAATTTCAAAGAATTAAAGTCCATTTTAATAAATTCACCTGAAAACAATAGAAAACATATCTATCGATAGCAATAGAGCCTTTGCAAGCTCCTACATCAAAAACAAACTGTATCATAACATTCATATCATCATAACTTCAATCCAAAAAAGCTAGTTCACTTTACATACCAGTAATTACATTAACCACTTATCGACCAACATTGCCACCAAAATATCTCACATTTATCACTCAATCTCAACAGTTTTATCGTAAATATCAGCGTATAAAAATCCAAAAACACTTCATCACCACCAAAAGTTCAAAGGTTAATCAAAAAATATATCTGTGCTTACAATCTACGGTGTCGGAATAAAATCTGTAATACTCTCTCTGACGTCACTCATCCTAACAAGTACTGAAAACATTTCAATGCTCTTTGCAAAAGCAGTAAAACATCATATCCATTATTAAATGATGCCTTATCTATATAGACAAACTCTTCCAAAGCTGATGTTTTTGCTAATTTCCTTCAAGACTTCTTCACACCACTCCGTCCCACATATTCATATAGACATCCATCCAACACAGTCATTTCATCTTCTCCTTCATTACAACCTCATATCTTTCATACTCATCCGCAAAATAAATCTCAAACAAACCAATCATAGTTCAAAATATCAGTACAGTTGTTCGTAACAAAAGAATAGTGCACCTGTCTTTAATTCAATAAACTATCGTCATATAAAACTATGCCCTCTTATATTACTTACTTTGTTAGCCACAATTTTTACTTTCATTCTGCACACTGGATATTTTCCTGTCACCTGGAAAACCTAAGACGATAATGTTTCTAAAAAAAAAAAAAAAAAAAAAACTCATACCATCTTATCATCCTACCGCACAATTCAGTTAACGTTTGCTTTTAGTAAAACCCTATAACGTATTATAGTAAGACGTCTGCATGTATACATAAAAGACGTCAAATACTTCCCATAAATCAAGCAAAATTTCGTCCGGAATATTCAATCAACAATCAACTACCAGTCTTAACCACCATGGTTACACAACACTATAATTAAGTCAAACCATTATGTCTTGTATTATTTGACCTCAAAAATATTTAACAGAGTAAAACACAGCACACTTGTATACACATTAATTCATCTTCAATTTCCTATCTCATATATAAAACTGATATGCAAATTTTTTAAATCCACCGCCTGTCATATGTTTCAATAAATAACTGCCTCTCCCATCCTATTTTCCTTCACTGTTAAGTACCTTAAAATCTGCTCTGTCACCAGATCTCCATCTTATGCCTCCACTTCCTGATAAACTTCACCTCTTTCAATATGCCACCAACACTGCCTTTCTTGCGTTAAAATCTAGTATCCAATCCGTCAACACTGCTCTACAGATAGTAATTAACAGTTTTCTTCACTGGTGCAGCAAATGAAAACTAACAATCATCGCCACAAAAAAACACAAATTATCATCTTCATTCCTCCGTAAAAAACATCAAAAATCCCTAAAAAATCCTAACTGCCTTTCCCTAAAACTAAACCAAACTCTCCTCCAAGCACATTCAAGTGTAACTTAGTTAATGCTCACATTCACTAAACATCTCCGTTGAAAACATCTTCAAACATTCGCAAAAAAGCATACAATAGAGTTAACTTATTAAAAAAAGGGTCAGCAAAACGTCCTGGGTACTAAAAGCGAACACAATTCTAAATACATACAAGGCCTCTTTACGGCCTGTGCTAACTTATAAAAATGCTGCATGAATTAAACCACCCACACAATTTAAAAAACTTATTAATGTTAAAACAATGTGCTTTCCGCATTGCATATCGAGTCAAACTGAGTAGTCCTACAGCAAACTTGTACAACCAAATTCAGTTTCCTACACTTCACTTTCATCTTAAAACTTTACGTCTCGCATACATATGCTCTCGTTATAGCCTATGGCCCCTACTTTAAAATACTACGCACCTTTTAGCTCTCCATCCTTCTCCATGTCAATATTATCCTCCAGCGCTATCATTAGTCTATACTCTCTATTGCTACAATCTACCTCCTAAGCCCTTAGACCAGTAGGACCTCACAAATTATCAAATTCATGATCATCTTCCACTCATATTTCCATTATTTGTACACTAAATCCATCTACCACTACCAGGGTTCCCATTGTCTACATTAAAGCCTTAAGCAACCCCTAGGCAAAAAAACTTCATCTGCCTAACACTTATGTGCTGTGATGTACTAGCACACCTCGCCTCATCCAGCAAATGTTAAGAATCGGAAAGATCCTTAAGACCTTAGCAATTATTATAATGTATTAAAAATTTCTATGAAACCATCACACAATCCTTAAATCCTCCAATTATACATCACTCTTCCCTAAAAAGTGCGTAACCCTCTAAAAGGGTACAAGTCAATATAACTAGCTATAAACAAACAAACGTATAAGTTCCATTAAAGTATATATACTATGTATCTTTCATATACTAATGTGGAATTTGTGATGTACGCATATTTCTGTTTTTCCACAACCAACGCATATATGGGGAATTTCTCTTTCATGCACAAAGTAAAAATAATTCATTCTGTGTCTGTATTAAGGTGTAGTATATACACCTATATCCTAATAAAACATAAATCTACTCAATATATAATGCATGTCTCACACTCGCATGGTATCTCTCGTTCTCATAAAATTTTATGTTATTGTCACAGATGCTTTAATTATATACTTCTTCACCGTGTAGTTTTATCAAGTACACCCATAATCGTGTTTTCCATGTTATGCAATAGATGGCTCCACAAATTTTCATGCAATCATGTGTTGCTACCATGTTCACAACAAGTAATTATAATATTATATTGGATCATTCCTAAATAAATTAAAATCGGGTTCAAAATTCTCTATTGTAACTACACAGCAGTGTTAAATAAGTAAAAAGTTCTGTCTACAAAATTGTTTCGCATATACGTTCTCATATATACTCTCATATTTTAAGAGTCATGAGTATAAACTACAATTCTTGCCACACAAAAAAAAAGAGGTATTGCCTTCTACAGTTCTCCCATCCATTGGATGGGAATAAAACTCTTGTTAAATATTAAAATAAACTACATTAAACTTTATATTTTGTGTATTTGTTCATATGACAATGCTAGGTTGCAATGTTCACATGCTTCTGCATTTCCACAACCAACGCATATATGTGGTATCTCTCTTTCATGTACAAATAAAATAATTCACTGTGTGTCTGTATTAACGTATAATATGTACACCTATATCTTAATAAAACAAATCTAATTAGCATATAATGCAAGTCTGACATTCGCGTAATATCATCTCGTTCTCATAACATTTTATGTAGTTATCACAAATGTTACAAGTGTGTAATTCATCATCGTCTGCCTCTATCGAGTACAGTCATAATTGTGTTTTCCAATTTATACAATAGATGGCTCCACAAATTTTCACGCAATCTGTTATTGCTACCGCATTCACCATAAATAATTATAATATTGTATATGGTACTTCCTAAATAAATTAAAATCGTTTCAAAAATTCTCTTGTAACTATACAATACTTTTTAAATAAGAGGAAAAAATGTTCTGTCTACCAAATTTTCGCATATAAATTCCCATATATAATCCCATATTTTAACTGCCCTAAGCATAAATTGCATCGCCTCCATGGCCAAGTCAAGCAATACGCACCTCATAATCGTAAAACATAAGCTAAATTAAGCTTTATATTGTGTGTAACTTTTCAAATACTAGTATAAAAAAAATGTAATGTACGCATGTCTGTGTTTTTCCACAGCCAACGCCAATATATGGGTTTTCTCTTTCATGCCTAAAATAAAATAAATCAATCTGTGTCTGTATTAATGCGTAGTATGTACATCTATATCTTAATAAAACATAAATCTAATTACTATATAATGCAAGTCTGACATTCACGTAGTATCATGTCATTCTCATAACATTTATATTGTCGCAAACGCAAATACTACGTAGATCCTTCAGCCCTATTTGTATCAATAATTGATAACACAATACAATACATATATTCCAAATACTTGTACTACATCACACATATACATAAATTGTCTATTCAAAACTTTCAACAATTTCTAATTGTACAATTATTTTCGTATAAGCGTGTTAAATAATAAAATCAAAAGTTTTCATAATTTCGTCTACGCAAATATATAGTCTGCAAAGTTGTATGCTAATCAATGTGTTCCGTATTAGTACCTGATCTATACAAATATAAATATAGCATTCCAGCACTAAAAGTACAATTCGTCTAAATTTTAAATAACTAGTCAATAACATTAAAATATATATAATTAGGTACAATGTAAAATAATTCATTCGTTAATATTCTAATTTCGTAAGTTGTATTTATAAATAAGTCCCTAAGTATAAAAATACTATATTCCAATAATTCAAATCTATTCAAAGTGCACCAACATCCTCTCCGGTAAATGTAAAACAATAACACCAGTAAATACAAGTCTTTGTGTATATCTTATGCCTTCAAAATTGATAATTCATGCTTTCAATAGTACACCAATACTAAAAATATGGGTTTCTCTTAAAAAATATTGGCCTTCGTATTAATTAATATAATATTATTTCCTAAAATAATAAAACTTTACCAAATATTCCATATGTCATCTTCCCTATACATCATGGTGGTCTCATTCCATAATAATTTTCGTTATCTCCTAAGCTCCTTCTAAAATAGCTTAAAACCATATCTGTAATGTTATACATTAACTGATAAAATTATCTCGTCCTTTACAAACAAAAATATTAAATATCTTTACATACATAAAACATTTTATACCCATTTCAATGGTTGCAAATACGGCAATTATCTGTCAAATGTATTTGCTGTTGCTTCAAATTAAATCAGTTCCGCACGTAAAAATCAATCATCATATAAAGCTTCCCAACTGCTATCAAATATTATAAGGGATATATATTCTTATAATTCAATACATTGTAAATAAAAACATTATAATTATCTCTGGTACTTGTTAATTCAATAATTGCAGCTACATATATATATATTCTCTATTTCGCAGTAAATACAATATACTTAAATATTATGCTCCATACCGTAATCCAATTTAAAATATTTTCAAGCTATTATTTATCTAATTCTTTCAAATGGAAATCGTAGTGCCAATTAGCATAAAACATTCTTTACCATTTCCTCAATCCGTGCGACATATTCATCAATGCAAACCGATACTAAACAATTCCCAAGCAACGTATAAAATTGTAATACTACGCCCGTTCCAAATCCGTCATGTGCCGTTCCGCACATTCAAATATGCTAACGCAAACCACTACTAAAACTGCACCCGGATATAATCTTAAATACATCTATACAAATAAAATATAAGTTTGTTCTATTGTATAATAACTCACTGTACTTCTACAAACCATATTATTAAATAAAAATCCTAAATAAATAATAAACTATCCTACAAAGTGCATACGTATCCAGTTAAACCTAATTTAATAACCTCATTACAAACTAATATATTACGCTTAAATGTTGCTTCAATTCAATAAACAATAATATTTTTCTCTATTTATTTTATTCTCTTCTCTTTCTTGTACATCTAAATCTCATGTAATTCATCTTAAGTCTCCCATTCATTCTGTATCAGTCTCCCATATAACGTGTCTGTTAAATGGAGTTGTAATTATTGTCAATAGATGGCAGCACAGTTGTACATATCATAGTACTGTGGGGTTCCGCTTTCTTTATTAAAATGTATCGTTATCTATTATTATTATTTCAATTTTATAATAATTAAACACACGGTAAAACAAAATTTAATATAAATTAAACATATAGTGTAATAATGTAATAAACTATGCAACTTCGCGCAACCAAATTCTTCACAAGTTTAGTTAGCATCAATCTACACGGTAATGCAAGCAAAATGCGCGTATTTGTATTTCAAAGTCATACTATGGAGGAACCTCTGTTCAACAATCACGCGACGGCGCCATATTGGAAAAACAATTCCATCCATCATAAACCACAAGTGGCAAAGCTCAATTCTTCATACGTAAGTATATATATATGGTAAGTATTATAGGTTAATTAATTCTATAAGTTAATTAGTTTTAAAATTCAATAACAATAATGCGCGTTTGCAATTATATAAATATATCATGTAAAGCAATACGTAATTCCCACATATATATGCGCCACGTCGTGTAATTCCAAGTCCATAAAGCCATCCAAAACGGGTATGGCTATAAGTGATCACGTAATCATACAAAACAATTACTAATGTATAAAAAAAATCTATAACAAAACCACGCAGTAATGGCGCCAGCGGAAACATCTTACACGCGTCATAAGGTAAATAAAAAACAAACAGTGCTTTCTGAGCACTGTTAAAATAAACAGAGCTTTCTAATGCGCAATAAAAATAAACATTGGTCGCGGATAAAAATAACAGGGCTTTCTGTGGACTAATAAAAAAATAAACAGAGCCTTCTAAGGGTTGCTAAAAAATGAACAGGGCTTTCTGAGGACTAATAAAAAATGAACAAAGCCTTCTGCAAACTGATAAAAAATGAACATGGCCTTCTAAGGGTTGCTAAAAAATGAATAGGGCTTTCTGAGGACTAATAAAAAATGAACAAAGCCTTCTGCGGACTGATAAAAAATGAACATGGCCTTCTAAGGGTTGCTAAAAAATGAATAGGGCTTTCTGAGGACTAATAAAAAATGAATAGGGGTTTCTAATGTCTAATAAAAAATGAATTGTGTTTGTTTAATGAAAAATCAGGTGAATTATGGGTAAAATTACGTCATTAACGGTCCACAAACAGGTAAAAAGTCCCTCTAACCATATAAAAAACTATCGTAAGCCCGTATATACCTGTATACCTATCCTAAGGATTAGAAAAGGCGAGGCGAAGATTGGGCATGATTCTACTGAAGACAACTGTGGATTCAGAGTAAATGGAATTTATGAGTAATTACATAACAACCATTTTCAGGGTATCTAAGAATTACGTCGGAGTCTTCATTTGCTAATCGTCTCTCTCAGCGTTCTCCATTAGTCATTACATTCTCGATTCGATAATGGGTTAGCTTTACCCATACGACTTCTTGTTACTATATATATATAGTACCGGTCAAAAGTTTTAAGACCACCTCGGATTTGAGTGAACTTCTATTGTGGATCTTCTATTAGGTACATTAACTTCGGAGCCGTGTATCAGATTTTGACATCACTATGATCACAGACACCAAAACAAAGGTATTTTGTACTAGATATTGAATAATGTAAACAAAGGTCTGAAAGATGAGACAGTATTTTGGTTTCATATGAAAGATATACACATAGGGGGACTATGTAGTGATGTCAATTTGAAAGGACAAAAAGCCAAAAGTAGCTACATTTTGAAAAGTGTTTATGACGGTCTATATACATCCTTGTGTGTTTATATTGTCACTCAATGGCATAATGCTCATTGTTGCCAGTTCAACGAGCGACAAATTGATCATACGAACCTTTCGAGAACAATTTTCAACATATAGTTACTTTTAGCTTTTTATCCTTTCAAATTTACGTCACTGCATAGTCCTCCTTTGTGTGTATATCTTTCAAATAAAACCGAAATACTGTCCCATTTTCCAGCCCTCTGTTTGCATTAGGCAATATCTTGTAAAAATTCCCTTTTTTGGTATCCATTTTAGGAATTATAAGTAGACTTATAATCTGTTATATATCTCAGATCGAAATCCAAATTTTGTCAAAATGTTATGCTTTGGACGGGAGTACCTATGATACACGGCTACGAAGTTCATACGCCAAAATAGAAGGTTCACAGTAAAGTCTCACCTAAATCCGAGATTCTCTTAAAATGTTGACCGTTACTGTATTGTGGGTCAATAACAGAGGGCCTACATCAGCTGTGAAAGGTGATTGAATCGGTCTCTACTTTTTAGTATTAGTCGTTGCTTTTAGCAAAATGAAACAGAAAAAAAAACAGCAAAAGAAATTAATTTTGTTTATGGTCAGGGATGAAATTTTAATGTGATCGGAGAGAGGAGCCCCGTCCAAATGTTACCTTGACGCGAGAAAATAACTTAAATGACATAAAGTTTTTTTTTTGCTCCCTCTCTCTCTCTCTTTCTCTTTTAACTAACGTAAGAGTTTCAGTGAAGTTAAAAAAAAGGAAAAAGAAAGAAGATGCGAATCTCAGATAACGTGCAACGTATGCATGCTGTTACAAGAATGTTTTGTAAAGAAAAGAGAACTCTTAGGAAAAATGATTGTGGTCATTCTTCTTTCGTGTGTGTGTGTGTGTGTTTGCAGACTGCAGACAAGCACGCATACGAAGTTTTACTAAGCAGATAAAAACAACTGGGATGCTCTGTTGAGAGTGGGTTGTTACACTCCAAATTACACCACAACAATTACATTTAATTAGCTGCCAGTTGGTGGGTACATATGGAAGTAATGTTTGTAATTTTAGTTGTTCACATTATTATAATTTCTTTCTGTACAGTAATCATTTTGATTCTTTAGCTGCAGCTATTTCATTCTTTACGAAATTTTACTCCATTATTAGCGTGCCGCTATAATGAAAAAAAAAGTTTCAGAGATGAGAAATATACCGTAATATCTCCATTATATTAACAAAATGATATGACTGAATATAAATCATCATGCGTAGTTTACGAGTAAATCTTAAGATGAAGCTGTTACTGAAGAATACACTGATCAAGCTTTCCATGACAACACCAGCCCGTCAGCGTATAGTGTTTGTTTAACTATAATACTGTCGAAAGAGGTAGATATATTGCATTGAGCTGAACGAAATGACATGCTTGAGGATAAATTCTCATGCGCAGTTTCCCAGAAATTCGATAAAAAATAACTTATATCGCTTAAAACATATGGTGTTCGTTATCAATAATAATTGAGAGTTTTTTATTCTTCCGAAACAGATTGTTTATTTATGTAAAATCAAATACGGTGTTAATTAGAAGATCGTATCCGTTGTTCTTGTCTTCTTCTAATGGTAACACATATGCTTCTAATGATGACACTTATACTTCTAATGGTGACACGCATACTTCTAATGATGACACGTATACTTCTGATGGTGACACGTGTACTTCTAATGGTGATAGTTATACTTCTGATGAAACACGTATACTTCTAATGGTGATATTTATACTTCTAATGATGACATGTATACTTCTAATGGTGACACGTATACCTCTAATGATGACATATTTCTAATGGTGAGACGTATATTTCTAATGATGACATATGTATTGTAATGATGACACATATACTTCTAATGATGACACTTATACTTCTAATGATGACACGTATATACTTCTAATGGTGACACATATACTTCTAGCACTGACTAATAATAATTGTTGGAATATTTGTTTCAATATTGAAAACGAGTATTGGGATATTCGAATAACATAAGGAAAACTATTTGAATTATTTGAAGAGCACTGTTATTAACGTACAAAGATTTAACTTGTCTTTTAGTAGTTTTATTCCTGGCTCTATTTTAATGTTAGAAGGTTGAAAAAATGAAAAATGAAATCTTTGAGTTTTACGTCCCACGGTTATGCCGGTTAGGCTAAAGGAGACGGTGATAATGAGTAATGAATGAAATGGTGGAATGAAGAAAGTGGGAGGAAACGGGAGAACCCCGAGAAAACCCACGCACACGGTGTTTGTCCACCACAAAGTTCACTTGGCGGGGGCTGGGATCGAACCCGGGACCCCTAGCACCAGAGGTGAACGCTCTACCACTGAGCCACCGCGGCCCTGTTAGAAGGTTGAGTAAGGAAAGCTTTTATGTCCACAAAGCTATTAAAAAAAGAAAGTTTTAGGTAAATTGGATTTGTAAATTATTCATTGTAGCTTTGGAAAATTCTAGATTACTAATAAAATTCCAACTTACCAAAGCAGTATATATATATATATATATATATATATATATATATATATATATATATATATATATATATATATATATATATATTAAGATTATATATATATATATATATATATTAAGATTATATATATATATATATATTAAGATTATATATATATATATATATATATATATTAAGATTATATATATATAATATATATATATATATATATATATATATATATATATATATATATATAAGATTATATATTTGTGTTACAGTTTCGGCTATGTAACACAAATATGTAATCTTAAAATATATATAGTGCCTTGGTCAGTTAGAGTTTTATTAGTAATCGTAAATTGGATTATATGTTCATATCTTCTTTTATTGGTTATTTTCCTTAATTGTTTATGAACTATTTATTTTATATACTGAATTTCCATCTTTCATGTAGTCTCCGATCATGTGTGCCTTAAAAATCCTTTCATCGATTAATAAAATGAAAAGTTACTTAATGTGTGTTTCATCGCTCAGTTACGATTTAAAAATATGTCATTAATCTCCCGAAAAATGGCTGTTGTTACGTGTATTATATTTACCTTAGCAATTTTCTTAAAATATCTTGGTACTTTCCGTGCAAAATGAAATGATATTTCTAGTTTTACATCCCACGATTATGTAATTTCGGATGGTTAATGAAAATGAATGATTATGAAAAAAATTGTAGTAGAATGAATATGTTGGAGGAAGGGAAAGAAAGCCGAGAAAATCCAAGAACACAATGTTATCCATTACAAATTAGCGTGGGCGAGGATCGAACCAGAGATTCCTCGCACCAGAAATAATCTCTCTACCATTGAACCACCGTGTCACTTACTTTCAGTGGAAGCTGTTCATCAAAATTGTGACAACATATGCTTTCGGTTTAGTGACATTTCGTTTCAATTGAAATTCAACATTAATATATATATATATATATATCGTGAACTGAAGAGAAATTTCTTATTGCAAATATCTGCTATGTTTTAAATAAGAATACAAAAGAGAATGCTGGCAAAAACAACAGTTAGAGTAAGAAATGCAACGCAACTTTCCCTATGTTAGAGAGATTAGCAACATCAAAATATGCAAACTATAGTTATATAGCACTCGCTATACAACTTTTCATCAATGCGAGAGCGTATCACACAGCATGTTTTATGTACGTATATGTAGTATATAGCGACCATTGCCCCCTATTCTTCCGTTTGTTAAGTTGCTCGTACACAAAGTGCTGAAGAGAAGAACAGATGAGAGTGCTAAGTGAAAACCACGTTCCTTTCTTCCATTTTGTTAACTGTATCTACAAAGAGGCTGCTGCATGAGAATTTAAGCATTCTGGTGCGTGACACATTACAGAAAAAAAAAAAAAAAACGGAACGGAACGAAGATATTGAAATCCTGTTACTTTAGTTCGTTTTATTCTCCTTTTTTCTTAGTTAACATCAACAACTAATTTTCCGATTCGACCTTTGTTTACATTCTCGTAGAAAGTATCAACCAGGGTACAAAATCGCACTCATCCTCCAAATCACTATATTAATTAAAGTTCTTGGGGGATATAGACCTATATGTTCCGTATAGATTTTGTACATAGTCTTCCCCTCGTATGTTTATTTCCAGCCAGATGGAAAATCTAGATTGTAAGCATGGGACTGTGTAGTAAAATGAAATGAAATGAAACCTTTCGGTTGAATGTCCCACGATTATGCCCGTTAGACTAAGGGAGATAGATGATGAAATAATTTGGTGGAATGAGAATGTTGGAGGAAACGGGAGTACCACAAGAAAACCCACGTACACAATATTGTCTACCACAAACTAACTTGGCCGGGGATCGAAGCAGGGACCCCAAGCACCAGAGGTAGTGCTCTCAAACGGGTCGGGTCAGCTCGGGTCGGGTTGCGGGTGGGGTCGGGTCAGGTCAACTCGGGTCGGGTTGTCGGGTCAGGCTACTCGGGTCGGGTTGTCGGGTCAATCGGGTCAGCTCGGGTCGGGTCAACCGGGTCAGCTCGGGTCGGGTTATCGGGTCAGGTCAATCCTTTCTTTCTTTCTTTTTTCTTTTTATCGGATCACGGTTCGGGTCAGTCGGGTCGGGTCGGGTCAGTCAATTCGGGTCACGGGTTGGTCTTCAACCCGACCCGACCCGTTGAGTGCACTAACCAGAGGTAAGTGCTACACCAGTGAGCTCCCGTAGGGACTATGTATATATATAGTTTCTGTATACAATCAGACAATTTAATCGAAGTACATAACAATTTTCTCTCGATTCTGCACGTGACGACGGAGAACACACATGACTTCCATCTACTTGCATTTGTACAGATTAGTCCTGGCTAAGAAACAACCTGAATATAGCCTGGTACAGAAAACCATATGTGTGATACAGAATGCTCCTAAATTTCGCCTCTAGACTAAAAATCAGGTTCTTTTCTTCAGTGTACGGGTGACCAGATAGGTTACACCATTATGCGTGGTCAGCGTATCGGGTTCCAACACCAATATTTCTGGCTTCCTAGATTCTGTGGCTATTTTAACACAATCCAAATTATGTCCAAACTCACGATCCCGGCTATGAAGCTCAACCAGCCTCGAGCCTATGTGTAGGCACAAATCTTGTAAGTACTTAGCGGGCCAAAGCTCAAATCCGATCGAGCACGAGCCCAAGAAGGTTAATGAACGTAAAGATCAACTGACTTCATAGTCAGTCAGTCCGAGAATAGTCAGTTCGGGCTCAATCGAATGTGAATCTAAGATAATGTGAATTATAAGATTAGTGAGCGCGAACCCTATTGAGGATAATGAGCTTGAGCTCGGGTGAGGACAAGTGAACTCCTATTCGAAAATTACCATCTATTGACCCCACTGGGAGTCGAACTCGGAACAAACACGCCAAGGTATCCGAGCTTTTGTTACTAGTTCCATACCGAGAATAGATCTCCTTAAGGTTTCTTATGTAATTTTTTACATACTGCAGAAGAAGCTGAGCTGTGCATGTCTTGTATCACGATGACAGCTACTCACGTTTTATTGCTTTGTATTAGCATAAAGATTTTTTTAAATTACAATTTAATATTTCGCTCCCCCCTCCGTAAAATAATACAATACAAGCGCAAAACCGAAATATTTTTTGGAGAAGTGACTGACGCGACGGGGAATTTCTCTGTACGATCGTTTGCCTTGAATGAATCATGCCCTGTCTGTCCAGCTGAAGTGAGGAAAGGGGCGTTGGATTTTGCAGTCAGTCGCTGTCTTGATTGCGTGATCTCCTGATATTTCGTGCCAGGTTGTACCATTGGGAGAATGTTAGGTCATGATAGTGCATCCACCCTCGCACAAGGTAGTAAAATGAAGTTTTTATTTTAAAAAAAGAAATAAATAGAAAGAAAAAGAAAGAAATGAACAACTGCCATGAATTTTGAAGCTTATCAGAAAATTGCCTCTCAAGAGATGATTTCGAAAGGAGCTTTTAATTTGGATGACTGCAGGGAAACTGAGAGAACGAGAATTTTTCTTTTCTCTCTCTTTCTTTCTGAATCATCGTATCCCTGCTGCATTATCTTTTTCGCTTACTCATCGTCTGACAGTAATTTGACCCCTAAACAGTTCAGCTAGAACAAGAGGCAGAGCAGAACTCAGTGTTTTTACCAGAATGTCATTCTTGTTCAAAGTACAGTATTACATTGAAATGAAATTGATTTTTGCTTTCCATAATCCAGTAAAAGGGTAAAAGAGAGTTGGTTAGAGTTTATCATTCCTTTCAGCAGCGAGGCTAAATATGACGTGAACCTACAGTTTAAGGTGGTATCCGGACCACCGTAACGCATACAAATTTTTAATACTTTCCCACCGGGAATCGAACCCAGAACCAGTAACTAGACTTACGGGAAAGGTTAGATGAGAAAGAGTGAATCGATTAATGAAATTATAATTTATAATGAACCAGTTGAGAATATTCCAAGAGCATTGCCAGAACGAACTTAAAAAGAATTATTTTTTTATTATTAACTTTTATAGGCTTTATACCAATTGTCTATGTACCTTATTATTATACTCATTAAGCAATTCTTGTAATATATCTATACATTTATAATTTCCTTGAGTACTAAAGTTTTGTCCACGTGTTTTGTTTAAGAGTTCAGTTAAAATGTTCTACGATATGTTGTTTTACGAAGACACATGCTCAAAATTGAAAAATTTGCAAAATATCATCTATCTATGATTTACGGTTCCCGAGATATTGGCTCCTTAAATCTCCCGAAATTGCAATTTTTAGGCCAATATCTCGGGAACACTAGCGGATCCAGAAGGATCGTTTGGGAGGGGCGGTTTGCTTTCTCGAAGATGAGCGTAGCTTCAAGGTGACCACAATTTTAATTTGCAAGAATGGGACTCATATGAATCCGGGGCTGGAGGGGGGGGTGTAAACGAGATTCCCAGATTCCACTGTGGGACCTGAACTTTTTTTTGGTAATGGAAGTATTTGTATGTGGGGGAGGTAGATTGAAATTAAGTACGTACTTCCGTTTCATGATTCACTTCACAAAGAAAATACTGTATTGACAATGGCATTCATTTCAACGAAAAAGTGTACAATTTGCAATAATCATTTATATTTTGAATAACAATTGCGGAACAACAGGTAGAAAAAAGGCTCGGTTTACTCAAAAATAGATAACAAAAGTATATGTGCATTTAATAATAATACAAAATTAATTTATCTATATATTTTTGTGGGGTCCACGAAACATAGTATAATTATAGGTATGCTTACAGCAACAATAAAATTATATTATACTAGCCTTCGTCTAGGTGGGGTCTCGTCCCAGATCCCCAATCTGCTCGGCATACGGCCTTGCATAATATAGCAAATGCTCCTACGTGGTACTGCGGCACAATATTTCGCGTTCTTCCTTCTGTGTTTCATACAGAATTGGATTGAACTAAAACTGTCACAAAATTCAAACACTTCGTAAGGCATTTTAATGAACCAACGCCCACCTTTTTTCCTTCTCTTCTACATTAAGTGGAAAAAAACGCTGAAATACATGTTGAATTATTTTAAATGAAAAATCAAACTACCAACTTTCATGTTTCTAACTGCAAGGGATCCCGAGATATGGGCATCTTATAATAATAATAATAATAATAATAATAATAATAATAATAATAATAATAATAATAATAATAATAATAATAATAATAATAATAATAATAATCCCACCCCTTTCCTTCCCTTCTAGGTAAAATATCAGGAAACGCCTGAATGCGTATTGAATTATTTTAAGTGGAAAGTCCATATACTAAATGTCATGTTTCTAACCTTCAAGGATTCTTAGATATTGATATCTTAGTATAATATTTGCAATCGCCGCCACATTTTTCTTTCCATCTCTTCTTTTCCGTTTTACTAAAATATCAAAAAAGCGTTGAAACGCGTGTCAAATTATTTTAAATGAGAAATCAAAATGCCAAATTCCAAGTCTCTAGTCTTAACGGATTCGAAAAGATGGCCATATTATTAAAATAATTTCCACCGCATTCTCCCTTCCTTTCTTCGAATTAAAAAAAAAAAAAAAAAACTGTGTGATACCCTACGTAACAAATCTTATCTACTGTCTTAATTTCAAGTTTCTAACTTAAGCGGTTTGACCTGTGTGAAGTTACTCACTCAGGGTTTCGCCTTTTAAGTATGAATTACAATATCAGCTTGTGTTATTTCTCAATAAAAGATGAAATGCCATTAGAAGTCACAATAAATCTCTGGTCCCTTCCTAATGTTTCCGTGTTAAACCCCAAAAGTCACGGCTCCCTTTGTTGATCTAGTAGCTAGCGAACGTACCTATGATCTTCGATGCATGAGGTTCTGTGGTTTAATACCCGGTGAGTGATCATTGAACGCACTGCAGTGGTTAAGATCCAACTTTAAAGTCTAGTTCTCATTCTGTAAAGCATCGCTTTTGATAAACTAATATTAATCAATCAACCAACCGAAAGGTCTCCTCTCAGATTCAGAGAGCTGTTCGGTAAGGAGCGCTGAATATTCCATATTTTTCTTTATTACAGGTAAAGGTAATTGAGGTTATAATCCGGAATTCCGAATTCCATTTCATATCTTTTTCCTAGGATACAATAACACATTTTTAGTTCAAAGAGTGAGCCGTCTTACCCTCCTTCCAACAGCTGTACGTCCAACGAATGAATCATACTCTCGCTGCTTTGGGGCTTATGTGACCTCCCCAAGGAACCTGGGGTGGGAGAGAAGTATTCACAATCCAAATATGTCTGTATTAATTACTATTAGGTACCACACATTTTGATTAGACTCTGCTATGCTTGTCACACAGATTGGATCGTTCGGGAAAAGACCATATTAGTATTTCCCAATAATAAATGCTGGAAGTTCAAAAAACACTTTGGAGGGGGCGGTCGCCCCCTCCGCCCTCCCCGTGGATCCGCCAATGTTTGAGACGTGGACTTATAGTTCAAGGTGGAGTCGAACCACTGTAATTATTTTTTTTTCAAATTTCAAGACTCTCCCATTGGGATTCGAACCCGGCGTCTCATACATTAAAAATGCGCAAGCTAGCCACATTTTTTAAATCGCCTCAACTGTGATACTTGTCTTAATGGTCTTCTAAATAATCTTGTTTAATTTTCTTAATCCTGGTCTACAGAGACATGGATACAGAAATTCCTAGGACACTTTGAAAAAGATGCCCCTGCTTTTCAGAGGAATTTGAACCCTCGATGAGTTTCGCCTATCAATTTACCAGCTTCAGACTGCTTGACTACACTACACCCGCACCCTAAACCAGCAGGGAACGCTGCCAGTAATAGGAAAATTAAACATCGTTAACTTGCGAGCGTAAATGATAAACAAGAGTGGAGGGAAGTCAGATCTCTCTCACACTGCCTCCCAATATGCCTATGCTAAATCTAGGAACATTCTATTTTTCTTTCTGGTTTGGTTACATTTTATAGGTAGCAGAAAACGTTGTCTAGCTGTGTAACGTAACTCGAACATTTTATTCCTCTAGGATGTATAATTGCAATATATTAAATTCATATGTGCTGTATGCATCACGATCATTATATTATATTATAAATGCATTTATTGATGCAATTTGGGGACGAATCATACGAGTGGAGTCACGCTATCGAAGGAGTATATAAGGCACGTTAAGATATGATATGTTGTACGTGCAAGGCGGCAGTCCTCGTTTTCTCTCTCTCTCTCTCTCTTGCTGGATGGTAGGCTATTAATAAACACGCGTACTCATCCGCATGCGTGAGGCGGAAGGCAATCAAGAGCGGAAGCGGTGAGTACACACACATACACTCAATGTAGGAACAAGGACGAAGGCAAAACAAGGGGTGACCAAAAACACCGATGCATACGTTTGGTCGTACGATGAACCTGGGAATCGACCCCGACTCCACTCCAATCCCCTTTCCGAGCGACTGAGATCGGGGGCAGCGGGCCGGTGACTGCCTCTCGGTGTTGCCATGTCATCGAGTGACATTGAGAAAAAGGAAACATACCATCAAACACCGTTCACTGCTTCCGACGACGAGTTCTTTGACTCCTTTGCTTTGCTCGCTAGCGCGCTTTACCACTTGCTCCAATTAGGCAAAAAACAAAAACGGATCGTTGCGCGTGCGGGGAGAGTTAAATCGGAAAAAGCTTCTTACAACCTCAACGTGACGTCACGTTCTGACGAGTCGGCAACGTCGCTGGGGCCGTGTGTCAGTGCCCTCTGGTTTACCGTAGGGAAAGGAGTTTAGCTGTAACGGGGACCCCTCTTGAACAACAGCATATAAGCTTCTCCCTTGGTTTTCAGTAATTATATTTTTAACAGTGGTAATGAGGAGAGAAAGACAATAGCCATACTTAATTTTAGTGTGCCTATGACAAATTCATTTGCCAAAAGTGCAACAATATTATTTTCTTTCCCTTGATTAGGGCCTATATTAGTATTTTAAAATTAGTTGTGGCATTTATATGATGGGATTACCACAAAGCTACCAACTGAATTGATAGCAACAGATTTCGAGTTTCTGTCCAATGGACTAAAGACAACTGCGAATTGCATCAGCACGTAGAATGGAAGCCCTACCGAGATAGTGTATTAACTCTATGCTTCAATCCCTTTCTCCTAATTGATTATTATAATCTATTCGATACAATGTATCAATGACATCATCGCAATATATCCATGATAATACATATTGCCTTTCACCTTCAAAATCACAATAAATCATATGGTAATTTTCGACTAATTAAAAATACCTATAATTTTCAATACCAATGGGATTTGTACATTTGAACTATGATACATTATTTATGGCCTTATTCTAGTCCATAAGCTTACTAGAGCGGGAGGGACAATGATGGCTTAGTGGTAAAGCCCTCCTTACTGGTGCGAGGGGTCCCTGATTCGATTCCAGCTGTTAAAATCTGGTGAAGTATAATGTTCTCGGATTCTCATTCGACCAATTATTCCATAATCGCTAATTTTTATTCATCACTTGTCCCCTTTAGCATGCAAAGCATAACCAGGAGAGATGTCAGTAAAGATTCTTTTTAATTTTATAATCCTAATATTTGCATGGTATCTGTATCATTGTTTCTGCCACCATACCGTTTCTAATTTTTGATATACCGAAGCTAGCGATAATAATAATACTAAACTTCGACGAAATTAGGTACCTTATAGAGAAATCTGTAAATATTTTTTACTGAAGCCTTATTTACATATTCTACACAAGCATTGGTAATGTCTTGTTATTATGCATTTGATATTTGGATTTTAGCTAATTTATTTATAACAAAGTTGCAAATACTGATGTGAATGTATTTTACATTCTAAACAATTAACAACAAAATATGGGAAGGAATTTTAGAAGGGCTACATTTTCGAATATACATCTCAGCATTCTCTTGCTGAGACTATAGAAAACAGGCCCGTCACGGAATTCGAACCGTTCATCTACACCTATTAACTGATATTATTCAGAAAGCTTAAACTGTATCATTTCAATATTGATTCTACTGCTTAAAAATAAACTGATAATGCGTTATTAATACGTATTATACTACATAAGGCTTTATATTTCCATTTTACCCATAAATTTCCGTGTGATAAACAAAGAAAAAATGGCTAAAACTAAGACTAAAATCGCTGAAAAAGGGAAGGAAATCTTCAATCTTGTGAGGGTATTGCCGCCTTTCAAGATTTTCATAAGTCGGGACAAGTAAAAATTACCACTAACGAGGTAATGTTACATCTTTTATTTCCTTCCGACCCGCGCATACAGTTTGTAAAATGTGTGATGTCACCACGAGACTGTCAATGGATCGTGTATTTGTTGAAACACACATAGGCTATGATAGTGTTGGTTTTATCTCCTTGAAAATCCAATAAATCATAATCGTGTAGTTGCAGTCACGTTTCTTTGAAGGTTCAGCATGTTCCTTTCTGAAACAGCACTTGAAGAATGCTCAATAGTTTGCTACGTATAAACTTAAGTAAAATGACCTTGAAAACTAAGAATACCAACTAATTTTCTTCCCGTTGTTTCTTAATGTAGGGTATTGTAGATATATTTTTAATGCGCGTAGGCTGCCAACACTGCTTTATGAGAATGGAAGAGTGAGTAAGAGCAGCGGGGGACTTGGAGATTAGTCACTTTCACTTTCGAACTGCTGTGTATATAGGGCTGTGCGATATCGAAATTTCGATATCGACATTCGATATTTTTCTGATATCGATATCGAATAGATATATCGATATCGACAATATCGATATCGATATCGACAATATCGGATATCGATATCGATATCGGATATCTATATCGACAATATCGATATCGGATATCGACAATATCGAATATCGATATCGACAATATCGAATATCGATATCGATAATATCGAATATCGATATCGACATCAAATATCGATATCGACAACATCCAATATTGATATCGACAATATCAAATATGGATATTCAACATATTGATTGGTCTTGAATATTCATGTTGATGGGGACCGCTGTGGCTCGGTGGTAGAGCGTTTACCTCTGGTGCTTGGGTCTTCCGGGTTCGATCCCAGTCCCCGCCAAGTGAACTTTGTGGTGGACAAACACCGTGTGCGTGGGTTTCCTCGAGGTTCTCCCGTTTCCTCCCACTTTCTTCATTCCACCATTTCATTCATTTCTCATAACCACCGTCTCCTTTAGCCTAACCGGCATAACCGTGGGGCGTAAAATTTAAAGATTTCATTTCATTTCATTCATGTTGATATAAACAATCTGGTCTCAAAACGATTCAATGGGGGATATCTCAGAATACTTGTTAGTCACAGAAAACAGACTTGTGTTCCTTCTAATCCATCACTCTTTTCTCCGAAAAAGTTAATAAAAATATTCATTGAATTGTCTTTATCATATTGGTCATCATTGAGGAAATAATGAGAGTGAAACACAGTGACATAGAATATGCGTGTTTTATTTGTGTGTAGGTGTTTATTTCATGTATATGCATTTGTGAATGTGCACGTGTGGCGGTATGTGTTTGAGAGAGAAAGAGTTCTTTCTATATCATAACACGTGCGTGTGTTGTATTTTAAGCTTACGCACAAACAATACTTGATCCAGATATGGACGATAGAGGCCGTGGTGGCTCAGTGGTAGAGCGTTCACCTCTGGTGCATCAGGTCTCGGGTTCAAACCCTGCTCTTGCCAAGTGAACTTTGTGGTGGACAAACACCGTTGCGTGGGTTTCCTCGGGGTTCTCCTGTTTCCTCCCACTTTCTTAATTTCACCATTTTCATTCATTTCTCATTATCACTGTCTCCTTTAGCCTAACCGGCATAATCGTTGAACGTAAAACTCAAAAATTTCATTTCATTTCAAATATGGACGAATGACGTACCCGATCAACAAAAGCAAAATCGGGGAATCCCCGTTTCTCTTTTGTGATAATCATTTGATGTCTCACTGCAACAGGAAATCGATGCATATCTTTCAGTGCCATCTATAAACAGTGGTGCTATTCAGCCGGTTCGCACCGGTTCGCTAGAATCGGTTGTTAATATATTTCGAGTTTGGTAAACCGTTTGTTATACGAAGGCATAACAGTAAATTTTATTCAGTTATACACAAGAACGAGCAAGTTTGTTTGTTTAGCTTTGTTCTTAGAAATTCTTACAGCTACAGGGTTAGATATATGATCTCTCAGAATAAGGTATAAGCGATTTTTTCTTAATTTCAAATGGGCTGGTTAGATATCAAGAATGAAAACTGGGATCACATGAGTGCAGTGGTGAGGGTTATTTACATTTCAAACGCATACATACCATTATCAATAATTGTTGATCCATTGCTGGGTTAAGGTGTTTCCAATACTTCTTGACAAACATCTATTTTGGATAATTCGTTTCCAAGATATTCGCAGTGCTACCTAATTTTGTCACAACACCTTATATTGGGTTGCTGTGTAGGTCTCTACTTGTCATTTGTGGTATCCAGTGAAAAATTTGCCTTTGTTTATCTTGCATGATTTGCTTCCTAAGAGAGAGGGAGAGAGACAGGGGTGTAAATAAGGGCCCCGCAGACTCCGCATTGCGGGGGGCCCAGGCCATCACGAGGCCCCTAAATTGTGATGTAGGACGTAGAAAAGGGCCCCATTTCACGTTGTCTGCGGGGTGGCCCCCATGCCCTTAGCCACTGGAGAGAGATATCTTTCTATGTATCCATCTACTATCTCTCTCTAATATTATATATATATATATAATATATATTATATATATATATATTATTTAGTGATCTTCCCTTTTAGTTAATGGTTAGGTACAGTTTTTGAAAGAGAAAGTGGATTTTTAAAAACCCGGGTCTTATATTTCTTTGTAATTGTTTTCCATTTTAAAATTAGAATGAAAAATAAGCATAATAATTTACGACGGGCAAAAATCAGTGATCGAGCTTTCTTCTCTGTAAGGAGATCAGTAATCACATAAAAATACTACGGTATTTTATATTTACAAATAATATATAAAATGGGTGTGCCGCGAGAATTCATGTTACACCTATAGTGTGCCGCAAGTTGAAAAAGGTTGGGAAACGCTGATATAACCAGTCACCAAAAATTAGAATAGCACCACTGCCTACAGATATGGAAAAAAACCCTCCTTCACTGGAGGAAATCTCATGACAGTGAATTTCCAAAATTAGCTCTTCTGGCTCGTAAGTATTTGTGTAGGTACCAGCGTTCTATCGGAAAGAGTATTTAGTTGTGGATGCAATATCATAACTGATGCTCATACTTCACTTACAGTTAGTGCAGAACATGCGAAACAACTGATTTTCTTTCCATGAACAAAAGAGCTCGTTCCTAAATAGCAGTGTCATGAACTTCAATGCATCATACATTTCTAGTTGAATACTCAGTGCTAATAGGCATATTTCTAAACAAGACAGTTATTGTTAATTTTTCTCTGTATGTGTGAGTTGTGTGTTTGTGTTCTTCTAAGTTAATCCGTTGGCTTTACAAATTTAACACTTGGACTCTATTTTAATATCCAATTAAAAAAAGCATGCGATCAATCGAGATCTCTTTCATGTTATTATTAAATTGATAATCTTTTTGTATTAAAGAGGTTTACGCAAAGACGTGACATCTCCCACATGAACTTAAGAGGTTTCTTTTTATTGGTTTTGTGCAAACTCATATCTGCTAAACCTTACGTCTTATACCATTATTCAGTTCTGCTTATGAAATCAATTTAGAAAGGTTCTAAATCATTCCTAATAACAGCGCACCTAATAATGCATATTCTAATACTTAAGCAAATCTGAAGAAATAGGGAAGTGATAATACTCTCTAAACAGAATATGTAGGTCTGTGTAGTGAAATGACAGAATGGAGGCTTTTGTTTGTTTTAGTGGGCTGAGTTATGTGGCTCAACTTACATCTAGTAACCACATACAAATAAACGGAAAATTACTACTTTGCACAAAAAACTAGTAAATTCTTGTTTCCCTGTCTGTTTAGATTTAAGCAAATTTTAGCACAGGCATTTGATTCTTCACTCGCAGTGGCAATACAGCACAAACATTAATTGTAGTGAGGATATCAAGTTGACTCTGTTAACGAATGCAGCCATGTTAATGATGAGAAATATTTTGGAGGGCATAGCTCCCCGGCCCTGCACTGGTTTTGGATTTATCTTCGAAAGGAACATCATTTCTGCCCAATACAATTTTTGCACAAAGTTTGGTTTGATTCGGTGAAGAAGTGTAGCCGTTAATATAAGTTAAATACACAATATTTAGGTGGATTAAGTAGACGTAGAAACATCCCTACCATACCGCCGCCGATTTAGACTATCTTCAAAAGTAACCAAATTTTTAACCTATACTAATCCTCTGTAAATTTGGCTTCATTCTGTTAAGAAATGAAGTCAAAAGAGAAAATTAAATATTAACATGGAATGTTGGGAAGCATAGTCCCCAAGCCCTACATTAATTTGAATCATGAAACGGGGCGTTTTCCTGCCTCATACGAGTATCGTGCAGTTTGGTTTCATTCGGTTAAGAAATGCAAATGCAGCTACTATCGCGAGCCAAAAAGCGTTATATATATATATATATATAAGCAAAACCCGCCGCAATTTTTTCGAGGAAGTGTGAAACACCAATATCGAATATCGACGATATCGGATATCGATATCGAATATCGACAATATCGGATATCGATATCGACGATATCGGATATCGATATCGAATATCGATATCGAATATCGACGATATCGGATATTGACAATATCGGATATCGATATCGAATATCGACAATATCGGATATCGATATCGAATATCGACGATATCGATATATCGACATCGATATTTTTGCAATATCGATTATCGATATAAGATAATATCGATATCGACGATATCGATATATCGACATATCGCACAGCCCTATGTGTATAGTTATCATTCTTTTTTTCCTCCTTCTTTTCTTTGTTTACAATCTCTGAACTATAGCAGTCTTAGTTTGCTATCTTAGATTAGAATAACAACAGCGAAAACCCATATACATATTTATTAACAATAATCGAATAGAATAACAGAGTTGTTAGTGTAGACAGGAAGTTTTGGTAGAATAATCTTGGGTTGACCATAGCATATTAACCATTTGAACACCTTTGAATTAATGCATCGAAATTGAAATGTCCTTCCGAACGCCAGGAAGGAAAATAGCTGAACGAGTGAAAAAAAAAAAGTAATAATGAGTGGTCATCCTCAGCGCATTGGTTTCCATCATTATTGTACCTCACCTTCTAGACTGGGGTTCGCTATCTTTTAATTCATTGAAATCAATGAAAATTTTTAGAAAACAGAATAAATAATAATAAAAAAAGAAATTAGAAAGCGAATTAAACTTTTAGGAAAATGGAAAGAATATATTGAAAACTTTAAAATGACAGAAATTGACCATTATAGTCTAGATCAGGGCGCAAAATTTTCATTCGCCAGGTCGCCATTGGCGACTAGAAATTTAGAGCTGGCGACCTGTGTTTAATAGGAATGATTTCTGCCTAAACTCATAGGGATGCGCAGTTTATGTTTCGCACAAAAATAATTGTCACTGACTGGGAGAAATCATGGAGTGTGAAGTCTTCACAACGGACATGGACAGCAAAGTCTTCACAACGTTGTAATTCGCCCCTCCTTTCCCAACCTCAATTGAAATGGTCATATTTTGTACAGTTTTACCTGCGCGTACTTCTTCATGTGAGAGAGGCTTCAGCAGTCTCAACAGAGTTAAGACTGCCTACAGGAATCCACTTAAGACTGACACACTGGATGATTTGCTCACAATTTCCATCAGTGGCCCTTCACTTAAGGACTTTGATCCAAAAACTGCAACCGACAACTGGTACTTCTGTGCAGAGACAGAAGATATTTTTTAACATGTATATGAGTTGCCCAATTCAAATTGATTATCCTGAATTTAATTGCTATTTTTTTTTTTAAATTGTACGCCCTGATGTAATCTCCTTCTTTGTCAAAGCAAAGGCCGTGGGAGAGGGGGGCTCTCATAATTTGTACGTGAGAGATATTGACGACCATCATTTTTGGATTGGCGAGTGCGTCTGATTTTGAAATTTTGCGCCCTGGTCTAAATATTGAAACGAAAAATAAACTAATCAAAAGTGATAAAGGGTTTACAACTTCTGGAGATGAGTCTGAGAAAGTTATATTCAGTGGTGAGAAATGGGGAAGGCAATTGGGATAGATAATAGGTCTATTGAGATTACTAAAGAACTAGTGGGGAGGAGGTGAAGAAAGAATTGTTTCGTGTCTGTAGTGGCATATGAGACGTAAGGAGGAATAGTTTTATTTATGTATTTATTTTGGCAATGATAATGATGGAAAGGCTACTAAAAACTCCAACCTGAAGAGAGGGGGAAGAATATGCATTCCATTATAAGCACAGGGTCTGCCAAAGACGGGGGATAAGAGATAAATTGCTTCTTTTTATGTAAGTACTAGCTGAACCTGTGCTATTTACCTAGCCCACAGTTCCAATATGAGCGTGAATCTCCTTCCCACTTCTTACTATATCTGTACAAGACCCTTTACAAACACAAGTAAAGGACAGGAAGAGTCTCGAAGAGAGTGAATTGATATAGACAAACATATAATTGTAGTGTTTTAATATATAAAATGCTGTGGGGAGTTTGTGGCAAACTTGGATAAGTAATAGATGATACTAAATGCATTTTTCCCCTTATAATTCCATATCCGAGTACGCCTGCCTCATTGTGGGTCCACAAGTCTCCGAAGTTATCAGCTTGCAATAGGTTTTGTCATTCTGATTAAAGCAAAGCTCCTGAAATGGCCATCAACCCGCTATACATAGCTACTCTACTGGTTGCCTTTCGCAAGGATTTCAACCTTAACATCCTAGTGGCAATATTAAACTAATAGGGTCAAAAGGACGCCTAAAATGTGGAATAGAAAAATAAGACTTAAAAAAATTGAATGAGAACTAGCAAATCTACACAAAATTTGGAATCGACCAGCGAAAACGGCACATTTCTAGAACTTGTGGTTTTCGAGATCTCATTGTCGAAAGAATTGGCCACAAACATATACGAGCTTGACTACAAATATATAAACCTAGCATTTAAATATGTAGATTTGTAGGTACTTTCCATAAATTTGTGCTACTTGCTAATGTAGAATGAAATTGAAAGTAATACTAAGACTGAACATCATCCTTTCAATTTATTAGTAGACCTGATGTTTCAATGTTCAAGTTATAGGTCTACGTACTGCAATTAAGTTTCAGGTATTTTATTTCGTATATTGCTGGAAATATTTCGTTAGTTGATTGGACTTCGTTGTCTCTTTTCATTACAGAATCTATATGAGACAGTACCTTATAGCGTGGTATTCGAAGACATCTTTATATTGCATCATACATATCTATGATGATAAGTAGAGGGACATGCAAAGTTATCATCCTGTATTATTTGTTTCTGGTGAAATTCATTTTTCATATTACTGTATTCAAGACTAGTAGTAGCGCAAAATTAGTTTTGGTGATCTAATTTTAACATACTAGATACAATTACTACTAATAAAAAGGCGCTCATTACACATTCTCGATAAATTTATTTAACTGCTTTACGAGGAAGCTTAAACAAAAAGTAATACCGTTTGGTAAATCTGTGTTTCATATTATACACATAGAAAATTTAAAAACAATGCAATTTTCTTAAAACTTTGTCGACGTAATTGAACAGTAAGAATTGGGGTTTAGGTAAAACTTATTTTAAAAATTTAAAAGCAAATGAAAACGTCACGTCTTTAATTGACATAAGAACGAAAAAATCGCATAAAAATTAAACTTGTTTTATTCACAGATTGAATTTTTATTATTTAGAGACCCCCCAAACCGTAAATCCAGTGATTTTCAGACACTTTCCCAAGTACAATTTATTTGATTGCAAAATTTGTCTTCCTCTTACATGAGCAAATAATAACTGTTCTCTAATTAATGCTAATTTGATGTCCGTTTCCTAAGAAAGAAGAAAAAATATGCGAGTGCCAATGTAAGCTAACTGTATTTGCACTTGCAGAAATTTATACTGCAAAAGAGCAGTGCTTCTTTAGATAAAATATGATCACAGGAAATAACAAGTTCCTGTCACATGCATGGAAGAGTGTATATATATATATTTTTAAAAAAAATACTGGATTTAGTGCAAACCGTTCGCGGTTGGCAACACTATTTCTCATCATTCACCGTTACTTTTCACTGGAGGCATAAAAGTGTGTGAAGAATTCTTTCTTGTGCTTGTGTGTGTCTCGTTTCCCGCCAAACAAGATGCACAGTTACTCTCATATCACGAACGAAGGTAGTTCGTTTACCTTATCCAAAGTGATTCAAGCCTATCAAAAAGACTTGGCATTATCGTCAGTTCATTTACACCAGGACAAGACAGGAAAAACTGATAATGTCTATTTTATTCCTATCATTATATAGGTTACGTAGAAATTTTTGTTTGATTACATATTTTAGCATTACCGATTTTTAAAATAGTACTAGTAGTACGGCTAGATGATACATAGGTCTACAATTTAACAGTGGATCCGTACCACATTTACTACTAGCAGGAATTAGGATTAGAAATTGAATTTCTGGGCTTTCGGCGTCTACGGCCATATTAGCCCGTTACATATGAATAATGGCGTCCCTTGGCAATCACAGTATCCAGGGAATTGGGGAAGAAGAAAGGAATGACACGGCCTGGGACCATTATGTTAAGGTACCATCCCGGCATTTCCCTGAAAAGAATGAGGGAAACCTCACTCAACATGATTGACCTGAAAAAAAAATTAAAATTTTTGGACCGAGTGTCCCCACTAGGAATCGAAGTCGGAACCGCTCGCACCAAAGACGAGAACATTAGCGACTACGCTACAAGAAACCGCAAACTATTCCCAGCAAGAACCGAATCAGATCTCCAATACCGAAGATAATAGACGTTTTAAAATAACGATACGTGGTCACTGAATAACTGATTTTGAGAAATTCTAATAATAAAAGGGAAACAATCCTGTTTGTGCGTCACACTAATTTCTAATAATTTTCAGCCACGTTAATAGATGTCGCTATTTTTGCTATTGTATGTCTGCCTGACGCTAATAGGGATGCAGTACAAAAATAATATTTAATGTATTCTTTAGGCTCGCGCACCTATTTTAATACAGATATGTCATACTTTCATGATGCAGTGGGCCGAAGGCTTGGGCATTGCAACTAGTTATGTACGAATTAAAATCAACAAACTTAAAATCAGTTAGAAGTCACCAAAGATTCATATAGTCCAGGATTCGGTTCCCAGTAGCAGACATTTTTTTTATATATATTGACCCAGCACCGTAAGGAAATATGGTACCTACTTAATTTGTTTGTTTGTTGCAATGAGCGTCATTCTTCAGCACTAATGCTATTTGATAGGTGTACCTACAGTTTAAGGTAGAATTTGAATAATTATAATGCATTCAATGGTCTCCAAACTGGAATTGAACCCGGGACAAGGTCCACCAACGACACATGCGTTAGCCGTAGATCAGTGGGCAGGGCAGGATACCTGCTTGAGTTAAGAAGGTTTAACTTTAGTTTAGAAACCCATGAATAACGACTGTGGGACTTGATGTGCTGACCACACATCTTCCAGCTGTAGCACATGACTTTCCCTGTATTATAACGGTGTGGCCCAAAAGTAGGTATACAATCCTGTCTCGTATTTTATATCATTTCTTATTGTTATCAAACAGGTAGATCTAGTTTCTTTATTATTTGTTCTTAACGTCTTTTTACTTATAAGTAAAGCCTGGAATAGTCGAAGCAAATAAATCCATAAGTTTGAATGTTATACTTGATAAATGCAGGGGTGTATACCTACTTTTGGGCCACCTGTACAGTAGTTGACATGAAAGCCATTTTTTTTTTCTAAAATATACAAACAAAATTTCTGTAGGACTACAATATGTAATGTTGTTTCGTTGGGAAACCTACTAGACTGTTAAATTAGGAAGCAAATATACCTAGCTCATATGTAAACGATACGTGTATGTATAGTAAGGAATCAAAATATTAAATGCTTAAAACTCGTTCTTCCTTCCAAATGCCAACATCGGGAACAAATGGAGTCATGAGGTCTCATCTGTTCATCATAGATATTTTAAGTGAGTGGTGACAAAATAAGTTGAAAATACTTGGAAAGTTTAAAAAAATGGTTAAAAAATTACAATACTTCTCATGCAAGAAGTACATCATGGATTGAAGGGGAGATTCATACTCCCACTATATAGTACAAAAATACTGTATATTCCTAATCGAGAATGCATTGTAAGCATTATTTATTTTCTTAGGACCAATATCATCATAAGCTAAAAGCACTCTTTTCTATATTCTTATTAATGAGATTCATACTGTGATGTATTCTAGTTGTTATTGATTTAAATTACTGGATTTTTAAAAGCAAAAGTATTGGGAAATGTATAGTGTACTTTTAATATGTGTATGCAGTACACATTTTTTTTAAAAAAAAGTCAGTGTTGAGAGAGCAGTGATTGTGAGTCAATGCATTGTGTTGTGGTGATGAAAAGGGGGCAACGTACGCTCGTAGTCTTGTGATGTGCCAAGGACCTTGAGCCTTTGGAGGGGAGGATGAGAGAGAGAGAGAGAGAGAGAGAGAGGCGTAGAGGGAACTATCCATGACGTCCCGTTACACCACGACTAGCTCTGGGTCAAACTCCAACCAGCTGACTGCTGCTCGAGGAGAGGAGTGATTGTCGGAGAATTACGACGGGGAGGGCGAACAGGTTGAGAATCATAACAACCACTCATCAGTGACGTTTTTAGAATTACTGTAGGCAATTCTACTTTTGAATGGATGGCAATAGAATATTTATTATATGATTAGTTGAAAACATACTTTTCCCTATTTATGTAGTTACCAAGCAAACATCTCCGGAACTGTGTAGCACAATGAACCTTTAATTTAATTCAGTGATGTTTTGATGACGTGATGCAACCAAAATATGTTATCAACAAGATTATATACACACACATGGAAATTATTGAGATATGATAAATTTGTCGAAAATTAGGGAAATCAGCGCTAGTGGAATTTCCATTTTGGAATACCGTGTTTGAACTCGCAAGTTTTCCTGCATTTAAGTAATTTACCATTTCACATTGCTTGATTATTTGAAATTTATATCTCACGTATGCCCAACAGGCTAAAGAAGATAATGGGAAAATGAATTTATTATGAACAGTTAACGAAGTATGGATGAACGGTTAGTATTCTTACTTTGTAATCGAGAGGTCTTGAGTTCAACGCAAACGACTAACATGGCTGGTTTTCTTAGTCTCATTAATAGTACTCATACTTAGACTTCACTGGGTTCATTCTCAAAATGTCTTCAATTAAGTTATTTTTAATGCTAATTAAAATCATGGATTCATTTGAAATAATAATAATAATAATAATAATAATAATAATAATAATAATAATAGGTCACGGTGACTCAGTGGTAGAGCAGTTAACGCTGATGTGTAGGGTCATTGGTTCGATCCCCGGTCAAGTAAGTGTGTGGTAGACAGCATCGTGTTTGTGGGTTTCCTTGGATACTCCTGTTTCCTTCCACATTCTCATCTTACCAATTCTTCCATCATTATTCACTTGCCCTAATCATACGTCTTCCTTAGCCTAATGGGCATAATCGTCGGACGTTAAACTAAAAGATTTAATTTCATTTTGAATTATAATAATAAATATAATTATAATAAATGCCCTAAATAGGATTCCAACACTACAACTCCTGCGTCATGCAATAGTTTAGTTTACCGCTACAGACCAAGGGCGCCAATTTCTCTGTAAATTTGGGAGGGGCCCATTCAAATGCAGAAGGCATATACATGAAGATTTTAAGACAAATTACATTCAAATTATGCCAAAAATTGTATATTCATAAATACAATGCGGGGGCCCACATGTACTTTGGGTGGGGGGCCTCGGCCCCAGGAACGGCGCCCTTGCTACAGACTACTTGGTTCTGAAGTTCTGACCTATCAACCTCTACCATAGGACATAAGTTATTTTCGTGATATTTATGTCCGATTATATAAAATCAGTCATGTACACAAAATTTAATCAAGGGGGGATACAAACTGTCAATATCAATTACTTTTAAGACAAACGTGATTTATATATATATATATATATATATATATATATATATATATATATATATATATATACAGTGGCGGATCCAGGATTTGATCAAGGGAGGGGCTAAACCATAATTTGCCGTTTTATCCAGTGTAAAGCTGAATTGAAGCCCATTTTATCCAGTGTAAACCTGAGCGTCAAGGGGGGGGCTATAGCCCCGTAGCCCCCCCCTTAGATCCGCCCTTGTATATATATATATATATATATATATATATATATATATATATATATATATATATATATATATATATATATATATATATATATATATATATATATATGAGGAGGGAGTCTCAAATACATCACTGTATAAAATAATACATAAAGGTTTTACTGTCAATGAAATAGTGCTAGAATTTCTGGTGGATATACATTTTCAAAAATATAACGAATACTCATATACATATACCGTTTCGTATAGTATATACTCACTTCATTCTTTCGTAAATTTGAGGTGAGTATAACGTGGACTATAAAAATATTAGGTAACCATACACTGAATAATCTCCCATTAAATCCCCGGTGTTTCCATTTCTGCACATATATGTTTTTAAGGGTTTATGTATAAGATTACATAAAATCTAAGAGGTGTTTTTTTCTTTTCCTTTTTATCAAATATTTCTCCTCTAGGTTTCTTGTTGAATTTTAAATTTTCAACAAATTTGCTGTGGCCATCGAGATATTTTAAAGACCGACCGGTTCGTTGAGGAATTGTGGCCGAAAAATTTCTATACCCTTAATATTAGAATATACTTATTCTTGTCTTGGTCGTTCCAAACTATAATAAACGGGGCATCCTTCCAATATACCGTCAATAGCTCAGAAGGTGAGAAAACTTGTGAACTGGATTTGAAAGCAGAAAGCAGTGAATAAAGTAAAGGATATATAAGTTCTTCGATGAGCAGTTATTTGTTCTTCTGTTAATTTCTTAGGCTTGAAATAAGCGGTCTTCTTACTTTTCTTCTTTTTCCTTCTACCACAGCCGTTAGAATACAAAATCTTCTCCAATGATTCAATAAATGGTCTCTTTACTTTTCTCATGTTTATTTAAACATTTTCTCATTATTACGTTGCTCCATTTAGCTAAGTATCTCCCGATAATTATTCCGAAGAGTATTAAAGAATATTCGTTGTATCTGTTAGGAACATTCTAAAAATATCCAAATTTTAATCTACAGGAATTTGATAGGAATATACATAAAATATATAATAAATAATGTGAATGTTGAATTAATAAAGGAAAATCAAGATAATATTTTGTTCCGCTATTGTTATTATTATAATAAGCAATGTATTGTACGGTAATTTTTTGCACTTTGATACTAATCAAAATGTACAGCTGATAACTACGTGGTAGCAGTAGCTTTAATAAATCCTTTAGTGACACTGTAATAGTCAGCATAATGTCAACGTTTGCAAGGTATTTAACCGACTATTTCCTTCCGTGTTTGTGGACATTTGTGAATGCGTTCAGAATATATGTATACACATTGGAAGCCATGCATGACAAAACTTTTTTTTTTCTTTTTTTTCTTCTACAAATCTCACAGGGGTATTTATTATAACAGCTCAGCGCAACCATCACGAATATAATGTGCAGTGCACGCAGCGATGCGTACAACAGAAATTCCTGGTTTATAAGAGGTCTCTGACTCATTCCCTTGTCACTAACACTGATTAGCCCAGTTACCTACTTACGTTTTTTTTTTCCTGCCACTTTCTCCCCTCCCAACATGCAGAGACTGACAGCCTGCACATTTTACTTTTCACATCATCCGTTATGTATTTATTCTCTCATGCTGACGAGAGGCCACACACACATAATCGTTTGCAGGAATATTTGCTCATGCGCAATAAAGAGTATAAAAAGAAAGAAAAAAAAGAAAAGATAAATAAATACAGATATGTATATTCGTACGAATGAAAGATTAGTAGCTATACTAAAGTTTGTGAAGAATTCCGTTACTCTTTTTTTTTTTTTTTTTTTGTCATGCATAAGGGTTGCCAGGATTATATTCTTAAAATAACATTTATTCGATTTAACAACTGTAACTTGGAAAATGTTGAAACTTAATACTTAACGTTCTACTATTATGCCGTTTAGGCTAAAGAAGACTTTTTTTTTTAGTTTAACGTCCCACGATTGTACTCCGAGGCTAAGAGAGATGGATGATAACGCTAGAATGAAGAAACGGGAAAACACGGAGACAAAGAACACACAATGTTTGTCCATCACAATAAGCCCTTAGAGCGAACTGAGATCGAATTAGGAACCCTACTCACCAGATGTAAGCGCTCTGCCACTGAGTCATCGCGAGATGATTAATTAATGTGACTGATTATGAAATAATTAATGAGAATGTGGAAGCAAACGGAAGAGGACTGAGAAAACCTGCAGATATAAAGTCAGTGATTTCAGATTTCCCTGGGGCAGGCACGTAGCCAAGGGGTGGGTCCGGGGGGTCCGGACCCCCCCTTCAGATCCAGAAATGAAAAATATTAAGGAAGGATGAAACAAAAAGAAACGAGAAAAAAGATAAATCAGCGTCAAAAATATAAAGCTACAGTAAGTGTTTGGTTACTCTTTCTTATGAGGAGCTTTGTGTGGGGGAAATCGGGGGGGGGGGGGAGTAGAAAATTAGTATTATTATAACGAAACATTCCGAATTCCATCTATCTGCATAGATAACATAGACTCTCAGGTAGAACTTAAGAAATGCCCAGAATCACCAATAATATGAACCATTTTGAATTTCGCGGCACCTCTAATCCATTTTATAGAATGTCTTTACTCCCGAAAGACTATCTCGTTGCTATCCTTGGTGGCATTAAACGAAGATAAGAAAAAGAAAAAGAAAGAAGACAAGTAGAAGCGAGTTAGAATGACCTCGGAAGTCTATATCTTTTTCAATACTTTTTTATTTTCTTTCACTCAAGATTTCTTCATAGTTTTTCTTCTTAAAATACTTACTAACATGTCTTCATTTTATTGTCCTAAAATACCAATATGGGTATGTTGTCAGTAAAATAGTTTAGATTGCTCGATCCCCTGGTGTGTAACGATAGTATTTAATGTCCCCCCCCCCCCGATTACGAAATCCTGGCTAAACGAACGAATATATGTTGCTACTAAAATAATTTAGAATGATCGAGCCCCTGGTGTGATAACCACAGTATTTCGTCACGGACCCCCCCCCCTATTTCGAAATCCTGGCTACGTGCATGCCTGGGGACTGTCAATATTCGATTGAAAATACTGGTAACCAATATTAAACGCAATCGGAGATGTACTCGGGAGAATATATTTTCCCTCTGGGTCATATCTTGAAATAAATACATCGTAGTCTATTGGATAGAGTGTTGAACTCATGTCCGCGTAGTCTTGGGTTCGATTCACTGCCGGTGCTTCCCAATTTTCGGCGTCCATCCAGCGTCGTGAGGCAAACTGGGGAGTCGTGTGAATAAAAAAAAATACGACGGCCACTATGTCTAGAAAGCTCCTGATACGTAATTTATGTTAGATGATAATCCTGTATGCGCTCTGACCACGTGTTCATCGCTAGACTGGACGTAGTTCAGCCGGTCGCTAACAGATGGCGTTGAAGGTGTTTAGGTCCACAAAGGGCTGTTACGCCAAGTGGTTGGTTTTCACATCCTGAAATCTTCACTGTATGATGTTTCACAAACTTCGCACTACCTGCAGCAAAGATAACTGCTCTACCACTGAACCACTGTGTCCCCGAAGTCCAGCTTGTAATATACCTTCTTATTTCTTTGCTAGACTTCCTAGATCTAAAAGATAGTGAGCAAGAGTTGGTTTACCTCTTAGGAAATGAGAAACTGGATTGATGCTGTTTGCCGAAACCATTAAATGTTAGGAATATATTACACTGTAATTAGGTATTAATTTTCAGGGGGAGCACGATTACCCTGTGGTAGAGCTCTTACCTCTGGTGCATGGGGTCTCGGGTTCGATCTCGGCCAAGTAAGTTTGTGGGAGACGTCTCCGTGGGTTCTCAGAGTCCTTTCGTTTCCTTTCATATTCTTATTCCACTGATTCTCTCCCTCCCCTTCCCCAACACACACACCATGTTAGTTTTTGCCATAGTCGTTATACTTAATATTTTGAATGACAGCACAAATTACACTCTCAGTTACATATTCTGATCGGTGCAAAAATCGGTGACGATCTCATAGCCAAAACCCAGATAGAGATTTTTGTACGTGCAACTCAAATATTCTATTCAATTTATTTAAAAGATTAAAATCTAAATCGATTCAGAACAGTACAGTTATAAGCCTAAAACCTATATATTTCTTTCCTCTTGGCAACCCTGAGATTCTTTACACAGGTTGTTGACTTTATTACGTGACGTAATTGTCATCTGCATCGGTTCTTTTGCCTTCACCTCTGATTCCCTTCCGCTATCAATGGAAGAAGATGCACACCAATCAAAATAAAATCAATGTTGTTTCACTTATCATGAGCAGACAATATCGATTACTGATTTGCAATCGCGTTCGAATTATAATGTTGCTATATTTATTGCTTATAGATTATCTATATAGATTATTGAGAAAATTGTGTATTTTTAAAACAAGAGTAGCTGCCTTTGAAATGAGTAAAAAGAGAAAAGAAAGAAAAATGAAGTTTGGGTGAAAATGTAATGGATGAGGTATTTCCTTTGATTCAGTGTGCGTCCTTTAAAAAAAAAATCACCGAGGGTATACAACGTGGGGTCTATTTAAAGTGGGATTCGAATCACTATTCATATTTGTATCCAAGACAAGTTCCCCACCAGGAGGCTCCAATTCTGGAAGCTGAGGGGGCCCGGGATACTCGAAGTTAGCCTGAACCCCGTATTTGTATTAAAATCCTTATTGCTGTCTTGTTAAGACGATATACGACAATAAAACACAGCACTATTAAACAACACCATAATCCCCGCTCCTCCAACTTCTACAGAAATCGACGCCACTGTACCCCACCCAGAATCGAACACGCACGTTAGTTACTTGGCCACGAAAGAGCATCTACCGGAAAGAAAGCTTAGGTCTGGTGAGTAACGTGCAAATTTTGCTTCCGGTTGACTCTGTATATGTGTTGCAAGATACTTGTGATTATCTCACGAATATAAGGAGACCCTCAGGACACAAGATCCCTCAAAATTGTTGAATACTATAAACATTAGCTTGTAACTGTTTAGATCAAGGTATGGTATAAGTATATACTGTATTTGGTAAATGTTAGTAATATGATAAAATTCGGCATTGTGTACTGAAGAATTTTTTTCTTCGGCGCTTAAATGTTGAATTATTGCCATGCGCAGTGGAAGAAAATGCCACTTCTAATGGTACTGTATTTCATTCTACAACAGCACTCGTTTTAAACAACACCAATTTTTAAATAGATTTAACATTTTGTTCTTTTCTAATCTTGAATGGCTCAGTTATAAGAGTTTACCACCCCAAATGAGGAAGTTTGCTGACTTAATGCGTTGAATCATATGTTTTAATTAATTCCCTGTAAAAGTAATAATAAAATTTCCTAATAATACATTCATTTGATATTTTGCATTTTACACAAACTGTTACATTTAATTATTTAATGATTAGCTAATTATTATTATCACTTTATTAATTTTTAATGACCATCTTATTAAAATACGTGCAGGTGTTAAGTTCCTTTTTGGTTACGGTTAGCTTACGCGCGTTTCTATGTTAAGTTATAGATCAATGTCTCACGTAACCTCAAGGAAATTAAACTCCGAATCAACAAAGTAATATTCTCAATTTGAAGAGACATCCAGTAATGAACAATTGGCTTGAGCTATGTATAATATACATTGTTGTTTGTGAAAATGCAAATGCCAATAAAGACACGGGAATTATATACTAAAGATTTGTTACTTGCCTACAGAAATTATAACAATTTTAGAACTATACACTACGTCTAACTTTGATAACGTAGCATAGGTTAAAACCTGCATGTGCTGAAAAAAACCAGAGCCTCTATACCGAATAAAACAGACATTAGATGCGGAGAATTGCCTAGTTAGCTGATTGTATCTCTTTGTTTGAGGACCTTAATGAACAAGGTTCCTACCGATCATATCCCACACATGTTCAATAATCGATGTCATGCGACCGTGCAGGTTAGGAAAGCAGGTAAACATTGTTTCTTAATACATGTAGCCGGGCATTATCTTGTTGAAATATGGCATTCGAAGTTGTCTGAAAGAAGGGTATGACCGCGACATCTAGAACTTCCTTGATGTAGTGTCCACTTGTGAGGTTATCTTCAATGCGTAGCAGTCGAGATCGCGTGTCGTAACTAATGCAGTCTACACTATAGCACACATATCTGCCTTTCGAATGCATGTGCCAGATTCAGTCACTACGATAGCGTGAGCCACTCTGCCTCAAACTAGAGGTTTGCGCGGGCCGGAATTTTTACCCCGGGCCCGGCCCGGCCCGTGAATTTACAATGTGAGGCCCGAGCCGAGTCCGAAATATGTTTTAGCATTTAGGACCGAGCTCGTGTGATAATAAAATGAACCCAAAATAAGCCCAAATTACAGAAACTTAATAATTAACACAAACATGTATTTTTACTTAGAGCAATTAGAGGTATAATTTTGCAGTTGTGCTTTAAAAGCTCTCCAGAAAGAAAGGTGTAATATATATCGTTGTACAGTATATTTACAAAGTTAGGCCCGAAAAGACCCAAATAATATGGTTATATATTTAAAAATTTATGGCCCGGGCCCGAAGTACTATATGATTTGTAGGCCCGAGCCCGTGCAGACCTCTACTTCAAACTCACCCGATCTTAACGCATTCGATCACATTCGGGATGCCATTGAATGTTAAGTCTGAGCTTATCGGGGAATTTTCAGGAATTAAATGACTTACAATGCGCTAGATGTGGTGCACCATACTTCCAACCACTTACCAATGCCGCATTGTGATTCGATGTCAAACCGTATTACCGCTGTTGTGCGAGCCAAAGGTGCATATACCAGATATTAATACTTGGTCATAATGTTTTGGCTGGTCAGTGTGTTGTATGTTAAAACTTGTTGCTATTAAGTCAACAGAATGCCTAGTCGTCTGCAACCAACAAAAACTTCTCTGTCGATTGGGTTGTATAAGCAGCAGGCACACGACAATTATTTCTAAACAATATTAATTTTACGGTAACAGGATAAACTACGACGAAAACTAGGTTAGTGTCTGGTTTTTGCTCTTTTTCTTTCGTTTAGTGTCCATACAAAGTTTCAGAGGTTTAATTGGTGTTAAAGTGCATAAAATTTACAGTATCTAGATTTGTTAATACAAGCAAACAAACAGAAAATTGCCTAATGAAAATATTTTTAAAAAAGCGAGTGTCTTAATAAAGAAATCCGTCATTTGCTGAGCAGGTTTGTAAGCCAATTGAGGCGATATAGTGCAGCTTTTCAAAGTCAAAAGTCTGTCAAATTGTAGATTTTCTGTTTGGTATTTGGTTTAGATTGACAGCATTTGTTATGTAAGATGTAAAGAAATAAGTGGTTTCGTTGGCAAATAAATATTATATATATAAAGCATCACATGGCTCTAATGCGTAAATCTGGTCACCAGATGGCTCTGATGGTGTCGTCATTCTCATCTCTATGGCTTGTGGTGCGTAACTAAATGACTTTTATAGGCCGTAAACATGTAAGTGTTTGGTTTTTGCTCTTTTTATTTTATTTTATTTGCACATTTTCTTTTCTTTTTCTTTTAATATTTCGTAACTTCGTTATCTCGACTATTATAAATGACTTAAAATATTTAATCGTTACATGAATTCTGCTGTATTATGGTCAAACTAAGAGGGGAAAAAAGTTTGAGAAGATAATGAATACCTTTAAAACAAGTGAGTTTCGTTTCACAGTGTGAAAATACGGTAGAATTCCAAACTATGAGAATTGAATACTCAAATTTGAAGTAGTGGATCTATAACTAGTAATTGCAGTAGAGCAATAAGGTCAAAGATAGAACCGACATTAAATCAGTATCAAAAAGCAATTACTTACTATCTTTACTGTTTTGTTCTATACTAAAAAGTTGAAACTAAAAATTGTTAATTTTAACCACTCCCGGTTTGAATAGAGGGTTAAGCGAGGAGATAGTACCAAGTCTTGTGATGCTGAATTGATTACAGAAACCGCTTCTCGATATATCTTAGTTTTAAATCTACGGAATTCAGTATTGAAACTCGAAGTACTATTGAATTCAACCACTTCCGGTTTGAATAAATAATTTGAGTAGGAAATGAAATCTATTCCTGAGAAGCGGAATCGATTGCAAAAAACCGCATCTCGATATATATTCTATCGTTTTTGCTCTACGGAACTCAGTATTGAGACTAGAAATAGTAGTAAATTGAATCACTTGCGCTTTTGTTAGAGTCCGCTTCTCGATATCTCTTACCATTTTTGTTCCGATACTTGTCGATAGACGGGCGAACGGACATAGTCATTCTATAAGGCTTCCGACACTTATGCATAGCATAGTTTCAAAGTCTTAAAAAATAAAATAAAAAATAAAAAAAATAATAATGTAACGCCCTATACTTCGATCCTTCAGGCCAGCGGTTCCTATCGTGACCTAACATCGATCCTACACCTTGGGGCAGGACCATAGCCAGATCATTTCGGGAAGATCATCTTTTATTCATATATACATACCCACAAGCAACTGAAAATTTCAGTGAGGCTGAAGTTGGCTAAAGGGCTCAGTTCCCCTGGCCACACAATAGCTACGGGCTTGGGGACGCAATAAAATTTTGTATCTAACTGATTTGAGATTAAATTGTTTATGCTATATTTTGTGTGTTTATCGATAAATGTTATTTAAGAATATAAAATTCATAATATACATTAATGTATATACAGGTTGATCGAAGTGAAGCGAAACAAAATCTTTCCGTTTTATGTTCCACAATTATGCCGGCTAAGCTACAGGATACGATTATGATGAGAAATGAATTGGTGGAATGAATAAAGTGGGAGGAAACGGGAGAGAACCCCAGGAAAACCCACGCACGACGTGTATTTGTCCACCACAAAATCCACTTGGCGCAGGCTGGGATCGAACCAGGGACCCCACGCACCAAAGTTTTCTTGCAATTTTGTCCTTCGAAATAAAGAGATGTGGCCCTGGTTTACAAAATGAACATTTAATTTTGACAAGGCGTTAGTTAACACTAAGCTCTCAATTCGCCAAAATATTGAGTATGTTACTATGATCTTTAAGTGGTGCCTGGTCGTACAAATAGATCTAAATGTTTCCAATATATAAAACAAAAATTAATAGGACCTTATCGTGGCTAAATTCTAAATGTATAGCTATGTCTTCGCAGTTGGAGACCTGGACTCGAGTTTTGGAGGGAAGCCATATTATTCACATTCCATGTTAATTTTCCTTGATGCTCACAAGAGATATGGTATTAACTTTCAAAACAACAACCCAATATAAATTGTTAATGCAGGTTAGATTGCAATGTTTCATGTTTTACATGTGGATAACGCCTGCCTGCCTTAATCAAATCTATCCAATCCCAATATTATTAACGGTTGAATGTATTATTTTTGCAATATCATCTGACTTATTGAATAGTATTTTTTTTACTTTCAATTTTTCTTGGTCACGTGCTCTATGTTGTTCACGGTCACGTGTGCATACGTCTTGGCTGTTGCACATCAATCCTGTGCATTCCGTCGTTCAATGTTGCCAAGCAAACACGCACGTTCGTCACGAAAGGATCAGAAGAATTACAGCACTACTAATACTTCGACCGCATCCTTCTAGAAATGTAGGTTATATAATCATGTTCTTATGCTTGAGCACGTTGTTAAGAAGCCATTTTAAGCTTTGGAGATGCAATTTCATTATTATTATTATTATTATTATTATTATTATTATTATTATTATTATTATTATTATTATTATTATTATTATTATTATTATTATTCATTTCTCGTAATTTTTCTTTAGTCTAAAGAGTAGAATCGTAGTAGGCTACATACTTTCAAAAATATAATGCAATGCATCATATCTGCAAGCGAACTTCAACTTGTAAATATTAGGTAGGTATTGAGACGTACAACGAGTGGTTGGTTGAAATTTAATTTCCTCTTCAGCAGTGAGGCTATATGAGACGTGGACCTACAGTTTAACGAGGGATCTGAACCACATAAGCTCCAGCTGGGAATCAAACCCGAGTCTTTTGCAAGGAAGGTTGCAGGAATGCATACAGTTAGTAGACCCTATGGTTTAACATCAGTCATGAAAACTTTTCATTTTTTTTTTCTAATAGCACAATAGTTCAATGTAATGGACAGATACTTTAAAGAAGCTGTACCAGTGGAAGCTTTATGAGTAAGTTACGGTTATAATACGGAAGTCATACACTGACGTATTTTTCCGACGTAATCATAAAATTTCATACGCTAGTCTTGTTAGCATCTGTCAAGAAGTTAGTGTGTGGGATCCGTCGTTATTTTACGTACTGAACTTTTGTGTATGTATATATGTGTGTCATTCAGATTTTCGCATGGAAAGAAGTCACCTAGAGCACCAAACTTTATACACAGACCTTCATCAAATATATTGCGTGCAAAGTCGTTTATTATTATTATTATTATTTTATTCAGGGGAAATTACGGATTCACGTTATAGAGGTTCAAAATATATAGAGAGAGAATCTCAGAAACTCTTCGGGTTAGACAACAAACTCTACTCTCTGTGTCCAGTGCCGGACTGGCCAAGTTGGCTACTTGGCCATCGCCAAGGGCCCCAGGACCGAGGAGCCCCGCAGGGATAGCGAACTTGAGTCTAAAAGCAGAAATGAATGTGACACACAAACTGAGTGTGAAAAAAAATGAAAATGTTAACAATCAAAAGTGCTTTAAATAGCCATCATGTACATTTTTTTCTTCTGTTTCAGCTTTCAGAACAGAATGATCTGTTTAGTAATTTGTACACTGTTTTCAAATTTGTTCCTACCCTCCCATGTACTCAAGTCACGTGTGAGAGAGCATTTTCTAAATGGAAAATTGGTAAAACTAGACAAAGATATATGATAAGAAAACTATTTTTCTCCTTTACTTTTTATGTTTATAGAAAAAGATTTATTCCAGAATGTACATAAAGAAAAAGTAATTGACTTAATTACCTCATCAAGTGAAGAACTGCGTAAACAACTGACAAAGTGACTGAAGTAACTTCACGATTACGTTTGATTGTCTCAGTATTGTTGTAACTGTTTTGCGATCTGTTTTGTACTTCATATTTATTTAATACAAAAAAATATGATTTTATCACTTATCATATTTTGTAACTGACATGTTAAGTTATATATATATATATATATATATATATATATATATATATATATATATATATATATATATATATATATATATATATATATATATATATATATATATATATATATATATACCTAGGTATAGGTATATATGGCGGGGGGCGTTTAAGGACCCTCAAGTTGACCAATCCGACACTGGTTGTGTCGCAGGTTGTTTATTTCAGTCCGTGAGAAGTCCATCTTGGATCCGCCCGTGGTACACCCTGACCAATTTGGTGATCCATTAAATAGTAGATCTTGATGTCTTGTATCTCCCGGATGGACACACGGGCAGACAGATGAACAGTTTTTATTTCGAACTTACAGAGTAGAGCTATACAGCTAAAAGTGCTTATGGCCTGTGTTAAACGCAAGCTCCATTCTAGAGGTATCCATATTACCCCTGTATCCTCTCTTAAAACGTTGAAATAAACATTTTTTAAAATATATTTCAGATCTAATTCCAAAGAGGAATATTATCTAAATAAATGTTATTAAATTAAGAAAAAAAAAAAAAACATGATCTCTAAATTATGTTTACTCTTAGTCGTTTGTACTACTTACCGACCCTATCGGTCCTCATCATCTGACAATTACCATAATTATTTGTTAATGCCAGTATTTATTGGGCCGTGTTCTCGATCTCGAAAAACATCTTGTAGAACTTAATGTTATTTATTTTTCATAGTAAACTTATACAAACAATTGTTGAAGTCACTAAAATTTATTTCTAAAAAAGAAATAATAAAATAAAATAAAACTAAACCAATACAGGTCATTGTTTACAGGTCATTAACTTCCCCTCTTTTTTTATTTTAATGGGTCGCACACGAATTTCATCATGCAGGTGATGTTTTTGGTGCACCTGCTTCGGAAGATGTTGAAAGAATTGAGCAAAAGAACTCACCAGAAGAAATTACCCTTTTTTTTTCCTTCTAAGATTCCGTAATGACTTGGTGTAAGTGTCGGCCGTCGGCTACCGTGGTTAGTCATTACTTACAAGAACCAGGCACGTGCTCTCAATCAGCAGAAAGAAGCCAAGAATATCCTTTTAGTAAGAGCTGAAGGAATACCGAAGTCTCTTGTTTGAGTCTTTTCCACTTCAAAAGTCAAGTAGATTCCGGATTTTTTATGTGCAGAGAATGAGGGTTATTACTTTTATTAGAAGTGTAGACCGAAATTTTGCAGATCTATTCTAAATCTGTACATTTTAATAACTGTAATGTTAGTACGTCCGTTGCTCCACAGGTGATTCTTCAACTAAAACGATTTTTTAAAATAGATCAATGGTTCTCAAACTTGTTGTTACTGCAATCCACATTAAATAATGAAATGTATTTTGTGACCCGTCTACTTTTATTCAAATACACATTGACATTCTTTCTTAATAACTGTATCATATGAAATTGTACGCATGCGCAAAGACAGTTAAAATGTTTCCATAGAAAGGTAACAGAGCCAACACTACTCCCGACGCAATGCCCTACCTAGTTTTGACTCATGCACTCTCTTCCCATCAGAACCTAGCATCTCGACTGACTGTACAGACTGAACAGGGCAGAGCTCTGAGTAACCACTTACTCTTCACCTCAGTAACAAACGCTTCCAATTTTCATTTTTGAATAATACTTCACAACATATGTTTCTTCATCAAAATATTTTTTATATATAATTAAAAGGGAAAACCTCTCGCGACCCACAAAAAACTGGCCCGCGACCCACGCTGTGAGAAACACTGTAATAGATAGCTAGAGCGATTATCTCGTTTGTCAATCCGTCAATCCGTCTCGGAGCGTCCGTCAATCCGTCAACTTTGTCACGGGTAACGGTGACTACGTTCAACCGTTCGTATTCATTTGTTTTTGAATGGTGTTGGTATTGCGGCATTCAACTAACATCGTGAGGACAAATTGGGAGCTACTTGAAAGAAAGATATAGCGAACGGTCTAGAAAGCTACAATTAATTGAAAAGGGAATCGATATCCTTGACCACCCGAAAGGTATGAGTCCAACAAGCTCGCTGATTGGCTTCCTCAGTTCTGTTGCGCCAGGAGTTTAGTTTGTATCGCTCATAGATGGCAGCAAATGTCTTCCAGCGTTTGACATCTATCGGACGAAATTGAAACTTCTACCTGTGATCCTTTTTACTGTCTTTAGCAGTGTTTATTTATTTATTTATTTACTTTTACAATTAAATAAATGGTGAGACGAGACAACAACACATAATACCGATATCCTAAGCGTGAATCGAACCCGATACAGATAGTCTTCCAATCGCCCGATATTAGTGCAGTGTTTCTCAAACTGTGGTCCGCGAGTCACAATCGGCCCTCAGGGTCTGTCCCTGTGATTCTCTTAAATTGAATATTCGACCAAAGAAGACAGAAAGAAATAGAATTCAAATGAATTGCGTATCACATGCTATAGCTGAGAATACCAAACATATATAGATGATACAAATAATAGATTACCATCTTACGATTGTTACAAAAAAAAAAAAAAAAAAAAAGAGGAAGACGAGATAGGCAATGAAGTAAAGAAATATCGTGTGGCAAATTCATTTAAACTTTCCGAAATGGTTGAAAATTTAAGATTTATTGAATGTCGAACAAAAATGTTTCTAATGACGCATTTCACACAATAAATGGAATTGGGGGATTTTGTTGGTTGTGTAAAAACAATCAAATCAAAAGGAAATGAAGCATCACAAACTCCTTTACTTGAGAACAGATAGTAAAAATTCTCACTCGTGTACCTGATTTTGTGTATTAATTCAGTGTATGTGTATCCATGGTATTGTACTTTGATTTCCATGAAGCGTGTGGCTTAATTTATATCCGAATTGCGTATTATTATTATTATTATTATTATTATTATTATTATTATTATTATTATTATTATTATTATTATTATTATTATTATTATTATTATTATTATTATTATTATTATTTCATGCACAGTAGTATTGATCGTTTGATTTCAGGTATTTAAAATAATTTTGGATATTTCGAATTTTGGATAATTCGAACGTTTTTCGTTTCTGTTTGGACTTTGAATTTAAAAGTTTACTGTAGTAAGCCTTGCCCTTTAACACGCTATCATATATTGTATTTTACAGAACAAAATTTCATGATCCCGGGTTCGATTCCCGGTGGGGCTACTTGGTCGAAAAAGTGTAAAAAGCTTATTCAGGCCAGCTATCCTGAATGAGGTTTTCCTGGATTTTCCTCAATCACACCAGGCAAATACCGGGGTGGTACCTAACATATAGGTCCCAGGCCGCTTCCTTCCCTCCCCAATCTTTTGTTCCTCCTATTTCTCCGGATAGTGTGTTCGCCGAGGGACGTCATCCCTCAAACGTGACGGGCTAACATGGCCACAGATGCCGAAAGCCCAAAAATCTAAACCTTGAATCCTAAAATTTCATGACTTTTATAGCTAGTATGTAATAACACTTAAAAGTATTGTATTTTTTTGTAAGACGCGTAGAAAACAAATCCATTCTCTAGTTTACTTGAGGAACAACGTAGCCTATAGCCGATGTTCTTGTCCTGTTCGCAGATAAAACTTGTTCGTTCAAGGACTTAAATCCGCCTTTCTTCTTGTAGTATTACCTGGGCATGTGTAATCTGAGGGTGTTTTCAAAATCACTTTCACTGAGACATGTTTTGCTATTTATTTATAGTTCACGCAGGTAAAATCTTTTGTTAGTGGCAGGGTCAACAGACTACAATTTAAACATGGACTGTCTTTTGAGCAAACAACTATAATATTAGTCTTCTGTACAGTATCTGTTTGTCGGCAGTACAAGGTAGTTCTCTATTATTATTATTATTCTGCAAATAGAACAGCATCCTTCCTAGTTATAAACATGTTTGACCCCTTTGATATGGCCTGTTTGGCAACATATACAATTTGTCTAGGCCGATGGACAGCAGGACGATCTATACATCTATTTATAATAGCACGAGTAACAACAAAAGAAAAGAAACATTCTAAAAATAAGAAATGTTATCATCTGAATGAGTTTCGGAACGGAAAACTTATTTATATATATTATGTTTTCACTTCCCTAGAACGATTCGTTCAAAAGTAGTTGATTCCCACCAACACGAAACTGTGATGCTACTTTTCATCACAAATGGCTTTGAAAACTACCCAAACTTTTATTGGTGGCAGTGATTCTTCCACACAGGGGTACATCCACTAAGGAAGGAGGAGGGGCTCACCGGGTTCGACCCCCCCCCAAAAAAAAACTTCCTAACTCAACATACATTTCTATTATACACTTTCTCACTATAACTATACTTGATTAACAGGGAAATGATTGATGTAGCATGCAAATTTAATCTTACACTTCATCGGTATTTTTTCTCTTTTAAAAACAATCTCGCACTTGTATCTAATTTTTCTGAAAATACCTAGATATAGGTAGAAATATTTTACAATTACTTATCGCATTTTCGAGTGCAGAATAATATTCGTTCAATTCTACGTAGACGCAATGGCTTATAGTATTGGACCCCACTCACCAAAAATCTGTGTGCGTGCCTGCTTCCAGGCATACTATGGGATGCAAATCCGGAGTTGAAATAAATTAAATTGCAAATAGCGGTTCCATTGAGGTCCTCTCACATTTCGGTTTTGTCCTCCCCTTCTCAGGTAAATTTTTCTAGAAGAAAAACCCGATGGCAAATTTAAACAATATAAAGAGTATTTCAAAACATATCAATGGTGATGCTTGAGAGAAGGCATATCAGTAAAAATATTTTTTTTCAAGACAAGGGAAATTGCGTAGTGTAATTTTTGTGTACAGCAATTAGGATATTATGTAATTTTACTCTTTAGCTTGTAGAGACGAACTTTTTTTTTTATACCGACGTAATTTCTTTCAAGATCTACCACTGGTAAAATCTATTATAGATAATCATATGATATTTCTAACTTAATGCAGTAACTTGTTACGTATTAGCATATTATTTTGGATTTCGTGAATAATGATTATAGCAAATAATAATAATAATAATAATAATAATAATAATAATAATAATAATAATAATAATAATAATAATAATTATTATTATTATTATTATTATTATTATTATTATTATTATTATTATTATTATTATTATTATTATTATTATTATTATAATTCCTGCTATCGATCTTAATTTGCCACTTCCATACTTTCATTATAATTTTGTAAATTCAACACACTAATTCCATGCGAAATACGGTATAATAAAAAATAAAAAATACCGTATTTCGCATGGAATACCGTATTTCAGATATATATTTGATCTTTACATGCATTCCATCTAAAACCACTCACTGTTTGTCCTAATCTGCTGCAAGTGTTCACCAGAAGCAAAATGCAGGAAAACGTGAAAAAGAAAAAGAAAAAGACATGCGGCCTGTCTCCGCCGTTTCGTTTGGGATTTGTAGCATGAGTGAAGAGAAAGAGGCTTCACCGAGAACAGGCACAAGTTTCTTGATGCCAGCAATGGATCTGAAAATGAAATAAATGGTACTACTCTTGCTGTATTTTTAGAGCAGTTATTTCTCTTGGTATCCTTCTGACACTTCGGACGTATAACAATAGTAAAGGGCGGGTCCCCAAAAATTGAAAAGATCCCGCACGTGTCATCACAAGTGTTCAGTTTAGATAGTCAACATGGAGGTGAATTCAACAATGTATTAAAAACAGAGAAATAAAGCACCACTCGCTCGTCCGATCCCCCGGGCAGTGAATTAAAGTTTGAGTGCGTCGAAGTTCTACGAATATATGTAGCCAATATGTCTTACGGAAATTGCAGATTCACAAATTGAAGCCAAATAAGCAGATTTTACGGTCGATAATTTTGTAAATTCCCTTGTGGCCAAGTGGCTGGCATATGGTTGACTATATGATTCCCAGTAGGCAGATCTAAAAATGAAATGAAATATTTCAGTTTTACGTTTCACGTTTATTCCAGCTAGGCTAAAGGAGAAGGTGATGATGAGAAATGAATGCAATGGTGGAATGAATAAAGTGGGAGGAAACGGGATAACTCCGAGAAAACCCACGAAGCCCACTTGATGTGAGCTGGGATGGAACTAGGGACCCCACGTATCAGAGATGAACGCTCTATCACTGAGCCACCGTGCCCCCTTTTCCTCAAGAATCAAGAGGTGACTCGGGAACTACTTGAATTAAGAGCTAATAAACTCCCATGGAAGAATAATATGGGAGGAAACGAGAGAACCCAGAGAAAACACATATGGATCACCTCACCTGCGATTGAACCAGTGTCCCAACACATTAGAAGTGAGCGCTTTACCGCTTCGTATCTGACTCTTCTTTCCTATTTGATGCTTTTAATGACTACCACTCTCAACAGGATCATGAATACAGAAATATCAAAAACAATTTAAAACACACCATTGACCCACCGCATCCCCAATGGGAATTTGGACAACTAAAATTCGTTGCCCAAATATCTAAAATATATTAATTTATCGTAGCGCGGGGAGGGGGAGGGAAAGCTTTCAAGAAATATGCGTGAAAGAGACACTGATGTTTCCATTACAAAGTATCGATTTGATATATCGAAATGTCGCAAGGTAGAATTACTGTTTAATTGAAGTATCGTATTATATTTTCCTTCCTTTTCTTTTAAAGCCAATAATCAATTAGTTTTTAATAAGTTTTTTTTTTAATGTAATAAAAGATTCTTAAAATGTGGGAAGAGGTTACAAGGAAATATCTAAAATCTTCCGAAATTCAATTACGTTTTTTTTTAAAATAAAAAAAAGTCTACTTCGATTTGACCTGATGACCAACAGCTAAATGAGTATGCTAGCAGTCATAGTTTGTAAATAGGATCCGTCGTATTACTGTGACATGTGAACGAGTCTTTGTCATTGAGTACGAACAAACGTGGCGTTTATATTCCAAGTCTGTCCCGTCTTCTTTTCTATTCCCCTCCTTCCCCTCTCTCATAGGGGTTGGTTGAAAAGAAAGGGGGAAAAAGTGTGGAAGAAATGCCATGAAGCCAATGGAGGTTGATCGAGGATTTTGGAGGGAAAGAAAAGTCCTTTCCACCGCCCCCTTTTTTTACGAGGTCATTGACCCTTATATAGACGACGAAAATAATACATCATCACCGGCACCACTGCAACCAACCCCTTCCAAAGCTATCCCGTCTACTTCATTTTTTCTTTTGAAAAAAAAAAAACGTTTCCTGTTCTAAACGCAAGACTTTATACGTATTGTACGTGGGGGAACGTATATAAAGCGTCATGTCGTAAAAGTAAAATGCATTTTCAATACACAGATCGCGTCTCCTCTGCCCCTCTTTCCCAGCGACCTCTTTCGGGTTGCTAACAAACTATTCATGAGTGCATCAAACATCCAATGAACGTGACTCCAATGCTAGATGCCAGAATAGCTATCACAGTCTTATGAGAAATGGATCCCTACTGTAACACTGTTTACTAAAAAACATTATTCTGAAAGAAGTGCGTGAACTGTTGTGTTTATTACATTGCGAATAGCAAATCAAGTTCGTTTTATTTTAAATAATGAGTTTGCATAGAATAAGAAGATATGCATTGATGTAAATACGTAACAGCATCAGTCATGTGAAATAGGCTGCCTACCAAGCAAGGCGAATGGTAAATGTAACTTGAATAGCATTTTGTGAATCCATAATTCTGATGCTACAGGCCACAAAGAATTAATAATTATGGCCAACCCGCAGGTTGAAATGAGCAATGTGTGATCAGCTCATTTGACGACGTTCCTGAGTCAATACTAATAAACTGTGTACTTCTACAAGTAATTGAACCCAGTAACTCCGTACAGAACAGATGCACGAAATTCATGCGTGTTAACCATTATATCCAAAGGGGAAGGAAGAATAATCCATCAATATAAGAAATACTAGTCTAACCGTTTTGATAATTTAAATTATTTTTCCGATAGAAAAAAATGATTTTACATTTCTTGAAAGCATTGTTATTGGCATGATTGCAAAATATAGTATGTACTTCAGAAAGTAATTATTTGTCTATAATATTCCAAACATAACTTACGTCCAACATTCCTCTCAAAAAGCAATTTTAGAGGAGAGAATTTGATAAACTGGCTAAGGCCATTACATATTATTATTATTATTATTATTATTATTATTATTATTATTATTATTATTATTATTATTATTATTATTATTATTATTATTATGTTATTATTATTTCTGAAAGATGAAGAACAGAGGTTGGACTATAGGAAAGGAACAGAGGTTGGAATTGGGTGTACAGCACATGTAGACCTATTGCCTACTGCTTGATGTTTGGGTGGTGTGTGATCGCACATTCACTACGTATGTCTGGATTCCTGTTAGATCTGAGTTTGTTACCCCTTAATCCAGCGCTGTAGTCGAGGATATAGACGCAATACCTTCTCTGCTTAAATGTAGTCATTAGAAATGAAATCTTAACGTGTTATGTCCCACGGTAATGCCGGCTAGGCTAAAGGAGACGGTAATGATGAGAAATGAAGGAAATGGTGGAATGAAGAAAGTGGAAGGAAAAGGGAGAACCGCGAGGAAACCTACGCACACGGTAATTTAGTCATTAGAGTATGCCTTCTGGTTCAAGAGTATAATATTGTACTGTTTGTTTATTTCGGTCCATGACTCCAATGGTATCTATCCTATTCTTAGCCGCTGTTAAAGTATATCAATCATACGAAAACAAAATCATCTTTTTCTGAGTGCAATCACAAAAAAACGCAGAGAGAGGATGGTGGTGAAAGAAAAAAAAATATATAAAGATTACATCAGCGCTGTTTCTGTTCGTGTTGCTCTGACCAGTGAATATCAGTACAAAAGTTTGGTTTAAATGTGATATTCGTATTTTCACTGTACTCTTCTAATTGCAGTTTGCTTAATTTCTCCTGGTACATCGGGCGCGATTTTTTTTTTGGGGGGGGGGGTCCTGATGGGTTGTCTTTTTCTGTGTACCTATACCATTTATGTTATTAATGCAATGATTTGTCTAAGGAGTATTGTCAAGAAAATGAATAAATTAGGCTATAAAACAGTCTACCAGCCTTTATATTTTAATAATGGAATTATTTAGCGTTTCATATTTTCATTTTAAAAAAAAATCTTTATTGTCACATGCCTTTTATGCCAATCATACATTTTCATAAAACAAGTATAACATGATTTTTTTTTTTTTTTTTTTTTTTTTTTTTTTTTTTTTTTTACTACAACTCTTAATGCTAGTAAATTCTCAATTGTGGAATGAAAGCACAATTCGAGTAATGAAGACATTTTCCTCCGTGCTGGGAGCCATGACGATATAAAAATCATACTCGGAAGCCATTTTCTTCTTCCCTGAGGCAACGGTTCGCAGAATCTTTATAAGTCAAACACTTTCAGAATTTTTGTTCTATTCTAGATATTTTGCTTCGTGTTTCAAATCTCTAGGCCAACTAAAGCCTGAACTACGGTTAGAAGCAGTTACATGAAATCTGCATTTTCCCGTTTTCATTGTTTATTTATTTTAAAGAAAAGGCCCAGTACTAACTCTTCCACCTTGTAGAATGGTCTTAGTAAGCAAGGATTAAAGGAAATGTTTCACAGTTAAAAGTCACATTTGGATTCAGGTATATTGTGATGCACTCTATGCATGGAGTTAAAAATAAGAACCAATTACACGCTTTTTCGTTTTTATTCGCCGACCAAATGGAACATACTTACGGGTCGCCATTTGGCCATCACGAATTTACGTTAATTCAAAATCACAAGATAAATAAATATATCAAAGTAGATAATAAACAATAGCATTAGGTTTTGAACATTGAAATCGAAAATTCCAAAATACCTACCGAAATACAAGCTTACGCAGCTACTACATGGATAGCTAATGATGCATACAAAATTTAGTACTGTGATTGGCGCGACGTCTAGAATGATTTCAACTTTCTAATGAAAAATATGAAAATCGTCAAGCGTATGGTGTAATAATTTTGTTTTATATCCCCTACTTTTGGAAACAATTTTGTGTGTTTGAGGTTATTAGATGTTGTTAAAAACCCACCCTCATCTCCACAACATCCTTTTTGGGTTATTGACCCCGTGGTATCCTTGAGGACAGTTAGCGTCGGGACTTTTGAGGGTGGAATTCTGTAGATGTGAAATCGACCGCGTTTATTTTTGAACTTTTTTTTTCTTTCTTAAATAATATTATTTGAGTAATCTATTTCGGTAAGACTTGTCTGTGGACCCTTGCAACAAGAACCAACCCCCATTTCTTTCCTTTGTTGTTCATTTTTCTTTTCTTTTTGATGGGGGAGGATAGCGGTGTATAAAATTGAGGGGAGGAAGGGACAAGAAAGGTTATGTCACCTCCGACAGGTTTGATACACCCCTCGCCTTCCCTCTTGACAAGAAAGAAAGAAAGGGAACCATTTGTGAGCTGTAGATCGCAAATGGTTGGCTGGTTGACGTGAAGGCCCAAATGCAACGATCACCATCAGTCGAGTGTGGGGCAGACCAGTGCTAGAGTCAAGGGAAAGTGTTCCTTCTGTTGATGAGTAGCCGGTGTGAGGGCCTTGCAGCTGGATCCTTTGTGTAAGCAAGACCAGATGTCAGTGGAGATGCAATAGGGTACGGTGTTCTTTATCCTCTCTGACAGGAAATATTACTTTTTTGTTCTATCTCAAATTATCAAGATACTCTCACTTCATTGCTAGTTTTTTGTTCTAATTCAGGTAGGATTAATTTATTATACGCTTACAGTGCAGTTCATGCATGTACATCTGTTCAAAATAAATAACAAAAGATATTAACTTTAGTATTTATAGTGATGTAGAAATTGCATGATTTTATAGTATAATCCGTGCTTGGTTGTATTGTTCTTGCAATGTTAGCAGTATCAAGTATTGGAGCTTTTTTGGACAAATTTTGTATTTATTTTTGTTTTGCTTCAACAATGGACAATGTAAACTGCTTTGCACCTTAGGTGTCCTAAACAGGATATCTCTATATGGTTTTCTCTCCCTTTCCCAACGACTGTCAAAATAACGGAGAGACAGGACAAAATATTAAGGTTTGCTTTCTATACGTTAGATAGAACTAGAAAACAAAGTCGTTAGCATCCTCGAGATGTTTATTCCGTCGCAGTTTCGTGTTCTGTTGTATAACGTAATTATTGATACTCTATAACGATTGAATGGAGGGATAGACAAACGGGTGATTATGGAAAGTTTCACAATTCAAAACTTCACAATACATGCAGTCACTAACCAAAATGGGTACACACAACTCGATATCAGCAAATTTTAATGCTTTTGTTGGTATATTGATTTGATTTGTTGTGTTTGTTTGTTGGAGGGGTGGACTTCAGTTTTAGTTGAAATTCGAACCACCATAACACGTTTGCGGGCCGCGGTGGATCAGCGGTAGAGCGTTTGCTTCTGGTGCATGGGGTCCTTGGTCCATCCCAACTTGCGCCAAATGAGCTTTTTGGAGGACAAACACCGTGTGCGTGGGTTTTCTCGGGGTTTTCCCGTTTTCTCCACGTTCTTCATTCCACCATTTCGTATCATTACTGTCTCCTTTAGCCTGGCCTCATAACCGTGGGACGTAAGATTTAAATATTTCATTTCATTTTTTTATAATACGTTTAAACTTTCAAAGCTTTCCCACTGGGAATCGAACCCCTGACCCCATACAATAAAGGCGCGCTTTTTAGCCACTACAGCAGCATGAAAGGCGTTTGTTGATTAGGGTTTAACATTCGCTTCCAGCACCGATGCTATTAGGTTGAGAAATAATGCATGAACTTTTTAAAACAAACTATAACGAATTAATAAATATACCCTCCGTTGTTATGATTTCCTCCCATTGTCGAATTAAGTTTTTCCATGCCTCAGCGACAGAAATCTCCCAGTTTTCATTCAAAGTATTCATCCAACCAAGCCTTCAATTCCACGTCATTATTGAACGATACACGGCGTAAAGCGTTCGAATGGAGATCGAAAGAGATGAAAAGTTGGCGGCATCAAATCTGTTGAGTATGGGGAACAAGGCAAGCACTTTCCATTCGAGTTCTTGAAACGCGGCTTTGGTCACATTCGCGATGTGAGGAGAGGCATTGTCGTATTGCAGAAGAATGCAATTTTGCCTGTTCGGTCTTGTCTTCCCAATCCCACCACACATTTCTTTAAAAGATGAAGGTCTAGTGTTGCTCGCGCTGTAGCTTGTTTGTCGGGGTTGAGACATTATCTTCACTGGTTTATATTGATATAGAGGCACCTTTTTCATCACCAGTGAGAATGCAGTAAAGAAAACTTTGTTTGGGACATGTTGAACAGTATTTAGCGAGCAAATCTGCAGTTATATTGAACCGTTGATTTCTGTTGTTTTCACTCACTGTATGCATGGTACCCAAGCACCGAGTTTCTGAACATTGCCTATTGAGTGAAGTGGTTCACTACAATTTTTTGATCACAATCCCTCTGCTTCACCAATTTTCTTGTTGTTTGATGAATATGTGTTTTGTCATTCAGTCGTTGTTATTGAACTCAGTTGGTCAACTGGTGGGTGATATGTCATTCTTGTTTTGAAGCGCGGAAACCAACAACGGACAGTATTTTGAGGCATTGCTTCTTCTCCATAGACAGTACGAATCTCATGAGCAGCTTCGATGACTCTAATGCCTCGATTAAATGTTTTTTTTTTTTTTTTTTTTTTTTTAAGGGTGTCGAAAATGGTCAGTTTTGTCTACTTGGCATTCCATCTCAATGCTTTGAAAAGACACAAGAAATCAATAAAATAAAATAAACTATCTTATAAAGGAAATAATTCTCTTTTAAATAACATAAAGCGTTGTCTATCATATCATAGCTTATTTTAAGGCGTTTTCTTTGACAATAGGGAGCTTGTGAGAACACAAACTATTTCATTAAATAGTAGATTGTTTTGTTTTTTTTTTTTTTTTTTTTGAAAATGTTAAATAGTTACGCAGAAAAGTTTTCTTTCCTTACACATTACGCAATCAACATAATCGAATTTACTTTATATATATATATATATATATATATATATATATATATATATATATATATATATATATATATATATATATATATATATATATATATATATATATATATATATATATATATATATATTTGCATTTTTGTTCACTATTATGAGCTTAAGTACGACTTCATTCATACCCACCGAAGAGTCTATCCAATGGGGAAAAAATGGGAGGGAAAATTGACCAAGAAAACAAGAACTCATTTTCGAGACTTGGAATGCCATTTTATTTTGTGTAACCTTTAATATTTCTGGAGGGAGGGAAAGAAGTATAACCTTCAATATTAAAATAATATTATTAACATACGAGTATAATAGGGTAGCAACCACAGAAATGCACTTAAATTTCATGCCTCTGTATCTTCGACTAGCGCCCATATTTACGTAACGCATGAGAACATAAACAAATGCCATCTGTCGGGAGGTGATGAACTAGTAAGAAAGAAAATCACTTTTGTTTGCCTTGTCACGTGTTAATTGAAGCAAAATGTTCTCTTCCACCGTGTTGCGTCATTGTTAAGAAAACAAAGATGTTTTATCGTTCGTCGATTCTCTTTTCATAGTTGTTTGGCCAAATTATCATCTCTTTGGTTGACGTTGTCCGGGGAGTATTCTACGGTTATATAAACACATACACACATACATGGATAACCACATACTTGGAAGACTAACCGTAACCGAACATCAATTTCTAAATATGACAGAACACATTTTGTTTGTTGCTTTATTTATCTGAGAGAGAGAAAAAATGTTCGAATTCTAGAAAAGAAATATTAGTTCTATTAATCAATTTCGTGTTCAAGTTATCAACTGAAGGTATCTGTATCGTTTTGTTTTTATATAATTACGTTTCACTTTCTTTCTCTTTTAAAGACAAGCGGGTCACGGTGGCTCAGTGATACAGCACTTACCTTTGGTGTGCAAGCTCCATGGTTCGATTTCCGGACAATTAAGCTTGCTAGACAATATGGTGTCTGTGGGTTTTCTCGGGGTACTTCCGTTTCCTCCCTCATTATCATTCGACCAATTATTATATCGTCATTCACTTGCCTTAATCATGCGCTTCCCTTAGCATAAACGTGGGACGTTGAATTGAAAGATTTCATATGATTTCCTTTTTCTTTTGAAGAGAAGTATTGTGTTCGAACAGATATTTTTTTTAGTCAAAAGATACAATATATTTCAATCAAAAAATTTCTTGTAGGTCTTATACCTAGAGAACTACATATAGTGTAGCCAAACCCAAAGTATCACTTAACTCAGTATGATATGCTTATTCCGTAGAAAATACGAAAACTCGATTTAGGGGCCGTTCAAAAATTTTGAGGACCCTGATCCAAAAACATTATTGGCCAAGATCGCAATCTTTTGATTTTTTTTTTGATAATTCCTAAAATTCTTGTTCTTTCATACGTTCAGCAACTTTTTAATACATGGTTTAACAATCTATTTGCTTCACCTCTCTTAGTGCCCTATGCATGCGGAAACTTCCAAATTGGGTCTACGCAGATGAGTTTTCTCCTCATATGAATTTCAACATCAAGTAAAAGAAGTGACTGATAAACTTCAAACAACAAATTCCATACTTCATTAACATCTTGTTGTTTCCCTTTGTGGACAAATAGCAGCCACCTGTACCACTTGGTCCTGGGTTGAATACTCGATGTTAGTCCCTGTCTCTCATCCCTCTATCAATGCATCCTGTCTCACTTCGACGCAGAAAAAGAGACGTTAATCTTCAAAATATTATTATGTTATTGAAGTTACACATGCACACAAATGGCATTTTTCTCCTGTCTGTCGAATAGCGGAAGTTTCGCTTCGTTAATCAACATTTTCCATAGTCTAAAAGCATTCTAATATTTTTCGTGTATCTGAGCGGCTACTATTTAACACATTTGGTTCTAGATAAAATACCGGATAGGAGTATACAGCTTCAATGTTGATTCAGAAACTTGAAGCAAGTTTGGAACTACTTGAATTAAGAAATAGCTAAGTGCGGTGGTCTTAGAATGTCACAGATCAGAGGTAGTAGCGACGGCGAGGGAGGAGAGGTTATTTGTTTTTTTCCTAAGTATGAGTACAAAATTTACGCTGTAATATTTTCCATTGTACAGTCAGCGACAAAAGTTTTTTTTTTTTCGTTTGATGAATTTAGTTTCGCATATAACATCGGAATGGAAGGACAATTTGAGTACACTTTTTCAATAAATTAAAAAGAATGTAATTTTTCTTACGTTACCACCACCGTTATTTACAAAACACCAGCTATACCACCATTATTTCCAATACAAATTTTACCAAACGGAAGGAATTTTTGTCGCTGATTGTACAAGCTTTCCCTGTAATAGTCTTAAATTTGATTTAAACTACTTGGTGAGCTAAGCAACATGTTTATTGTAAAAATTATTAACGTGTAACAGTTTCGCCAACTATCTACTTAGCTTCATCAGACACATTAGTTTGATGTGACACATTAGTCTGGTGAAGCCAAGTGTTACACTGTTGGCGAAACTGTTACACTTACAATAAATGCATTGTTTTGCTCAGCGAGTACTTTTAAATAATTTATTTTTAATACACGTGTCCACAAGCTATATGACTTAAATGTCTGAATCCACTTCCTCTTCGCTGTCTGTCCGTTGATGAAATTCTGTGTACGTCACTATTGGAAGGTAAATGTGTAGAACTCATCTCGCCGTTAACGAGTGCGAACAGTGATTTCATTTCACATTTTTTTTTTTTTTTTTTTTTGTTTTCTTGTGCCATATTACTCCTGTTGGCTATTAAATTGTTCAGTGACGAAACATCCATAGAAGACCCCACGGAAAGAAAAGATTTCGCCAATGTCTTCTACAACTGACTGACGTTCGCATAGCCGCAACCACTTGTGTTTGTAAGAGATAATGGCAAACATGCTGATCGCAGTCTATTTTTTCTTTCTTCCCATTTCGTCATTCTCTCCTCACTGTGTCACGTTAGAGATGAAAAAAAAGTGTTCTAGGATAAAGAAGAAAAAGTGTTCTCTGTTACAGCAAGCACGATGATGATTGGAGTCGTGCGAGGGCGTTGGCCCGGTGCTACACTTGGCCCATCTCCAACTGCTCGTAAATCTGACACAGCTCTTACCTCTCTCGCGCTCTTTTTCCCGCTACACTGTCTCCCTGTTTAAATAAAGTGATTAAAATTTGTGATTGCAACTCACACGATTCCCTTCACAAATATACTTTTTTCTCTCTGTTTTCGAAAATGTTCTTTCATAAAAACACGGAAACTAGAAATTAGTGTCTTTTCTTTAAGATAATATTTGTATATAACTGTTTTGTCTGCTTATTACTAGTGAGTTCTCTGGTTTGAACTAGAGTAACGAAAAGGCTTCTCAGATTATGTCTATAGTTAAAAAAAGAAAAAGACAAAGACAAATGTGGGTATGATGCAGTTTAAGTCAATTTCTGCTTGTTATTGGTTTGTAGTTAGCTTCCTTCTCAGCACCGAGCGTATATGAGGCGCGGACCTCACTAGTCTGATGGAATTCAAATCACCATAATGCGTTCAAAATTTAAAGAATTCGGGATGAAACGCGCTCGCTAGTTCTAAAGTATCCTCAACTGAGACATTTGTATCTATGTTCTTCTGCTAAATCACTTTTCTACTTAATCCAATACAAGAATTAGAGACTCGAACAAAGAAACTTGGGGAATAGTTAAAAAAAAATGTCCATGCTCCTCAGAAGCACTCGAACCACAATGGGTACGCTTCACCGGCATAGTAGACCATCGGGAAGGGAGGACTTAACTTGTTAAAATACAAATCGCCATTTTCTATTCTTTTCCTTTCCCCCCCTTTTTTTTTAATTTTTCACCAAACGTTTCTTGTGAAGTTTACAGAGTAAAATGTGGATATCACAGAAAAGAATGGTGAAAAATGAATGGAGAAAAATGTGGAGAAAGTTAGCTGAATGAAACAAAAGCCAAATGAGGAAGTGATAATTAATTGAGGTGAGGGAGACAGTCAGCGGCAAACTTTGCGTAGGGCCCCTATCTCGCAGCGGTCCTCGGCTAGGGGATGAAATGAATTTTCTGTGCTGTACATAGAAATATTGGAGTTAAGTCAAATATATAAACAAATAAACAATAAAAGTAAACTTTATTTGCTAAATTACAAAAATAAAAAAAAAATAAAAAATGAAATCTTGTTTCACTGCCTAGGGATTCTGTAAACAGCAAACAGTACTAGTGATAGATAAAAAAAAAAGAAAAAATCGAAAGAACATTATTTGAGGAGAAATAGAATAGGAATCGTTAATCGCTTATTAGAGATGTGTTAGAATGTATTATGGGAGGTAAAACAGGGAGGGGAAAGAACATAGGAATTGATACACAATATTAAGGAGAATAATCTTACGTCCAAACTAGGGGATTAGCGGAGAAGTATAATTAATTCCAAATTTTTGCGCTAGACCTGTCAGTGATGGTACCATTGTTTTACAAATTGATAAGTTTATTCCTCTTTCCTTTTTTTACGATGCGTTTCATTCGGTCGTTATCCTGTTTTGTTATTTATTTATTCAAATCTTGCAGTTTCAATTTAACACACTTTACATTAAGAATAAGAATTATATCGTTAAACAACAAGCTATTGTAATAGACAAGGTCAGCATTTAAGTTTGCACATATGTTAATGCTGTTTACAATTATATTATACACAATGTTCCCTACTCTGTCAGAAAGTCCTTCCTGTAACTCTAGGTTCAATTTACTAGAGTTCAGAAATTTTGAACACGGACGTAAACTCGATAATAATACAATATGTTCACATAAATTTTTTTGTTGCTTATTGCTTTACTGTAAGAGTAATTATCACTACTAATTTGTATCCTAACCAGCTATGTAACCAAAAATGGTCTGGAGTCGACATGTGCAGTATAACATCTAGGAGATCTTCGTGATTTAGTTTGGTTTCACATGCGAAACTACAATAGGCAAGACACAAGTGGTCTGACGGGAATGCCCCCTGACTTTGATGTACAGGGTGTAAGTTAAGTAATGCAACAAACATCGGCCCTCGCTAACTCTGCCAATATGCCCATGCTATATGTTCATAGGGTCGTTTTCGCTTATCTCAGTGTGATCGATCTCGATCAAATTTTCAACATGGTACCTGAGATGTTTTTTTATCATTTCGCTTTGACGATACAACGTAGGGGAGGGGAAGGGGAGATACATAAAAATAAATAAAACTTAATAGCTCTTAAACTCGATGAAATTTGTCACATAGATGAGGTTTGGGCCTGGGATGCTTTTTATCATTTCACTTTGACGGGTGCAAGTTAGGGAAGGGGAGGAGAAGACATTTCAAAATTATTAAAAAAAGACCGATATTAGTGCCGAAAACATACTTTTTGGGGTCACTGAAATGAACAGTGACACTTCCGATGCCATTTAAATCCTAATTTTGCCCCGCAATTTGGGGTAGGGTGGAGATATATAAAAATGATCGAAAATGACTGATAGAGCGCTTCAGTAATAATAAAAAGTGACTGACTAACAAAACATATTACTAAATTTTCTTATTTTAACCCAACGATGAGGATATGGCGTAGTGAAAAAAAAATGAATAAATAAAAATCAAAAACAATGCTTTTATATTTTTCTTGTGTGTGTGTGACACGATTGATTATAATGGATTATAGCGAAGCCCTTAGACCGCCCAATGCTTTTATAGTCTTACTAGTTAGTGCCATTTCTTCATTTTTCTCAAAACAAAATGTAACATTTTCTTCCTTTTTTGTGCGCATGTATGTGGATTTTAAACTGTTACTCTTACTGCTGATAAGTGGCTTACCTTTGATGAATTTAATTTTGGATTAAATGTTTATTTTTACATTAAGCACCATAAATTTTGAGTTTCTTATGGCTAAATGTTTCAGAAGATCCGGGCTGTATTTCTGAAAGAATTGTGTGTGGTCCACACCTCACATAACCTTAGTGTTGAAAAGTTTTTTTTTTTTTTTTTTTTTTTTTCCACAGACATTTCTTGAACCTCCTGCTTACATACGTTTACTCTTTCTTTCTTTCTCTCCGAGTCAAATTCTTCTTTTCGTTAATGCAAACTTTAAAACTCAACTGTTATTTTACTAGAAATTAACATATGAAAACCTACCCAATACTAATTTATGTAATAGGAGCTTTTTTTTTTTTTCATGGCTACACACAAAGCCTAAATTATGAGATTTCAAATCTACCATAACCATGTTTACACACACACACATGCACCTAGTCACAGTGTGACGTATTAGAGGCAATAGGAAAGCTATCTTTCTATAACGAGATATTCGTAGTGCAGTCAACACAACTTATCACATCAACAAAATCCAAGATTTGGCATATTCATTAAAGTTTGAAGTATCAGAAACAACCAAACGCTATCTGACTTATAAGTTGCCATATCATTTCATATAACCTGTATTATGCTAATTTTAATATCCTTTTACTCTATCCTGGGTAGTAAAGTTTGTGTGTTAGTCTTACAATTCGGGAGTTTTAAATCATTGAATCGCCAATGATTTTCCTTCTGAAAGCCAATGAAAACAATACAAACTGAATCCAGTGTTAGGAAACTAGTAAAGAAAATTTTTTGAAGAAATGTCGCAAAGCGCTCAAGTTGAAGAAAACAAAAACCCTCACATAGAAAACTAACATTACGAACTTGCGAAAAATGAACTAACTTCCGGTCCAGGTGCGTTTTAATAGTAGCTCTTGTGACGTTTTCTTTTGATAGATAAGCCAAGATCCTCTTAAATGACTGGCATTGTGTGTGGCTATATACTAGCATAATATATGTATTCACACCTGTCTCGCGTTTTAGTTATTTTTTCTTCTTTTTCCTATCGGAGTTGCGTGAGATCTCGTGGTCGTGGTTCTGTGTGGTTTGGTCGGTTCGTTGGTGCTTGAAATAGACATGCTTGGCTTTTGTTAAAAGAGGACTAACCGAAGATGACCGTAATCTGATCCATGTTCAAAAACCTCGCAAACATCTATCCTCGCGGTTAACTGCCTATCTTCAGATTTATTAACTCTTAGTGCTTAGGTATTGTTTTTAACTGAGATTAGTTGATGTCCGCCACATAATGTTTTTTTTTTTTTTTTTTTTTAATTTTAGCTGTTTTCAATTGTTTATATCTTCTAATAAAGTATGCTTTAATCTTGAGTGACGTTTCTGACAATGTTACAAAGCACGTAACTTCCTCACTCAATTTCAGTACAGCATTTTACGATATTATTTGTTTAATTCGTTTTGAAATAATCGTACACAATATAATAGCTAATGTGCAGTATTTATATTGGAATTTCGCGGTAAATCCATTTGATCTAAAGGAATCTTTTTGTCACATTAATTGAAGTCAGTTATTTGACGCTATTGCCTATGTATAACTAAGCCACGATGCGCTCCTCATAGACTACAAACGTATGGCAGAAATTAACAAATACTGTTAAATCAGGAAGTATTAAGGCGATTTTTGTAAAGATTTTTTAGTAAAAATATCGTAATAGCTATTGCTAAGGAGATGCGAAATCTAAGAATTAGTATACACAATCACAAGGCTTAATGCAGAACATTATATTTTCATCTACGTTGACACTACTCGTGGGTTTCCTTAAGAGGATTTCCCTCAACTGACTGTTAATTTTCCCTTTTGTTATCAAATTTTCCCTAGTTTGTTGTATGTCCAATTCCTATGATAGAAGTTATAAGATAAGATTTAGCTATATTAAATGAATTGTCAACTACATTTGTTTATATCGATTTGCTTTTTCTTCTATTATTTACTTTATCTTCCATTTTAATTTTATTTATTTATTTATTTTAAAAAAACACATCCAGCCAACAATAGATACAAGTTATGCTACTTTGAACACCCACAAATTCTAGCTATTATGTTGGTTTATTTCTGAAGAACAAAGAGAAATTTAAGCATTCATTTTGGTCAACCAGTCAGAGCGGGAATTTTCCTGGATTTTCACGTTATTGAAATATTCCCTTTTTGCGAAATTTCCCTAGATTAGAGAAATTTCCCAGGCAAACATACTAAATTTGACAATATATCCAATAAAAAAGCTAACATTTATTGCACGTCATCCGTGGTAAATGCTCAATGGCACAGAAGAAGAAGAAGAAGAGTTATTTCGAATCTTGCTCAGATAGTGCACTCCAGCTGTGTAGATTAGAAATTACACTAGTTTTAGTTTTTTGTTGTGAGTAGGAAATTTCTGGCTAACTTAAGCCTTAAAAATAGACAGAATGTAAATTGAATAAATTATTCATCTCCTAATGTATACCTTGAACTGTATCCGCTTTTGAACCAACTTCAAAAAGAAAGAAAATTAATTGTATGAAAGTATATGCAAAATCTGTAGATATTTCTTACATCACGCGATTATTTTTTTTTCTTTTTTCAAACCAATAGACGGGTTTCGATTCAGTATTAACAGACTTATCTAGAATAAACCATAGAAAGTTTTATGCGAAACATTTTGTATATGACTTCGTTCTGATTGATTTTTTTTTTTTTTTTTTGTATTTTGATGCCAAATTTAATATTTTAATTCTTTCTTTTTAGGGATGGAAGCACGATGTTCAACACACTACAACTACTACGACTTGAACTGGAGTTGAGGCCCCCAACGCCGCTCCGATGTCGACCACAGGCAGACGGACAGACGGTCAGTCAACGATCGTGCAAACTAAGTCATGTTAAGTCCTCACCTCGAGCCACAATTGGGTCGACGTTTGTGTTTTCCGCACCTCATCACCAAAATTTTCTACCCTGTGCCGAAAGACTAATGTCCTTTGGCGAGAAGGAGCTTACCTCTTGTCAAGGTGAGTACTGTATGTCATGTTTCTCTTTTGTCACCTTATGTTTCTTCTGTAAGGTTGTCCATGAGATGAGATGAAACAGAGCTCTTCTAATAAATAAATAACATACATATTTCCGAGACGAGGCATCGCTCGCTTTCATGATACGTTTTCGAGACGAGATAGCCGTAAACTTTAGTTTGGTAGCAACCCTACTCATCTGTATTTTTAAAATGCACAGTAAGGTATTATCATTATTCTACTATGTATACAGGGTGGCCCAAAAGTAGTTATATGGTCCCGTACTGATTGAATCATGTCATTTTGTATCATTTACTTATTATCGATGCAGGTTAACTTAGTTTCTTCATTATTTGTTCTTAATTTATTTTCACTTATACCTTAAGCTCGTAAAATATCGAAGCAAATAAATTCATTAGCTTAATCAATTAAAACATCATATTTGATATGATGTTTTAAACATCAATTAAAACATCACACAGGTCTGTATACCTACTTTTGTGCCACTCTATATATTTAATGACTTCACTGCGCTACCCATTACGTTCGTGTGAGAAAGAACCAAATAACAATAAACAATATGACAATTATGAAAAAGTAGGGAGTTACAACCTAATTAACTAATAATTATTTCGAAAACTTCCTAACAGTACAGAAATTTCAACGACGGATACTTGTGACATCATAAATTGAACTATGATTTGTAAAGACGAATGAATCCTCAACAGGAACCATCATAAACGGTTTTCAATTTTTACTTGTTAGACTACAAACTGACGGGTATAGATTTAGGGAAGTAGTGTAGGGCTGTGCGATATCGAAATTTCGATATCGACATTCGATATTTTTCTGATATCGATATCGAATAGATATATCGATATCGACAATATCGATATCGATATCGACAATATCGGATATCGATATCGAATATCGATATCGGATATCTATATCGACAATATCGATATCGGATATCGACAATATCGAATATCGATATCGACAATATCGAATATCGATATCGATAATATCGAATATCGATATCGACATCAAATATCGATATCGACAACATCCAATATTGATATCGACAATATCAAATATGGATATTCAACATATTGATTGGTCTTGAATATTCATGTTGATGGGGACCGCTGTGGCTCGGTGGTAGAGCGTTTACCTCTGGTGCTTGGGTCTTCCGGGTTCGATCCCAGTCCCCGCCAAGTGAACTTTGTGGTGGACAAACACCGTGTGCGTGGGTTTCCTCGAGGTTCTCCCGTTTCCTCCCACTTTCTTCATTCCACCATTTCATTCATTTCTCATAACCACCGTCTCCTTTAGCCTAACCGGCATAACCGTGGGGCGTAAAATTTAAAGATTTCATTTCATTTCATTCATGTTGATATAAACAATCTGGTCTCAAAACGATTCAATGGGGGATATCTCAGAATACTTGTTAGTCACAGAAAACAGACTTGTGTTCCTTCTAATCCATCACTCTTTTCTCCGAAAAAGTTAATAAAAATATTCATTGAATTGTCTTTATCATATTGGTCATCATTGAGGAAATAATGAGAGTGAAACACAGTGACATAGAATATGCGTGTTTTATTTGTGTGTAGGTGTTTATTTCATGTATATGCATTTGTGAATGTGCACGTGTGGCGGTATGTGTTTGAGAGAGAAAGAGTTCTTTCTATATCATAACACGTGCGTGTGTTGTATTTTAAGCTTACGCACAAACAATACTTGATCCAGATATGGACGATAGAGGCCGTGGTGGCTCAGTGGTAGAGCGTTCACCTCTGGTGCATCAGGTCTCGGGTTCAAACCCTGCTCTTGCCAAGTGAACTTTGTGGTGGACAAACACCGTTGCGTGGGTTTCCTCGGGGTTCTCCTGTTTCCTCCCACTTTCTTAATTTCACCATTTTCATTCATTTCTCATTATCACTGTCTCCTTTAGCCTAACCGGCATAATCGTTGAACGTAAAACTCAAAAATTTCATTTCATTTCAAATATGGACGAATGACGTACCCGATCAACAAAAGCAAAATCGGGGAATCCCCGTTTCTCTTTTGTGATAATCATTTGATGTCTCACTGCAACAGGAAATCGATGCATATCTTTCAGTGCCATCTATAAACAGTGGTGCTATTCAGCCGGTTCGCACCGGTTCGCTAGAATCGGTTGTTAATATATTTCGAGTTTGGTAAACCGTTTGTTATACGAAGGCATAACAGTAAATTTTATTCAGTTATACACAAGAACGAGCAAGTTTGTTTGTTTAGCTTTGTTCTTAGAAATTCTTACAGCTACAGGGTTAGATATATGATCTCTCAGAATAAGGTATAAGCGATTTTTTCTTAATTTCAAATGGGCTGGTTAGATATCAAGAATGAAAACTGGGATCACATGAGTGCAGTGGTGAGGGTTATTTACATTTCAAACGCATACATACCATTATCAATAATTGTTGATCCATTGCTGGGTTAAGGTGTTTCCAATACTTCTTGACAAACATCTATTTTGGATAATTCGTTTCCAAGATATTCGCAGTGCTACCTAATTTTGTCACAACACCTTATATTGGGTTGCTGTGTAGGTCTCTACTTGTCATTTGTGGTATCCAGTGAAAAATTTGCCTTTGTTTATCTTGCATGATTTGCTTCCTAAGAGAGAGGGAGAGAGACAGGGGTGTAAATAAGGGCCCCGCAGACTCCGCATTGCGGGGGGCCCAGGCCATCACGAGGCCCCTAAATTGTGATGTAGGACGTAGAAAAGGGCCCCATTTCACGTTGTCTGCGGGGTGGCCCCCATGCCCTTAGCCACTGGAGAGAGATATCTTTCTATGTATCCATCTACTATCTCTCTCTAATATTATATATATATATATATATATATATATATATATATATATATATATATATATATATATATATATATATATATATATATATATATATATATATATATATAACCCAGCGTTTCCCAACCGGTGTGCCACGAATGGGCCGCTGGTGTGCCGCGAGGAAATCGAAACAAATTATAAATTCTATAGGAATCAAATGCAAGACATAGGGGGAAATGTATATTTGTTTTTCACATTACTATGGATCTCTACTATAAATCTACAATTTTAAGTTTCAGACTGTGTTACTTTTCTGTACATTTTTAATGATGGAAAAACGTATTTATCATTATCATGACCATTATTGCTTCTTTATTACTGAAGACTATTTCGTAACTTGAAATTTTAACACATCATTCAATTAATTCAACAAAGCAAATATGCATACATTTGTGTTTTAAAAGTATAGGAGATTTGTTTATTTATTCATTATTTAGTGATCTTCCCTTTTAGTTAATGGTTAGGTACAGTTTTTGAAAGAGAAAGTGGATTTTTAAAAACCCGGGTCTTATATTTCTTTGTAATTGTTTTCCATTTTAAAATTAGAATGAAAAATAAGCATAATAATTTACGACGGGCAAAAATCAGTGATCGAGCTTTCTTCTCTGTAAGGAGATCAGTAATCACATAAAAATACTACGGTATTTTATATTTACAAATAATATATAAAATGGGTGTGCCGCGAGAATTCATGTTACACCTATAGTGTGCCGCAAGTTGAAAAAGGTTGGGAAACGCTGATATAACCAGTCACCAAAAATTAGAATAGCACCACTGCCTACAGATATGGAAAAAAACCCTCCTTCACTGGAGGAAATCTCATGACAGTGAATTTCCAAAATTAGCTCTTCTGGCTCGTAAGTATTTGTGTAGGTACCAGCGTTCTATCGGAAAGAGTATTTAGTTGTGGATGCAATATCATAACTGATGCTCATACTTCACTTACAGTTAGTGCAGAACATGCGAAACAACTGATTTTCTTTCCATGAACAAAAGAGCTCGTTCCTAAATAGCAGTGTCATGAACTTCAATGCATCATACATTTCTAGTTGAATACTCAGTGCTAATAGGCATATTTCTAAACAAGACAGTTATTGTTAATTTTTCTCTGTATGTGTGAGTTGTGTGTTTGTGTTCTTCTAAGTTAATCCGTTGGCTTTACAAATTTAACACTTGGACTCTATTTTAATATCCAATTAAAAAAAGCATGCGATCAATCGAGATCTCTTTCATGTTATTATTAAATTGATAATCTTTTTGTATTAAAGAGGTTTACGCAAAGACGTGACATCTCCCACATGAACTTAAGAGGTTTCTTTTTATTGGTTTTGTGCAAACTCATATCTGCTAAACCTTACGTCTTATACCATTATTCAGTTCTGCTTATGAAATCAATTTAGAAAGGTTCTAAATCATTCCTAATAACAGCGCACCTAATAATGCATATTCTAATACTTAAGCAAATCTGAAGAAATAGGGAAGTGATAATACTCTCTAAACAGAATATGTAGGTCTGTGTAGTGAAATGACAGAATGGAGGCTTTTGTTTGTTTTAGTGGGCTGAGTTATGTGGCTCAACTTACATCTAGTAACCACATACAAATAAACGGAAAATTACTACTTTGCACAAAAAACTAGTAAATTCTTGTTTCCCTGTCTGTTTAGATTTAAGCAAATTTTAGCACAGGCATTTGATTCTTCACTCGCAGTGGCAATACAGCACAAACATTAATTGTAGTGAGGATATCAAGTTGACTCTGTTAACGAATGCAGCCATGTTAATGATGAGAAATATTTTGGAGGGCATAGCTCCCCGGCCCTGCACTGGTTTTGGATTTATCTTCGAAAGGAACATCATTTCTGCCCAATACAATTTTTGCACAAAGTTTGGTTTGATTCGGTGAAGAAGTGTAGCCGTTAATATAAGTTAAATACACAATATTTAGGTGGATTAAGTAGACGTAGAAACATCCCTACCATACCGCCGCCGATTTAGACTATCTTCAAAAGTAACCAAATTTTTAACCTATACTAATCCTCTGTAAATTTGGCTTCATTCTGTTAAGAAATGAAGTCAAAAGAGAAAATTAAATATTAACATGGAATGTTGGGAAGCATAGTCCCCAAGCCCTACATTAATTTGAATCATGAAACGGGGCGTTTTCCTGCCTCATACGAGTATCGTGCAGTTTGGTTTCATTCGGTTAAGAAATGCAAATGCAGCTACTATCGCGAGCCAAAAAGCGTTATATATATATATATATATAAGCAAAACCCGCCGCAATTTTTTCGAGGAAGTGTGAAACACCAATATCGAATATCGACGATATCGGATATCGATATCGAATATCGACAATATCGGATATCGATATCGACGATATCGGATATCGATATCGAATATCGATATCGAATATCGACGATATCGGATATTGACAATATCGGATATCGATATCGAATATCGACAATATCGGATATCGATATCGAATATCGACGATATCGATATATCGACATCGATATTTTTGCAATATCGATTATCGATATAAGATAATATCGATATCGACGATATCGATATATCGACATATCGCACAGCCCTAGTACTTTGGTGAAGCTATCAAAACCCCTTATCTATTTTTTTTTCTTTTGCGTTAGTCCCTGAACTATATTACAGAATGAATATATACTATCAGTTCTTTTCCTTACTTTTTATATTTTTCTGTACTAAAATTAGCAAAAAAGCTGTCTTGAATTCACTGTGTTTGAAATTTTGAAATGGAATATTAAATTTAAAGTTTCATGATGATTATAGTTTTAAGTAATAAGAAAACATGCATAAATAAGAAATCAGTTAACGGGTGAAAAGAGGATATAGTAAGAAAAAAAAACGCATAAAAGTTCGTGAACATAATAATGTCCACGTAAACATATGTCATGACATAGCAAATATTCTAAATGAGGACAATTTATTATACTCGTGGAGAAAAGTATAGATATTATTCATTATACGTGAAACTTTAGTTGGCTACCCCTTGTTGTACACAAAACACCAAACTTACACAACTTATCACCTTACCAAGTGATAATAAATAGCATATGACCAGTGCTGTAGGCAGATTTTTTTTTCCACAAAAAGTTTCTTTTCATCATTTGAAATGTTATCTCAATAATTAGTATTTGACATTTTTCTTACTCTTAGTTAACGCTGTGAAGTACTTACAACAGTGGTTCTCAAATTTGTTGTTACTGCGACCCACATTAAATAATAAAAAAAAAACTATTTTGTGGCCCACCAACTTTTATTCAAATATACTTCGACATTCTTTCACTATAACTGTATCATATGAAATTGTACAGTACTTATGTGCAGAAAGGGTTAAAGCGTTTCCATAAAAAGGTAATACAGAGCTAACACTACTCCTGACGCAATACCCTACCCCATGACAGATTTTGACTCACCCACTTTCTTTCCATCCTAAGCCAGCATCTTTACTGTCTGTACAACAGGGCCGGGATATGAGTAACCACTTACTCTTCACCTTTTTTACAAATACTTCCAAATTTTTATTTTCTGAATAATACTTCATAACGTGTTTCTGCATCAAAATAAAATTTTCATAATTAAAAGGAAAAACTTCTTGTGACCAATCAAAAAACGGTCTGCGACCCAGCAATGGATCGCCTCCCACACTTTGAGAAACACTGATTTACACCATATTTCTGTTTCTTTAGTCCATTGATTTATAAGTGGAATATTTTTCTGTTTTATGTGAAATTCCGGTTATAGCTTGAACGCCCCTCGTACTTCAGAAATGTTTCAGTTGTAGAAAAAAAAAAAAAAAGCAAGAAGTATGTTTCTACATATATTGTTTCCTTGATTGTGTGGATAAACTTAACAGGCACGTTCAGTTATATTTGTTTCTAGTAGCATCAAGAAGCAGAGGAAAATGAAACGTGTAAGAGAGGTCACTGTATTATAAATCATAATATTTTGGTTTGAAGAAACAATAATCGTGAAATGCGTTGAAAGAATGCGAAATGTTTTTAAGTAGAATGTTTATTATGTTTTTTTTCCGCCAGAATAAGAGCAATGATCATTTATGTGATAGTTCACTGTTCTATTGTGTTAAGTGTTTGGAGTCAATTTCAGCTGTAATTTGGCTTCGTGAAGTATAGTTGAAAATGCATGGCGATAAAATAGTTTCAGGTAGTGTGTTAAGCTTATATTTATTATTATTATTATTATTATTATTATTATTATTATTATTATTATTATTATTATTATTATTATTATTATTATTATTACAAAATCAAGTTTAAATACTTATTAGATACTAGCAGCGTTCACCCCGCTTCGCTGCGGTCACCCCGGAACGCAATAAACTTTGTTAAAAAACCATAGAAGATTGCAGTAAATCTTAACATTATATCGCCTGTCATTTATGTTAACCCGCCCCGCTTCGCTGCGGTCATCCCGGTGCTGGCATATTGTAAAAGTGTCTGTAAAAATAAGCAAATCAATTAAAAAATTTTAAACAGAAGATTCAAGCTATTTTCCGCTGTATATCGCCTGTCATTTATGTTAACCCGCCGAGTGACACGGTCATGCGGGTTGCATATAAATACGTTTATTTTTACCTATGATGAACTAATAACAAAGGATTTGTACGTTATGGACACTTGAATGGTCAATTATCTCAAGACACTGGTAATTAAAAATTAAAGTGATATGATAAAAACCATCTAGGGTCCAAATCCTAATAACCCCCCAAAAATGAAAGAAATTGGTTCAGCCGTATTAGCGTGATGAGCGGACAAAGGATTTTGTACGTTCTCTTTTATATATATAGATTTTACTAAATAATTAACAATTTAATGCCTTTTGTATCTAGAACTATTTATACACTATATTTGTAAACCAGCTAATTGTTAGTCCATTACAATAGTTCAAAATATTCACGAGAAGTGACTGCTGAAGCTGAAAAAAAAAAAAATAACTAATTACCACAAGGGCAAATTATAACTTTTATTCCCTTGAGAGAGAGAAAAAGTGAAACCAATTGATTTATTACCCCAGAAACAAACCCAATATATACGAGGAGCAGTTAAAATGTTCCCGGAATGTTGTTATAGTTTTTGGCATTTGCGATACAATCACAGTGAATCTTGTACAGTGTAGTCCTTACGTTGCCTAGTTATGAAAATGACAAGTGTGAACAGGTCATAACAGTCAGTTTACGAGTAATATAGCTGAACGGAGGAGTATGTTCTAATCAGTTGGTAGAGTGTTGAGGTTCAAACAATGCACAATGCGGTTCAACTTCATATGCAACTTGGAGAAATCTGCTTCAGATACTTATTTTGTTAGCTTTAAAATCAGTTTACAGTGTCAGTGCTTTAAGGGAAACAGCACCGATACCCGTTTCGCCAGCGTAGAAGACATCAAAATCAACGCGACGGATAACTTCGGGAGATACCAGAAGAAGACTTTCGTCAATGCTTTTAGTAATGACAGGAGCGGTGGAGGAAATGTATGTTCTGAAGGTGCCTCCTTTGAAGGCGGTTAAGTAAATGTGTACTTATAGTGTGGTAATAAAGAGCAACAATAACATTCTGGGAACTTTTTCAGTGAGCCTCGTATATATGGATTCTATTTTGTGCTTATCAAAGTCACTCAGGATTGTCCTATCTTGGTCTTAGATTCACCTACTCCTTAAAATAAAAAAAAAAGTTATTCAAAATTTATTTCATTTAAAAGATACAAAATTAGCGTAGTATTACAAACCATGCACTATTGAAGAAAAGAGAAGGGGATAGGGCCAAATCATTTCTGTGATACTCCAAATAATTTGAAGCAGCTAAATAAAAAATAATAGTTTGTAAATTGTGACCATAGGAACTGTAACTTTAGAATAACTATATTGTATATTGTTATTCTAAAGGGATTTTTGTCTAAATTTTCTCAGTAATATAGTAAATCATTTTGACGCAAATAGGTCAAAGATGCCTATTCCTCTATGAGCAATGGCGTTTTCTTCATAAATTATGTCCTGAGAAACTCGAAAAGCAATACCTGCTTTATATCCAATGCATTTATCTCCATTATCGTTCTTCCCTGTGTACTTCGGTTAAAAAGTTTTCCTGCATAAATTATAACTTTTGTTGCGGGGGGAAGGGGGATTTTTCTGAGCAACCCTAATAGCAGTCGAAATATTCGAGGTGTTCCCTGTACGAAAGAGGGGTCAACAGTTCATAGGGAAACTGTGGAATACGGAAAATTGAAAACTTTTGGTACTTGTCTTCCCTTTTTTCCGAATATATATATATTCCGAAAAATATACGGTATTATATATATTTTTGTATATATTATAAAAATATATATAATTATTTTTAATACAAAACTTTTGTTGTTGACTGATTTATAAATATTTTAGCAAAGTTTATTTTGACCATGACCGTACCAGCATTCCTGTATATGTGGACTTGCTTAATCAGATTCTATTTCGCAAATTTGCCAACTTAGGCTGATAAGCTGGAATTTCTGTAACTGCAAAAGTGGGCAATTTTGATAAAGTAGGTGTGTAACACATATTGAGATTAAATTGCCTTGTGATAGTAAACTTAGATATAAAAAGAAACACTTTTTTTTTCTTTCCTGGAAATTCAGAGGGAAAGCTTTCTCTCTCGATACTACAGTGACTGACTTCAAGTATTACCCCTTGGATAGGCTTTCATGTATTGCAAGTTATTTCATGCAAAAGTGCGTAGTTAAGTTAGGTTAACTTCACCACCAGGAAGTTTACGTTTAATCCCAAGCCAGTGCTAATGATCTCAACTTCTTTGGATTTGAAAATTTTATGTAATGCGTAAAAATAGGAAGACGAGAAGTAGGAAGAGAAGAATTTCATTTTGTGTAATAGCTGAGTTCTGCGACACTCCGGAAGCTCATCGGAGGAAACGCAACGAAGAGTTAGCGGTAATGAGCGAATCATGGTTATTGATTCAGGGCAACGACCGTCATCCCTAAATCCAGACACTCTTCCCTTACTCTCAATCAACGCAACACATCACCTGTATGCTGGTTCTTTTTCGATTATTATTATTATTATTATTATTATTATTATTATTATTATTATTATTATTATTATTATTATTATTATTATTATTATTATTATTATTATTTCTTTTGTTCGAAATGCCTCCTGTGAATTAACCTTTGAAATAAACTTCATTTTCACATTTTAAAAAAAATACAATTTACTGATAATAGGAAGTTCAGATTAACTTGAATTTATGACTAACTAAAGTAAAACAAAATTGACTGCAAATCTTATTTGTATACGAGTTTACAAGTAATTTTAAAATGTGCCTTCTAGTAGAAAGTACTGTAAAATAAAGTTGAATATATTAGTAAGCATTCTTATGAGTGATTTAGTAAGAGAAATACATTGACTTTCCGATTGAAATACAAATACCATTTATTGTAGCTCTGGAACTTCTAATATAAAATAAAAGACAATTTATGACCAAAGCATACACTGTCTGATAAATAATAGCGTTACAGTTTCGGCAAAGTAACCTTTGCCTTCATTAGATAATGTGTCTGATGAAGGGAAAGATACTTTGTCGAAACTGTAACGCTATTATTTATCATATCGTATATGCTTTGGTCATAAATTGTCTATTTATTTTATGAAATGCAAAATTGAGCTGAGCGAGGATTGGTAGTAACGCATGCGCCTTCCGCGAATTACAATTAGCTAATGCGAAGTCTACGGGATGAGTCAACGGTCTCCATTCCTCAAGGATATGAACAGTGCTTGATATCTCCATATAAGAAAATGACTTCATTCACCAGGTTATGAAACCGAATACTCCCGATCACAAGTAGAACTATAGTACTGTCCGCAGAGAAATGATTAGTACAAGTTACAATAATGGCAGAAAGTTATATAAAAAATTAACACCAATACCGGTTATATTATTATTATATTATGGTAGTTTTTTTAAGATGATTTGTCTTTTACTAAGAGGAATAGGGAGGGATGTGAGGATGTGAAATATTATTTGCAGAGGTATTGAGTAACTTGCAAAAGGAGGTTATGCTTCTTTGGAGAGAACAGATCAGATAATATAAGAAGGACTATGTCATGGCTAGGAGGCAGAAATTCATGACCTGCAAAATGTTCCTAAAAACTTGAAAAAATGTCCTTAAAATTGGAAAGATGACGATTAAATTTGTAATTCTAACTTTAAACGAATACGACAAAAATACCAAATGATGGACATCGTGTCTACGATAAAAAAAAAAAAGCTTCTTCAGTTTAAATGCTAAGTTTGGTTTTAAATGAAAATAACTAAGTGAAATAAATAAAATATAAATTGAAATAATTTAATTATTAAGACAAATAGAGCAAAATTATTCAACGTAAAATGCACTTATTTCCTGCATCTCGGTCCACTGTGCAGCATGGTGTGTCCTGTGCGTTACTGCAAAAATAAAGAGATAATACCTCCACGCAAATCGTCTAATTATTATTTAGAATTAACAAATTGTATATGAAAAATCGGAAAATGAAAAACAGACACATATTCGAGGGAGTGGGAACTTCCTAGACATGCTGCCTCTTTCCACCAAAATAGTGACCGTCGAAAAAGTAACAAATTTCATCAGAAATGATTTTTTTAAAAAAATACTACACACAAATTAGTTTTGGACATATTTAATGAAAATTGTTTTTTCACTTACCTTACATATGGTTGCAGTACAGAGACATTGTCTTGAAAACACAGAAACAAAGACTGATGTCTGTAGTTCAGATCATCTCTGTTTTGCTTGTAAATTTTCATCTTATGAGAAAATGTATTTACCTCGGTACAAAGTCTCGAGCATATTGACAAAATGAAGAGAATGACAAAACCTATTTTTTTTTATAAAAGAAAGTACCAAAACACCAAAAATTACGAAAAAATCATCGAAACTTAGGAAAAGTGACTCAAAATTAAAAAAAAAAAAAAAACTAAAAGCTGAAAATTGGCTAAATATACAAAAGAATGTAGTTTAAAATTATCATTTTTTTTTTTGTTTCAGAAAGAAATATATTATGTGTATTTGATGGGCATTGTGTCTGTGATACTAGAAATATATATCCCTATTGTTAGCAATAGCAAACGGAACCATATTAATGCAAAACCTATTAAGTTGGGCACCCTAGACTTTTCAGTAAATGTTCGACATATGAAAACGGTCAACTTAACGTTAAGAAGTAGTAATATTCCATATACTGTATACGCAGTCAGGATACGTTGTTTTGTAAATCACTTACAAACTATCGAATGTACTTTGAAATTAAAAATAACCAAAATGTTCTTTTCTAGATAAGATAGTATCCACATTACTTTCGCACCAAACAATAAGTTACATCTACAAACACTTAAAACAAAAACAAAAACAAAAAAAGAATGGTGACATATATAACGAGGGGGTAAAGGGGTAAAGGGACATTATAAAGGCAAAATGTCATTTTAACGAACTGAAATCAAACTTTTTAAATTTCCAGTTTGCGTCTGGTTTCAAGACATGTCGTTTGAACTTGAATTTATGGTTGAATTTAAGTTACTATTTTTAAAAAGTGTCATACATCTTACTTATATCAGTTTTTCTTTATTCCAGATACGAAGGCTAGTGAAGTTCTTTTGCAGGAATTTGAAGCCTGTGAAAATGTTATTCCCATGAGCGATTTGCTCATAACGTCCACTGCTCACCCTGATACCAAAAGCCAGGTATAGTTTATTTATTTATTTATTTATTTATTTATTTTTACTTTAAGTTCAAAGAATGGTTAATGTATTGTCTCTTATCATTTCGTACAGAAAGTATCATTATTTCGATCTCATCCAATGAATATTAGAACTGTAGAAATTTTGGATTCCGCAATTATATGTCCGACTATGAAGTAGTTCCAATCAAATTTGTTTATTTTCTAAGAAAGAAGGGAAAAACGACTAAAAAACACGGATTACGTGAATAATATTTTTTTTTATTTATTTATTTGTCAGCATAACTTACATATCAATGTCAATGCTGATAAAGGTGTAGTGACGACGCTAACTTTATTTTGGGGAGTAGGAGGCCGCGTGGAGGGTCATATACCTTTTTTGGGAGGAAAGAGACAACTATTTTTTGTGTGTACCGAAAGGATAGTTTTATTTTACTTGACTTACAGTAAGATACATCATGTTGCGGAGGGAGGAGCAATTGGAGGGACAAGGTTAGCTTCCGGGAGGCGTCTGTTCCGTTGGTCTCGTCTGGCGTCGTCACTGCAACGGTGGTTAGCAAACAAGCAAATGTAAAGATTATTAAAAAAATAAAATTTTAGGTTTTCGATTGGCAGTAACCAATTGTCTTACCATTGAGAAAAAATGAAACTAAATTGTTCAGTTTAACGCCCCACATTTTTGCCCGTTACGGTAGGGGAGACGGATGATTTAGGCAAGTGAATGATGGTAGAAGAATTGGTGGAACGGGAATCTGGGATGAAACAGGGGACCCGAGAAAACCCAAGAACAGGATTTACCCAGTACAAACTTACTTGGTTGGAGATCGAACTAGAGACCCTACGCACCAGAGATAAGCGCTCTACCAGTAAGCCATTACTTCCCCATTATTATTTTTTTTCAATATTCATCTTGATTACGTGATAATATGGATCACACACAAGAAGCGGTTGGACATGTTTAAATATTTTTTTTTCTTTTAATCTAATGTAAAATATAAGGATTATAGGAAGCACTGCAGCTCTCCCTAGAGCTATTCATTGTAAAGTAGCAGCGCAGTGGTCGGCCAGTTACGGTGATCTTTTATTTTGAGCTCGCAGCATAATTCACCATTGACTTATTTTCGAAGTTTAATATTTTTGTTATTCTAAGGTAGACAAACTTATTTTCAACGGAAAATTCTGATAGATTTTAGTGTAAGATCTATATTGGCGTAAGTGAATTGCTTTGTATTTTGATTCCATATCTCCCAGTTTAGTTCTTATGTAAAGTAAAGCATTACTTTTTCGTTGAACACTGAAGTTCAGAAAAGGTAGAAAAAGTAGCTTACTGATTTGACTGAATCTACTCTTCTTACGTATGAATTCATTAGATTAAATCATAGTTTTACAATATAATATAAAATAATTATATATTTTTTGTTATTATAACCAATAATAATATTATAAACTAGGTATCAATAAATGGATATACATAAATAGTTCTCCATTTACGCAATAATGAAATTTAGAGAATCCAAAGGTTAGATTCAATTGACAAACTATAATATAAACTAATCATTCTAAACAATAATATCTTCTATTGCATCTGTTTCTTAGTTTGTAATACCACAAGGACAAATAAGATTATTTTGTCTTATTGTTAAGACTGCACTGTAACTTAAAAAAAAAAAAAAAAAAAAAAAAAAAAAAAAAAAAAAAAAAAAAAAAACTGTACTTACCATTTCTTATATTTATTTAAAGTTTGCCTTCATATTTCAACTTTTAGAATTACTTTGATGTAATTTTTGTACACGATTTAATATTTTTACCTTTCTGATCTATTGGAAATTGGTACATGAAATATATTCGAAAGTATTGTCTTAAATGTGACTTTGGACTATTTGTTTTGTTTAATTTTGTTTTTACGGAAGCTGTGATCAAACTCCGACTGTGTTCTTATTTGCCGATGCTCAACGGAGTAAGCCGGAGTAACGGAGTAACAATTTATAGTATTCAATTGTTGATGTAAACTATATTTTTGTTATTACAATTATAACAGATAACTACCTCAATAGATTTTTCTTTCTTTTTCCTTTTGTTTTGTTTTCTTTTTTAAACATCTAAACATTTTAATTTTCGAAACAGTTTCTCTTTCTATCATCAGAAATTAAAAGATTAAAAAATATCAACTGTTCTTGATGATGGAACGCAAACTGTTTCGGAAAGTATCCGATATTATAATATATGTGTGTGTGTGTTATTCCTTAAATTGTTTTACATATGTTTAATACTCAAGTTTAAATTTCCAACTGAGTAACCTATCAAAGGTTGAATTTTGGTTTAGAATGTAAGTACATGCATAAATTGCAACATTCTTGAAATCCAGCTACGAAATTGTTAATTGATGTACAGAATATCAGTGCAGTATACTGAAATTGGTAACAGAGCTCAGTCAAGTTGAAAAGATGATTTTGAATATAGAAATTAATCTGTAAATTGTATACTATAAAAAAATCATAATTTCTTTTCGTTACACATATTAAAGATTAAAAAAAAAAAAAAAAAACCTCTTCTTGCTAAATCCTTTGTGAGTACAAGTAATTTCTTCATTATTTCGGCTACAAAATCGTCAGCCATGATGATATTATTTTAAAAGTTTTAGAGAAAAATGTCTGTAAAGTTTTTGAAACTGCGCTGTAAAATTTGTTGTAATCCAGATTAGTAGAGTGCTGTTCGATGAAGTTGACGGATTCCAGAATTCGTTCGTCACGGTTTCGCCCACTTTTATCAGGGTTTTCAAAATATTACGAAGATCAAAGAATAATAATCTTAGAATTCGTCTCCATAATTTTCCAGTACTTATGGCAGTGGTGCCCATCCCCCTTATGTCCATGACGCACCCCCCCGCAATTGTCTATCCATAGGTGTTCTTCGATGAAAAAAAATCTTTTCGATTAATTTTTACACCCCCTCAAACATATTTATATAGATTTTTAACCCCCCAAATATTTCAATGACGCAGTTTGCGTCATAGCCCCTTCTTGTGGGCACCCCTGCTTACGGAATACTTGGAATGAAGTAGTATTATCGAGACTTCTTTTTGTTGAGAAATACGTCTTCAAAACCAATTATAACATCACGTGTTTAGAGCAGTGGTTTCCAATCTGTTGTGCGTCTGTGTGAAGAGCGAGCAAGGGTGGCGCAAGCAACTGACAGAAATAAACTACTATGTGAGCTCCTTCTTCGCTATATGATTAGGGTATGCGTCTTTGGCGCAAGAGACCCGGATCTCCCGACAGGAGTTCTATCGTTCGGATCTGCTGTAGGTCCACATTTCACACAGTCTTGATGCTGAAAGGGACGCTAAACTCTAATCGAATCGAATCTAAGGAATAAACTACGTTCGTAATTATAATTATTACAAATGTTTTAACAAAGAGGTCTTAAACTAAGTACCATATAAACACAAATATTGGGTGAGAAGTGTGGTTTCATTAAGAACGAAGCTGGTAAAAATACTTCACTACCGAAAAAATGGTATGCAGAAGCTTTGCTGGAAATATTTTTCTAAATACAAATTGGTGGGAATCATTAAATTTTTATAATAATAATAATAATAATAATAATAATAATAATAATAATAATAATAATAATAATAATAATAATAATAATAATAATAATAATAATAATAATAATAATAATAATAATATTTCTGATATGAATTAATCCAGTGAAAAGAAGGAAAAGTATCAATTCACAGCCTTCTACGATGTCCTACAAACTACTGTCTTGATATATAGTAAAAATATCTTTATTATTATTATTATTATTTAAAGGTCGAATGTGAACATCATTTTCCATTCTATTTTCAGCAAATCGACGACACTGCCCTTCATTTTGCCTGTACATTGCCAAATGCTGTTCCATTGATTCAAAAACTGTGTTCAAGTGGTTGTGATGTCAATCATCAAAATGCTGATGGACAAACGCCACTGCATATATTGTTATTAGGTAAGTGAGTAGTTTTTAACTGTAAATTGATTATTTCATTTATTCTGTTCGGAACTCATATAATTGGAAGCACAATGTTTCAGTTCTTTGTTATTTCTTTCTTGTACACTTTTTCTTTCACAATTTGAGGAAGCCTTGGTTACAGTGTAGCTATTTTGTAAACATATATGAGTTTGATCTAAATATACACATAATGTTATGAATACAATATATATTTAGAAGTACTAACATATACAACAGTTTCGAACTAATTACATATTCTTCTTCAGAGCTTTTAGTTTATATTGATATCTATCAAAGTTTGTATTGATCACAAAAAGTTAGTGGTAATATTTACATGTAGTAAAACTTATTAAATTTGCTCTCTCTCTAACTTTTTCATTTGGTCGCATATTTATGAAACCACATAGATAATAGGCTCCAATAGGTTCTCAATCAGTTTAGTTGTCCTTTATGCACACTCTGTAAAATTCATGGGCTCCATATCTTTGTTAGTCTAGTACCTCTAGTGAATATGATCCTGGGCTTGATTCAGATGAGACTGCATTCTTATCATCTCCTAACTCCTCACAACTTTTGGTGTCCTGCGTCTCCTATGTTGGCCTTTCATATCTCCCACCTTCCCCTTCCTCAGTGAGGTCAGTCATATACTACTTTGACTTAGCAACTTCTATAAGTTAAACTTCTTCTGCGGAACCAGAGGTAGCCATCTTAGATAAAGTTTCACTGAATATGATCATTTGCTAGTTTCGAACATAGTTGTAAGTACATATTGTGTATCGAATGGGAATAACTCGGAAAACAATATTAGGATCTATAGTTTAGTTTTCATCATAGATTTAATTAAAAGAAAACTAAGGAACAAGAAAACTTAGGTGATCTCCTTGTTTTGAGCACCAGAGAAAAAGATATACTTACGTGTTTAATTTTCTAATGTAATGTAATATAATGTAAGATGCATCTACTGAAAAGTTCTTTTCAAAATTTATTAGAACGGCTCTTTTGAGGAATGCCTTAATTTTATCCTCCAAGCTTTCAACGAATTTCTTTTAGCTATATATGCGTGCATGCAAACTAGAGCTTCACAGCAGATTACTTTCCTTCTCAGAATCTATATCTTCTCCTATCATTCTAGACATTTGTGTTTAGGAATATTTATCAGGTTAAATCCAATTTCACTTCACGCAGGATCCTAGGGTTAGATCTTTTCCCCTAGAATGCTCCAGAAAACAAAAACACCCATTGAGGAATAGCTGCTAAACATTAGCATTCTGAACTGTTATCATGTTCGTCACGCGCGTTTCTTATGCATGTCCATATTCAAATCCATGCATCTGTTCTTCTCCTTTTTCGAAGTGCTCCAAATCTATTTTACGTGGGTTGCAATGTCTGATGATAAGAAGATAAATTATTTTGTTATACTTATATTTTTCATGTTACAAAATTCACGACTCACTTCTACATGCTTTTCGGGGGCAATTCTAAATTATAAAATAAAGTTGTCTGTAGTCTCACGAGTTGTAGCCAAACTCAAAATGCCTAATACGATTATCAGCAGAGTTACTAGCAAGTGATGGCAATAAACACTGTGCGAAGAAATGTTTTAGTGTTCAGTACCAGGAATTACGTACACATTTTTATTGTGTTCAAATATTTACTTAGCAAGACTGTCTTGGACATTGCGAGACGGATGGTTATTATTAAGGCCCGGATTTTTATGTAGTCCAAAGAACCGAAATATGTACATAAATATGTAACAAAAATCAATGAAATATGTAAGAAATATGTTAAAAATATGAAAATATGTAAAAATATTTTTCCGTGTTTATTTTGTGTCTGTGCTATTTTCTTAGCTAATTAATATACTGTAACATATTTATGTAATAAAAGCTTAACAAGTGTAAGTAACTTCCTACAGATACGTACAAACTTTCAGAAGAAACAAATGAAAATATGTATAAAGAAATTTAAAAAATCACATTATTGAAAATATAAACATAAAAAATATTTATTTAAACAAAAGGCACTTACTTTTGGGACGAACAATGAACCACTAAATAATTTTACGCAATGGAAAAACTTTGTCACTAACTTGTTACTGATACGTTCAAATTTTCACTAAGAACAAATAAAATTGTCACGTGGAGAAATGAAAATCACATTATTGAATATCAAAAGAGAAAAAATCTTCAAAACAAAAGCGCTTACTTTCCGGATGCAAATAAACCACTAAATATTTTATATAATGAACTGCGTCTTCAAACACTTAGTGTCACTAACTTGACACAAATAGGTTCAATTTTTTAAAAAAGAATGAAATTGTCTAGCAGGGAAATGAAAATCACATTATTGAATATCGAAATAGAAAAAAAATATATTATTTAAAATAACGAGCGCTTACTTTCGGAGCACATCATGAACCACTAAGTATTTTATATGATGGTATTCGAAAAATTCACTAACTTGCCACAGATACTTCAAGCTTTTACTAGTAGCAAATGAAATTGTCTCATAGAAAAATGAAAACCACATTATTGTATATGATGAAAAAAAATCTTAGAAAAAGAGCGCTTACTTTGCTGATGCTCAATGAAGCACTACATACTTTTCCAATTGTTCAGGAGCTAAAGATAGTCGTTGGTCACTCAGGATCCTTTTATAGGCTGAGAAAGACCTCTCCACGTCGCAGGAAGTAAAGGCCGGTTGAACAAAGTGACAAATCGGTTGAACAAAGTGAGGGAAAAAATACAGATAATTAAATAAAGTACTTTTTGAGTTATTATTACATATATAGGCCTATTTTTATTTGCGTATTATGTAAAGAAAATTAGCGAAAAGGAGCAAGATAACTGAATTTATGTAAAAATATATACAGTAGACGGAAAATATGTAACAGACTTCAAAATATGTAAAAATATGTAACGTGATTTTGGTTTATATGGCTCGTTACTTCGTAATTTGCGAACATTTAATATTTTCACCAGCGTACATACAAAGGAAAAAATATGTAAAAACATAAAAATCCGGGCCTTAGTTATTATTCTGTGATAATGGTAGTAGATATTAATTATCATATTTAACTAATTTGTCCTGTGTCTTGGTTTTGCTAATTTTTATTTTATTACTTTTAAAACTAGGTTGATCAAAACATAATTTGCGTTTCGTTAATGCTTCTAGTATTATCTCACATATAATCATTGAGTTTTTTCTGTCTTTCTTAAGTGCCTAATTATCTAAATATGACTACAAATTTCTTCGAACTAGCTAACATGCTATGATTAATATTAGGTTTAAGTTGCAAACAAAAACAGCCACTACTAACATTTTATTTAATTTACTTATAACTCTTCGACTAACTTTCAAACATTTGAAACTAAAATAAAACATGCTTATTCTCATGTTCAAACAATTGCACATAAAAATAACTATTAAGTGAATATACACACAAACTATTAGAAAAAAAAAATCACTCACAACTATATGAATCTCTTAACACACTATTTACAACAAAGCGTTACCTTATCTTGAAGATTTATAGTAACCATGTAATTAAATCTCCATTTGCATAATCTAAAAGCAATCAGGGATACATATTTCTGAAACATTCCTAATAATTTTCAAACATAGACAATTTCGTGAGCATGTAAATTTCAAAAGCCATTCATGTATTTCTTCGAAACAGTAATACATAGCATATACGAGTCTGGGTCTAGCCAGTAATATGTATATCAGAACATCGACTACCAACGATATAAATTTCTGGCTTTTTGACCACAGTATATATTTGTTAGTTCAAAGAGCTCTTCCATTGCCTCACATGTTTGCCATGCCATTGCCATTGCCTCACGGCAACTTTTATAACCATTATTTCTTGTGGAACTCTTTCTAGTATATGGTTAGATAACATAAATTAGTTATCAAAGTGGTTAGAATGGTGATTTTTCAAATTCACAATATATGTTCTTTGTTCTTAGGAACAACTTTAAGGAGCAGAAAAGGGAAGTTGAGCCGATTCTTTATCAAATCAAGGAAAAAAAAAAACTTCTGTTAAACAGGTCGGAAGACGCCTCCTTTCAGGGGTATAAACAGCCGAAAATGTGAAACATCACGTTTTAAAGCGCCCTGACGTGAAATGATGGAACCTATCACAAGCAGTTCGTAGAATTACAATCCACTGGAACCCACCCAACGAGTTAATCAATTAATACTTAAAAGTGTATTTCCGTACCCCAACTTACTTAATACAATTTGTTACGCTGGTGCCGGGGAATTGTGAAGCATCGATATTTAGATAGCTCATACTAGTTCCTGTGTTAATTCCTGCAACTAATTTTTTCTTTATTTTAAAGTCAAGGCATTTTAAAATGTGATGTTTCACATTTTCGGCTGTTTATAACCTTGAAAGGAGGCGTGTTCCGAACTATGTTTAGAACTTTTTCTTTCATCTGATATAGAGAATCACCTAATAAATTTATAACATGGAGTTTAGTGACACTTTGTAGAGTGGTGCCACTGGAAAGGATGGCCAGAGAACCTTACAGTCACGTACTAAGCATTTTCCCATCCTACAGTATTAATTTTAAATCTTTCAAGTAAAATAAATATAAGTTCGAGACAGGCCATGATGCCGCAACGGCAGTGTGTGAGGGTAAAGGCTTCACATTTTCTTGACTTAAGCACTCATAGAGGTGATGTAGACAGCGCCATGCTCTGGTCCTTTTACCTTTCCAGGTCGTCCCAAGTACCCATTTTAAAAAGGCTGAGTGAACTTCAGAGTGATATGGAACATGAAAAGTTTCCCGCTGCCACCGGGGATCGAAGACAAGACCGCCCAATTGGTAGATAGATGCTTTACCGACTACGATACCGTAGCTCTAATTTCACAACATTTGCTTTCAAAAATGCAGAGTGGAGTAGTTTTTGATCATTTATATACATGTACAAATCATAGGTCATTTAAATATCCATTTGTTCCATGTTTATATTATTATTATTATTATTATTTTCAGGTGATGTTGTCAACAATTGGGACAATCTTATAGAAGCTGTGAAACTCTTGATCAGTTTAAAAGTTGAACTGTCAATCCCGGATAATGAGGGTAACACTCCACTTCTTTACGCCAAGAACTTACTGAAAGGAGGTGCATTTGACAAAGCCACAGAGCTTAGTCGTTTGTTACTGGAAGCAGGAAGCAATCCCAATGCAGTGAATGCAGAAGGACGTAGTTTACTAACGTACAGTGTGAATTACCTCGATGACAGTGTCTCCCTAACGCGACTTCTCTTGAACTATGGTGCGTCGGTCTGGAATGCTGGCGAAGGTGACAGGGATCAATCTGCATTTACGTGGTTTTTAAGGGCAGTGATTTGCCGACGCAAAGTTGAAAATTGTTCCGAGACTTTGGCCCTGTTATCCCAAATTATGGGTGAATGTCCGAAACGGATGCATAGTCATGTATTAAGAACCATGTTTCGACATGTGAAGTGTTATAAAGTTTTAGGCCCTGTCTTTTATCAGTTGAAGCTTAGTATGATGAAGTATTGGACTCAGCCTCATGATCTTCAGTATATATGTTGGAGGGCAGTGCGGAAATCTTTAGGATCAAGGCGAATTATGTCTGGGTCACAGCAGTTGGGATTACCACGACAAATGGAAAAATACCTCTTAATGGAGTAATTGTTATTTCTTTTTTTTTTAATACATGATGCAAGGTAACGACCACATATGTTCATTCACGTAATTATTTGAACAATAGTAATAGGACCTGTAAAATGCCTCTGAGGCTCCATTTTTGAAAGAAAAGAATAGATCTGAATGTCAAAAGTAGCGAAAAAACCAGAATTACATTTGTACCTACATAGGAATATGGTAGGTCAACTCGAAAGGTTAAATTCCTTTTTAATTGTATTAAGATTTTCATTCTCTGAATAATTAACATATTTTTGGGTACATTTTCGAGATTTCATGCCAGAACATGAAGTATGCAAAAAGATTCGTAGCAAATCAAGTGTTTTCAGTAAAATTTGTTGAAATTTTTGGCGCAATCTTGGTCAAAATTTCTGTCTTAAACGTAAAAAGTTGAGGCAGAATTCTAAAATTACTGTTTCTTTACAAAAGAAAATTTATATGTAGTATATAAAAGCTATTTCGTCAGAAGACAAAGCTTTGGTCAAGATTGTACAACAAAATAATCTTAAATTTTGATACTTTTGTTGGATGTACTTTTATTAATAGGAAACAATTAAGATTTTTTAAAAAATCTTTGTTATGGTTTTAAATTCTTTTGATATTCAATATTCATTTTCATTTTATAAATGTAGCTTTGGAGCTTATTACATCACTTGTATTTTTCTCCCAAGAATGACGTGGTGAACGGCGGTCATTATCTTGCACTTTTTACATACACTATAGGTGAAGACGCGTTAACATTTTATCATAACAATAATAGTATTATAAGATAGCTTAGCGAACAGAAAGTAATTACAGTACATTATATGATAAGTTTGCTAGCTGGATCTACCCCACATCATTAGGCATTCTTTAATACCTGATAACATTAAAATTAATTGTATTGTCCATATTCAGCAAATATTCTCCAGAATGTTAAATGATTCGAAGTTCTAGTAGGAAAGAAATGTGATGTAGATTTTTCGGTTTCTTACTACTCTAATTAACAGAAGTTGGATGGAAGTACTGCTAAAAAAATACGTTTTAAGGTATTTAAAAGGTAACAATAAACAAGAAAAAAGGCAAAAAAACAGTACTAAGAAACTCGTAAGGATAATATATTATCACTAGATACAGTAGCAATATATAACTTAAAGATCTCTCCAGTATTCTTTACACGTAAAAGGTATTTACGGATCCCTCTTTAAGCTGTAGGTCCACGTCTTATATAGCCTTGCTGCTGAAAGGGATGCTACACTCAAAAGTTATCCATGTAAAAGGTATTCAAAAAGAGTCACAATAACTATCTTTCATTTTCCTATTTTATATATGTATACCAAAAATTAAAAAATTAAAAATAAGAAAAATAAAGTTTCGGCACATCGCATAATATTCATTATTCGTTTAAATATATTCTCAGTCAGTAGTGAAATGTTGAGATAATTCCTTCAGTCAGTATGCATTTTTGTTTTCCTCTGGACATGACGAGTAGTAGTCCAGATGCCATAAATGATGATAAACAGTAATTGTCATAATTTATGTCTTATGACAGATGATATGGTCTGTTTCTTTCTTGAACCTGAAAATATGACATAATCACCTTCTAAAATTTAACACTTATAATTAAATGCTGCCCTTAGTCTCATACAAAATAGTACGATTTCTGACAGTTATATTGGTGCATCTGATTTGCTGTCCTCATGTAAACCATGCATATAGTAAGTAGAAATGATTTGGAAATAGAAAATTAGTTTCTTTGTTGTATAAAGTAGTACCTCTTGTTTGTTTGCAGTAATCACGTCTCCTACTCGAATTTTCAAATTTACCGCCTCCTCTTCTAGAAAATATATATATATATATATATCAACGTATATAGTATATTGATGGCTGTTCTCATCCCGTACAAAATATTGCTCAGCTTTATGTCTACTAACCTATATACAACATTTCAAATAATTATACACATAAATATATAAGTGTGATTAGTTATGGCATACAAGTTATGAAAAACGCGTCTTCATCTATTTTTTAAATGCATGTACCATTGATTTGTGTATTAAACCATTTCTTTCACCACCGATTATCTTGCTGACATTATGTAATATTGTGTACATAGTTCGCTTAATATACACTTTGCCCGTTTTTCACTTACAAACAAGTCTTACTTACGAGCTTTCTCCGAGAAATAAATAAATAAAAAGAAAGAAAAAAATCATTGTTTCTAAGTGTTGTAGAAAATAACTCATCTTGTACTGCCCTGGGCTGTGACATACCATGAAACAATGTGTTCATTTAATCACCTGTCATTGACTTTTTTTTTTAAAGTAATAGTGTTTAAAATATGATATTGCTGAGTTTTTTTTTTTTTTTTTTTTTTTTTTTTTGTTAGTTCGTATGAACTATGAGGACTTTTGTAGTGTTTATTTAGGCATGCTAGTGAAGTGCAGTTGTAGTGTGAGTTTGCTTAAGCTGAGACAAAAGAGAGAAAAAAGTATGTAGATTTAAGTGTTTCAAACATTCCCAAAACCTGCATAAACTTAAAAACAAAAAACTTTAAAAAAATAAAAACAAAATAGAACTAGAAATACTCTGTGATGTGTGTTAGGCTTCCATATTTGTCGACGCCAGTTTTTTCTTCCAGTAAACAGAAAGATGTAGTAATTAATAAGACCAATATGTGTTTACGATTCGTAGCTTTATACCCCTCTCTTTCCCAGCGTTATTAAAACAACAAAATTTGTGCTTTTAAATTTGTCTTACCTTTATTAACATGTCATGTATTAATTCAAATCTGATTCAAGTCACACTCTATATTTTAATGAATCCTGAATTGTATAGTATGAATAGTATGAAATATTGTTGCTAATATTTCAATAATTTGGAAGTCTTTACTTAATTAGATTGTTGACTGTGAATGTTGCTTATTTTTCAAATAGAAAGAAGACATTAATTGTATCTGACCATAAATATTTGAATTGGATATATAAAAACTATGTTTACTATTATTATCTTCATTGAATATAACTATATGTTTTAATCACTTTCCAGACTCTCTCCTTGATAGAAAATGGTACAGCCATAAATTTGATTTTATATTGTATTTGTTATGTATTATCGTGAAACTTGACAGTAGAATTAGGATAAACAACTGTCAATTGTAAGCAGTAGCGGCGATAGAGGTGCCCTCTCCTTCCCAGCAAAACTCATAGTGGAGATCCCTGATTATGTGTAATTTCTCATATGTGTCTTGAATGTAAAACAACGTTCTCTGGGGTTCCCATTTCATTGCTCCGCCTCGCGGAGTCTGGGGTGCCCTTATCGTCATGCTGTCAAAGAAATTTTAAGGTTAAAAAAGAAAAAAAGATTCACTATTATTCTGTTATATGCTGTTAATTTCATTAATCATTTTATAATAAATCAAAATTTTATACTTCTAGAGGATTATTTAACTTTACGTTTGTTGTTTATTACGAAATAACTTGTTATTCTCCAGTTAAGTGCTCCTTTGATCTGTTTTATTTATTAGACCAAATACATGCGACCTGGTAACTATCTTTGTCAGCATATATGTACTTCTGATACTTGCCAGTTCACGATGTCGTTGGCATCAAAGTTTGGGAGTGTATTTCATCTCCTTTTTTTTTTTTCTTTCTTTCCTCTGTCTTCTCTCTGTGTATACTTTTGTAAATAATATTATTCTGTCTTTTTTCTTTTCACCAATAATTTTAACATGCCTTTGCTATTGGATCAGGCCTGAAGCCTGAGAGTGCTGCAGCGGAATGAGGTTCAGGGTAGTCGGTCATTTGCATTGAACACTCTGCTGTGAGTTTGTGGATTCACTTGTTTATACTCAATGCTCCAGGCCTGACTCAATAGGAAGACACGTTGCATAAAAGTACTGTCTTAGTTGGTCATCCGTAGTTCTACAGAGCAAGTTTAATTTATAGCTATTAATAACTCACAGATAACATAGCTGAATATTTGAGGAACTAGATAAACACAGCCTAACTTAATTAGGTGGCCAACTTCACATGCTGTAATAATTTTAAAAAAAAATACAAAAAGAGATTTATTCTAAAAGTAGATATAGAGATCTATTCAGAATGACAGCACAGAAATGAACTTACACTTCACCAGATGTCAGTAGTTTAACTTTGATCCTCATCTATACGTATATATACATAAAAATAAGAATCAATAAAACAAATACTTTACACTATCGTTCAAAATATATGTACGATATCCAAATAAATTATATTGATTGTGTATACTATGAATGTTAAAGGGATATTTTTATATTGACTTGAATCAGATTTGAAACTATCACCAAAAAGTTAGATAAACCAATTCTATTTCCCAGTAACCATTACGATTTAAGTTTTTATTATTATTTTTTTCCAGTCATAATTTTAAGAAACTTCTTGATCAATGTAAAGGAAAGGTATTCTTTGTAAAAATATTTTTAAAAAAGAGGGCGTCCTAAATATTTTTGTCCAGTACGGTACATTCAAAGTATCGTGTTAAGAGAAGTATTATGACACATTGTGAAAGAATGTATTATAGCGTCAAATTATGTGTATAAATAAAAGATAACATAAAAAAATTGCAGTCCGGCAACATCAAGGATAATAAAATAATGGAATCTTTCATTGGATGATAAAATGGTTCCTAAATTCAAGTTGAAGGTGAAAAAAAAAGAACAAAAAAAATATGAATTAGAGACAATTCGTGCACATATGTACAGTTTTTCGGTGTGCGCGCGCGTGTGTGTGTTCTGTGCGCGTTTATTTTGATTTCGCTCTGTATTTAGGTAGGTAATGTATTTATAATTACATTTTGTATGTATTATATGCGTGTATGTGTTTGTATGTATGCGTGGGCGTGCCTACATCTAGTAATAGTATATTTTGTTCTTCGTCATTTTTGTAGATCTTAGTGTCATCTCTGATTTTCTAAAAAATAGAAAACAACAGGGTCATTCCTAAACATCATGCCTAAATAGTTTTAATCTTAAAAATATATATACAAAAAAGATATATATATATATAATTTTAAAGAATTTTTGTAGAGGTACTGTATTGTGTACAATATTTTACTACAATGCTCAATTGTTCTTTTCTATAGCGTTTGGAAATGATATTTTATGGAATATTTATATTTACGATCGAGCATTATGAATGTTCATGTTTGGATCATATTTGGCTAATACGGAGATTACCCTATTTCTCTGTAAAATACATGTGAGTGATTTTATGCTTTCTTAGTGATAACAAAACATCCCAAGAAACCCTATCATATTTGTTTTCAATTCTTAAGAACTCTTGCGTCTAGGACAAAAAATTTAACTAATTGAAAAAATATTGCATTCAGTTTTATGCGCGACTAGGAATCATGGTATTAGATTACTTTGGTGCATTTTGATTTCATATAATAATATCTTAGAAACGTATAGTTTGCTAATACTGAAAATACAGATACAATTAACCCTTTATTATAATTGCTACACCATACTGTTGGAGAGCTTGCGACCTTCAACGAAGACAAAAACTTACAAAGGCTGTAATACATTATGCAAACGTAGCATGAAGTACGACGCAACGATGTCCTGGGCTGTCCTGATTCAACGGATTACATGCAATGCAATACCAAATATCTCACAAGAACTTAGTCCACTTAAGCGACTAGATCGAACCACAATATAAATAACAAAAATATATTATACAAGGGAGCGCACATGGAAAGTTAATTTGATTTTTTTTTTTTTTTTTTTAAGTTCAGAAGAACAGAGGTTTATTGTTGTTCTTGTATTTCAAAGAAAATCAATCTCTTATGTGAATAGTATACGAAATATATCGATTCTATTGCAACGGTACAAACTGACCAGTTAGTACCGAAGGTGCTACTTTATAATGCCTACACGCGAAAGTATTTTTTTTTAAATACTTGTAATCAAAATAATTTCAAGGTGAAATATTGAAATGTTGTTAAATGAGGGGCGAAATAAGAAGAACTATTTTCAGAATACGTTTATCTATACGGCAGGAAGTTATATTTCGTTTAAAGATTCATTCAAAATAAGATGCTTTCTTCCCGATAATTTGGTTATAATTTGTGCTTTTGTAAATAAGCCGTGTCCTTACATTAATGAACGTTTTCTTAGTTTAAATTGCGATCAATATCCATATTTTTAACGACATGCTATTTATGTGATCCACTGGATGGAAAAGTTTAGAATAGCGCGCTTCTCATATTACCTTCACTCATCAAGTTTTTGATGATAAATTTGTTAGCATATAGGTTTTATACTAAACGTCTTCATATTTTAAATTTATATTGTATGCACAAACATATACATAGTAGAAAACAGTTTTTTTCTGCATTTTATTTTCAAGCGATTTCTAATTAGTTCCACAGACTAATGATTGCACAATATAATATAGCCTTAAATTTTATCGTTAGAGAGACTCACTGGCATATAGAGTGCTGTAGTCATAACACGCTCATTAAAATTACTTTCAGTGTCCCTTACCATGTTTAGTTGCATTCAAACTATTTTTCTTTTTTTAAAAAATATATCTATGATGCCTTATCTTTACCTTATATTCATTTCACTTTTATCTTGTACCGGTTTGAGGTTAAAAGTATATTTTGCATGACGAGAATTCTGGTAAAGAAAATATTTCAGTTTGTTCTTTTGATCTGTTTGGGACGCTGTTTTACGATTTTCGACGAAAAGCCGATCATAGACATTTTTGGTGGTGAATTTTGACGTTTTATAGAACAACATTTTCCAGTCTGTACTTATATTTGTACAGGTAAAAAAAATCGTGAACCAAAAGCTGAATTTCTTGACTTTCATGACCGTTTTCTGATTTCGTGACTTTCGTGACTGATACACACCCTGATTATAATAATATTGAAAAAAAGATAACAGTGTAAATAACCTAAAATAAATAGAAAAATTAAACAAAATTGTCCATTTCATTCAATACTAAACAAGTGAAAATAGTCATATAAAATGCTAGTTGATAATTTGGCCGAATAAAAAGTATTACGATCAAATAAACAAGTAAATCGTACATCTTTTACTGTTATTATTTCAATATTAAATTTAAGCGAAGAAATATAAAATAATTAAACTGGCAATATTAACATTTCTGCGCTTTTGCCTGTTTTCACAAACTTAGAAGACAAATTTTAAATCACTAAATATTGTTATATTCAGATTTATGCTGCAATGACCCCTTACAATAGATTAAAAACATATCAAGTGGCTTCATATCATATAATCTATTACTGCCAAATAAGTTCTCTGTATGTATGAATTCTTTCATGCCTGCTGCTGTATATCTATGCCAATTGTTAACAGAACGGAAAAAAAAGAAACACTACAGTACCTCTAACAAAATATATGTTTTACATTGGTGTGTAGAAAAACAAAAGAAACTACCAACTTAGTGCACTTAACAAGTATTAATTAGATAATTTAATTACTTGTTATAAGTCAAGTTCGTAGATTCAAAAGTAATTGTAAAACTTATTATCTGTCTTGTTATTAAGAAAAACAAATATTAATCTGCTTTTTATTCAAATAGTGTCAAATGTATAACTTCTGTCTTTGCTTCCATTTTTTTCCTGGTACAAATCTTAGCTGTTATGTTTATAAAAATGTTGTAAAGGAAAAAAGAATAAAGAAGGAAGTTCACTTGTGACTTGTTGTGGAGACTGATTGCCATTATTCATGTTTATTTATTTATGTTCTGAGAATAAATGTATAAATAATTACTTTAAACTGGATAGTTTTATTTACCAATTCAGCAGAAGTGCCCGTTGTTCCCACGAGAAGAGTAAGGTTGATGAAAAAAAGACCTGGGAAGTATGCAACTCGAATAACAAAAAGGATGTTTGGGTTGCGTGGAGCAGAGGAAAACTCAGGTTTTTCACTATTGATTAACTGACACCCGGTTTTATTTATTTTTTTTTAATCTCGCAATCAGTAATAGTACTTTTATTGCATTGCATACCTTAATTAGGTTCGGAAAATAATGTTGTTCAGATGACGTCATTCCTGCTGGACACAAATTTGGATCCTCTCCTGAAAGTTACGCACTGCTCTCTCCAACTCGGTACAGCTTCAATTTCTTGACGGTTCTCCAACACACAGTACCAACAGTTCTGTACATTAACATAACCATCCAGATGAAAATGGGCTTCATCACTCACGAATACGGGACATCTGCATCTCCGTAAGAATAGCGTCCATTATGCCACAAAATCATTGTTTCTAAAGAACTGCTCGACCGCGAACACGCGATGCTCTACGTTCCAATGCTCCATAGTGACTGAAACTGCATTGTCTGAGCTGTCCAGCACTAGAAAATGTGAGTGGAAAAGTAATGTCCAACCAGACAATTCGTTGACTGTTGTGGAAACATGGAAACATGGTAGGAGAATAACAAAAAGGAGATACGTCAGCAAGAAAGATCGTGCTGCTAGACTTCTGTTTGCTAAGACGCCTCTGAACTATAGCCACGAATTTTGGAATCGTACCATCTGGTGTAATGAGACAAAATTAAATTTATGTGGTTCAGATGCCATCACAAGAGTCTGGAGAAAAACTAATACAGACAATGAACATTCTCCTAACTGTAAAACATAGTAGGGATTTCATATATAAGAGGGAGGGTGTCCGTCAGAGGAGTTGAGAATATGTACTTCATAAATGATATTATGGATAAGTGGTGGTAGAACACAATTTTGAAACAATGTGAAGCAGAGTGTTGGTAAGATGAGGATATCAGAAAATTATGTCTTTCAACAGGACAACGATAGTAGGCACATGATGTACACTCATGTCCAAAATGATTGTCGCATATCTATAAATGTCTTCTTGTAAGAATATAATTTGATAATAATTTTGTAGGGTACTTTTAATACTGATACTATGTGTATAATGGGGACATGTATATTTGTGGTAAACTTCATAGGAAAAGAATTAAAAAATACGAAAATTAGAATGAGTAAAACAAAATGTTGCTAAATGGACAAGAAAATTTTATTTTCGTTTTATTGTTCTTATTTAGTGCTCTTTTGACATGAAATTTGCGACATACATGTCTTTGCCAATTATACACATACTAACATTATAAGAAATACCGGGCAAATTCGTTATCAAATTATATTCCTACAACACCATATTTATAGACATGCGACAATAATTTTGGACATGAGTGTACATTAACAAAGAGTGGATTACACGGAACGTTCCTCAGCAACTGAAAACGCCTCCATAGTCTCCGGATCTCAATCCTGTTGAGAACCTTTGGTCACATTAGAAAGAGAGGGTCTTCAAAGTCAATGTAACATGTACAGATGATATTAAAAACATTATTCGGAAAGAATGGGAATTGATTACACCTTCAAGATGTACGAAACTGGTTCAATTCATGAAGCAACGATGTGCTGCTGTAATCAAAGCCAAGGCATGCGCGCCGACTATGTAGGTGCTCCGGCACCCACACAAATAATCTTGTGAGTGCGCCGCACCAACAAGATTTTTAGTTTGGACCCGGGTTTGAACCTGTTTCTTGCGTTTAAGTCAGCCGTATTACCGACTGAGCTAGGGCATCCCCAACATCTTTATAGTATCAGCATATTTTACTTTATTACAGCATAGCCCTTTATGACAGTGTTCCTAAAAGATTATAATTAAAAATAAATCAATCAAATATCAAAACTTCCCTGAAAACATACAGACTAACACGTCCCGCTATTGATATACACTCACATAAATTTTGGAAAGTCGGCGTCGTTGAGGGGGAACAAAGTGTAATAGTACTGTACATTATACTTTTTCAACATTTTTGCGTCTATTTTTGTTAAATTACGTAAGTTACAATTGTTTTATATGTTTATATACTTTTTTCCTTCATATCTTGATGGTTAGTGTTCAATAGACATGTAAAAGGATAAATTAAAAATATAACTTTCTCTGCAATCTATGGCAACTTTTATCAGTAAAACTCCAGCGTACGAACAAGTGTGTTATGTACTGGATATTAGGACGAATTAGAACGTGGAAACAAGTGGAAGATCCCTGAGAAAACCCACGTTCGCGATATTGTTCAGCACAAACCCACAGATTGAATAAGAACCCCTCACCCCAGAGAACGCTCTCTGATTTAACTACTGTTCTCCTCATTATTTTTCAGTGCAAACAACAACAGACAACCTTTTAAGTAAGGTCCCTCTAGCGGGACTGAAGGATCTGAGTCTTTAGAAAAATCAACTGATGAATCGGAGGAGGAGCCCCATCAGATGCCAGGAACTCGCTCCTTTGGTAATATTGTTACTGATTCCAGCAATACCTCGAGGTAGGGTACCAGGGGGTTGCCTCTGGTAAATAACAGATAAAATGGTAGTGTACTGTTAAGGAATTCGATTAAGAGAAGAAATAAAACTTACGTGAAAATTAATAAAAAACCAGTACCTATTCAAAAATTACTGATTTACATGTATAGTTGGTTTATAATCACATATCTGTGAACCGGTGGAATGCCATGGATAAGAATAAATAAATAAAGTTCTACTCGAAGTCTATCCAAATCAACAAAGTGGGTTGTACTGCATCTCAAATCTCTCGATTGTCTCTGCAAAGAAAGCTACAAACAGATCTTCGCCTGCTTCCGTACGAATGACTTCATTCTTAAGACTTGCATATTAAAAAGATTAGGAACACAAAGATTCATCTCCAACATAAGAGGCAAAACCGCTGTCAAATTAAATACGTTCGTCAGTAGAGATAAATTTCCAGCCTATGGTTATTAATTTTGAACTCTCTCTTTACTGCACAATAAAAAAAATATATATATATAAAACAAATGGTATGACATTTGTGTGGCACATTATAGAAAACACAAATACTTTTATATATATATATATATATATATATATATATATATATATATATATATATATATATAAGTTCCTTCTCGTAGGCAAGGCCAACGTGCGTGCTATCTGTGCGCGAAGTTCCAGTTTCGATTCCCGGTAGAGGTTCTTGCCTCGTATACAAACTCAGTGGTGGATCGAATCTCACTTTAAACACTAGATCCCTCTTCATGGTCTTTGTGCTGAAAAGGAACGTTAAACTTCAACCAATCAAATCTAACCATTTATTGGATAATTAAAATTTACACAAAATAAGCACGGGCTGCAGTGGGTGAGTGGTAGAGGTGCTTACCTCTGGTACTAGGGGTCACTGGTTCGATCCCAGGTCGCACTATCTGGTTTTATGGTGGATAGACACCGTGTATGTGGTTTTTCTCGGGGTTCTCCTGCTTTCTTCATTCCAACATTTCATTCATTACCATAATCACAGCCTGCCTCAGCTTCGAGCATAATCGTAAGATTTAAAAGAGTAGCAACAATAAATATTAGCCATTTTTATCCATATTCAAAGCTTCAATACAGTACTCAGTTGGATTTCTACCAATTTTGACGATACAAAATTAAAGATCGTCACCAGTTCTCTCTTCAGCACTTTTAGAATTTACTAGAAGGTATAGTTGCTTAGTTGAAGAGCACTCATCTCTGGTGCGATAGGTCCCTGGTTCGATTCCATACCATGACAATTTGTGGCGGATAACATCGCGTTTATGGGTTTTCTCGGGTTCTCTCGTTTTCTTCCACATTCTCATTCTACGAATTTTTTTCGTTCATCTGCCTCATCTAAAGCACATAATGTGCGACATTAAACTGGAAATTTATTTATTTTTTTTTTTTCAAAATTCACTCCTATTTAATGGACAAGTCATACGATTTTCAGTCGAAAACTGAGGACAAAACTTACAAAAATACACAGAGGATATTGTTTTATTATTATTATTATTATTATTATTATTATTATTATTATTATTATTATTATTATTATTATTATTATTATTATTATTATTATTATGTATCCTAAATGTGTATAACTGACCTATGGTTAAACTTAGGTTTTACTGTTCTCCACTGAAAAACATGAGATTAGCTAGTTTGACCATGACACTAAATCCTATAAGATAAAATGTCAAATATATGCCCTATCTAGATTGTAGCAAAATGCTACATTAGACATGTTTTAAAGTGGTATATTATAGTGCATGTAAGTAAAAGTCTATCGTTTTAACATTACTTTCACAAAAACACCAATTTGCCATTTGTTGATAATAGCACCAGCCGAGTTTTCCAAACTCCATTGGGGCAGTACAGTTTACAGTTTATTTGTGTGTGTACTATGCATGCAAGCACGTGCCTCTGTATACGTATGCTGCATGACCCATAAATATACCCAGTTCCTTGGGACCATACGTTCTTTTGCCCCCATGTAGTCGGTGCCAATGGATAACAGAAAATGTCTGTTCAATCTTTTATCCAGTTTATAAACAAAGCGCATCAGAAAATGCTTCAGTTGTAGCCTTTCCCTAAACAACAGATTTTAATCAATACAGAGAATAACATGGCTTCTATCTTTTTTATTGACTTAACAGAAAGATTTGTTTAATAACAATATATAGCATCACTTGTAATACACAATGAATGTACACATTTACACTGCCGGTCCAATAAAAATATACATACAAAAGACTTCATGAAGATAGTTCACAAAAAATAAATTAATAACAAAGGATATTTTTTCAAGATCTATTTTGGCTGAGTATATTGTACCTACTCCTCACGACAAAGAATTCATATTTTACAGCCAAGTTCCGTGTTTTTCTGAAATTAATTCAACTAATAGTAAAACATCTTATCATCTTCCTGGCTTGCCTTTGGGTTTTAAAGCTACTGTTTTTTCCTTCCATTCCTGTTCAAGCTTTACATACGAGCCTCCCGCTGGCTGGTTCAAAGGATGGAATTTATGCCGTGAAAAATGTAAAGGAATATCTCCACAAGTTCTTCTTGTTAGGAACGCAGATATTTGTTTCATGACACGCTCTTCTTGTTCTCTCTGGTTGTCTTGGTTACTTCGAATAGAAAGCTTCGGAACCCAGTGATGCTGAGCGATCCACCTTACATAAACAAAAGAAGAATATTTTAGATACGTTCATTATTAACAATGTAGATTATCAATATAACTATGATAAAGTTATTTAACGCACATAGTGGCTGTACTAATAGTAACACATTGTTATTATACTAATACTACTAATACTGTACTTACACAATTGGAAATCGACTTTTTAAACTTTTTTTCTTGGTTCAAAAAATGATCCTCAGCTTCGAATCGGTATCATTACCACAGGCAGCAAAGTACACGACACCCTTTATAGACGAAAAAGGAGAAACTCTCGAAAAATATCGCCAGAAGCTGCCAAAAGTAAGTTTTCCATCACCTAAACTCAATGTTGCCAAGTCTGAGGATTTTCTTTTAATTGTAGTGGATTCTACTTTTTATCACAAAAGGAGTGTTAAATTTCATATTGTTCATATTTGGATTTCGTATTCACAGGAAGAAAAATAAATTTCTTTGCATAAAAAGCACATCAGAATTCATTAGCATTTAGCCCCCCTAAAATTCCTATTTTTTCATAGTAGGATTCATTAACAAATTTCATTTTTTCTTTATTTTCTTCAGTTTTTGAATGCCAGGGATCGGCTTACAATCAGTGTCGGCTTATAATTGAATAAATATGATATACATGAGTGTCAGTATGATATTTAAGTGTGCAATCTACAAACTATTCACTCGTTGCTAACAATTTACATGTGGCAGACAAGTATACAGAAATGTATGACCGAACCCTCTTATGATTTTTTTTTTGTTCTCTGTCGCTTATTATGTTTGGATTTAATAGAAAACATTGATGTTGTAACAACACAATTAGAAATATAGTACGAGAAACAGACTTGAAACATCCAAGTAACACCGTAATCGGACTCACCTTGAACCATTGTGATGTATTTTAAAGAAAACCACATGCACTGAAAGAAGTAATTTCAATATTTCTTTTATTTTATAGGTGACCGATATTCATTCAGATAAACTTATTAACGAAAGCCTAATAAGGTGACATCACAATATGCATAACACTATAGGATACCACACAAGCAGTTAACGAACAACAATAAGCAGACATCCTATATACATGGGAAATCAAAATCAATCGCAAACAAAAGATCATCTTGCGTCCGGACTGGGCGCGTGAGCTTTACCTAAATGAGGTTCAAACCGTAAGTCCTGTGGAAGAGGTTAAAGGTGAAGATAAACGTTGGCTTGTGTTTTCTCAGCGTTGCCAAGTCATGGAAGACAAAGAAATAACTCTGATTTGATTTGATTTTGAGTTTAGCGTCCCTTCCAGCAGTGAAGTTATATGAGACATGGATCTAACGTGGGATCCGAACCACATGAAGATACGCTGGGAATCGATCCCGGATCTCTCAAGCAAAGGAGCATACGCTAACCACGAGAGAACTCGCAAAGAAATAACGATCATGACATTAGTAAAAAGTGCCTACGCGTAGATAAATTTCTAAGTGCGCTTTTTATACTAATTTGGCAATCCTGAATCCAATGGAACTAGTTTGAAAGTTCTCTGTCCATGAGGTCAGGAGCATTTTTACCATTGGCATAACCGGTACCTCAAAGACTCCAACCTGAGGTCATATTTGTCATGACACCATGGACGGATAAGTTCTATTGGATTCTGCATCTTTAAATTAGTATAAAAAGCACACATAGAAATTTCCCACGAGTAGGCATTTTTTACTGGTGGCATAATAGTTAAGTTCTTTCACATTACGCGATCGAGAGTTGAAAAAAATTTCAATTCAATTTAAGAGATTACGGAAGAAATACATTTTCAATAACAGTCACGTAGGCCGAATGAAAGGGTTCAGTGGACTGGAACTGGGATTGGCCCGGACCATGTGTTACACATGGCTGAATACACTACACTCAAATAGTGAAAAATCTTTACATTAGAATCCTTCCTAATAAAAAATAGAAAATCGATATTAAATGCAGATTTTTATAATTTGAATAAAACCTCTATTCAAATTATACATCAAAACCACCATCTTCAAGAAATTTAAGAAACAGAAGGTTTCATTTAAATCATACAAAAGTAGAAGGATTGTAATTAGTTCACTTTTGTTGTTTATTGTTTTACTTAAGCATCTGTTTCCATTTAAAAGTTTTCTTCTTACTACCCCTATAACAGAACATGCCGCGATCTGCGATGTAATCGCAGAAAATTTGCCGCGCCTGTGCAGAAAAATTGTCAGAGGAAAAAAAAAAATATATAGCCAACAGAAAAGTGTAAAAACATGCCTGCTATGTGTAGATGTCTTCAATGCACGGACGACTCGCATAAATGTGGTTTGAACTGTTTCTTACGTCGCGTATTTTTAAAATCACTAATGTTCCTTCTGCAGAAAATTTTTGCAGAATTCCTGCAGAAAATTTTTGACTTACAAAAGCTCATCGCAGAAGGACAAAGAAACTTTTGCCATCAGGCGTACTACCAAAGACTTCGGCAACTCGGCAAACGAAAATAGTCTAATGAAAAGTAAGTGGTCTGAAGTTGAGGATTATCAAGTATAGTGTTAACATACAATGTATAACTAATAGATTATATTTATTGAATAATTTTTGCAAATCATCAGTCTATTCAGAAATTATTTAAACTAAGCAGTAGCAAAAGCTGGAAATCACGGTAATTGGAATCGAAAAGCTAAGTAAGTACACATCATCCAATTAAAATGTACTAAGCAAACAAATCTCTTTAAGTGAGTGTAGCGCTGCGGTTTTTCCTTTTTTTCTTTTTCTTTTTCTTTTTTTTAAAAGATGGCCTAACCTTAACGACAGGGTTTCTACTGATTTGGAGAAATCTATTTCCCTAACTTTCCCTGATCTTTGGCAGGACATTCCCTGACTTTCATGACAGGTGTCGGATGACGTTGACATATAAGGAATAAATAACTGTGAATATTTATATATGAGAACATTAATTTATAGAGACACATAGTAATCAATTGCTCATACGTATATTACACTTATCTCCCACAAAATCTGAGCAATGTCCCATACTGTGATCATTAATATCAATCCACAAACGTCTGACAATCAATTACTTTGAAGATAGGATATTTCTTATACATTCATGTAGCTGATAATGGTTGGCTAAGATGAAAAGTGGCGTACAATTGATGTTAGAAAAAATATATTTTATAAAATTTCCCTGCCTTTCCTGATTTTCAGTCTTCCCTGACCTACACTAGTTTCCCTGAGTTCCCTGACCAGTAGGAACCCTGAACGAAGAACTTCGACCTCTTTTCCTTAATATCTTGCGTCTTACATTAGAGTTTCCTCGATATAGGTTTTCACTATCGTACGGATTACTGAAACAATGAACGGAAAATCACGTTTTTCATTGATGTAACTTTTGAAATCCAACGACAGGAAATGTCCACTGCTTTTCTTTCTTTTTCTTTCTTTTTTTAAATTAATCACTTATTCTTTGATCTTACTTCAAACAACTGTTTCAACACAACATCAATTCAAGTTAACTTCACGGCGATTTTATTTACGATATTACTTGTGAATTTTGTTAATTATTATGCATTTTTCGAAACGCTTCTATTTCAGTCTATCCCTAATCTGGAATTTCACTATTAAAACTAAATATAAAACGATTGTAAAGAGGCTTAGTTTGGGTTAAACTGTTCTAAATTAAACTCGTGGCGCAACATGCCTTTGGAGTGATATGTGGACAGCCCATCGGCTCCTCTCGCACTTAATGCTGACTTTCTACACTGAAGTTCATTATTTCTTTCCTTTAAGTAGCTCCTCAATTGTTCTCATGGCGCTGGATGGACACCGCAATGCCAACACTATCTGGTGAGTACGAGAATCATCCCCATCTTTCCTCTGACCAGACCTAGCACTGTTTGACTTCGCTTATGTCACGAGAAGCAGTATACCAGTTCACCTAGGGCGCTGACAGTTTGTGGTTACTATTCACTATATTATTGTGTAAATACCTAGCCCAGAAGGGATTGTTCCGAAAACGTTTGAACATTTTACACTAACCTACCTTAAATTTTTTCTTACTCGAACAGTTCGTCGACGCTGCACCGTGGGCGTAGTCGCCACCTGAGGCACTTGGAATGAACCCCCTTCAGAACATTCACTATCTTCCCCACTGCTTAAACTACTTTCTGTTCGTGGGGTGTCTGTAGATGGTTGCTTCTTTAATGCTGTTTTTACTACAGTCTTCACCTCTGACTGACCTGAAACAAAACGTAACATTTTAATAATCAGTCCTAATATCCATCACAACAAGTAGAGACGACCAACATATCTACATCATAGAATATTTTCGTTTATTTTTAACTGGATTTGAGTCTAGCGTTCCTTTTAGAAGTAAAGCTATATGAGACGTGGACCTATAGCTTACGTGGGATTCAAACCATATGAGCTTCCGCCGGGAATCTAACCCGGGTCTCTCACGTCAAAATCACAGAATATATTATATCAACACCTACACTGATGACGGAGTAAGTAATAATTCGGGACTGTTCGCGGAACACGTGCTACTGGAAGCTACAGGTAAAGAGACTGATCTTTTTTCATTAGCTCACAGAATATACTTTTCTCTATTACCACTAGAGTCCGGATTTTTATGTAATATCAACAACCTAAATATGTACATAAATATGTAACAAAAATCGCTTAAAAATGTAAGAAATAAGTAATATTATATAAGAATATGTAACACTACAATATGTTACATATTTATGAAAACGTAATATTAACACGCGTATGAGTATTCAATATTTAAACGAATTATGAAAATAAAAAGGAAAATCTACTACACTTTATCCTGCTTAATGCAAGTCCCCCAATGAAGTGAAATGCTTGAACAGCTGAGACATCCATACGTCACTGACGTGACTGATTGCAGGATAATAAAAATCAGACGCGAATGAAGGAAGATGTGAATCGGCTAGAGAGAAACAGGAAAGCCCCGAGAAAAGCAATGCATACGGCGTTTGTACGTCAGAAATCTCACGTGGTGTGGTGTGGTCCCGTTTCAAATCTAGAACCTTATACACTAAATGCGCATCCGTCACCACGGCTCAATCTTCAAATGAATTATACGCAATATACAAATTTAAATACTAAAAGCAACTTAAGACGAAATGTATTGTTTTATATATATTTATTTCATGTAGGGAAAGCAGTCCTAATCTTTTAAACAATACCAGCTGAACTAAGATTGAAGAATATTTCCACTAATGAACATTTTTAATTTGAAATAAAGTACTTACAAAAGATGTGCCTGCAGTTTAACTGTGTGTTGTTGCAGAATGGGTTACAAGGTACATTTCCAAATGATCAAAAGTAAAATTTTGTCGGCGATCGGATAAAATATTCTTGTATGCAGAGAATAATCTCTCCACATCACATGAGGTAACAGGAGCGTATTTCAACAAGGGGATGTAGTTGAGGGAAATATCTTCAGGGGAGGTTCTTGTTTCACCACTGCCAATAGGTTGTCGTAACCCGGGTTTCTTTCCAGCACTGCATTTATTTTCTTTCGAACTTTTTCTCCTACATCTCCACACACATCTTGCAGCAGTCTCTTTGCATCCTCTATGATTTCCATAGATTCCGGAAGAGGCCGCCCAACAGTCTCTAACTTTTCAATGCTTGTAGGTAGCCAACCAAAATTGCTGCCTATGTATTGTGATATCACACGCTACTTTTGAGTCATTAAACAGTTTCTGAGCAATGCCAACTGATACAGCAGACTCCGATGGAAATGAATGAACAACGCTTAATTTTTTTTAAATGTTCATTGTAGGAATGTACTGCCTGTATCCAAGTGTCCCATCGCGTTAGCACAGGCTCCGGAGGAAGTGGCACGTCTGACAGTTGATCTCTGTAAACTTGAACACGTTATGGCGCCTTAACAAACATTTTTTTTCGTGGAAGAAACTAGTTGATTTATTTCGCAAAAGTTGTCTCTCACCTCTTCAGCAACACGCTGAAGAGCATGGTCCATACAGGTAAAATGAATTAAGTGAGGGTAAAAAACTGTAAGTGCTCTAGCCGCTTTTAACATGTACGCTGCACTGTCTGTATAGAGAACAAGGACTTTTCCTTCTTGAACTCCTCCCGGCCACAACACTTTAAGACCATCGTTTACAAAGCGAGCAATCGTGGAATGATTCGTGCGTTCCAGCAATTTACTCGCAATAAGATAGGATTTAGATGGAGCATCTTCACTTAACTTTCCAATTATTAAATTTGCTACATAACGTCCCAAAATGTCTGCTGTTTCGTCCACAGAAATCCAAATATACGAACTACCTATTTCTGCCCTAATGGTATGTATAGCTTCCCTATAACAAACTTCGAGATAACACTTTCGAAGAGTGGATTCGTCAGGAATTCGACGCCCGCAGTACTTCTCCAGAAAAGCATGTAATTTTTGCACTTGAACTTTGTTCCAAGGAATGTTTGCTGCTATCATTGCTTGGCACAAATTTTTTAAAAACTCACTCACTGAAGTATCTTGATGCATTTGTGTCAAGAGTACTTGTTTTTTTGTAGTTCGCAAATTTTTACTTCTTGCATGTAGTGCATTTCGTACATGTTGTTTTAACTGAGATTTCATTGAACATCCAATTTTTTTTTATCACACATTTGGCACAACACCACTTTACCGTCCGTAGTAAACGCATCATTGATAGTTACCCACGACCAAAATTACGCGGATAAAGTTGAGGCAACCGGAGCCATTTCTAACTTCGACGGTCAATACAGAACACGTGCGTTTTGCAACTGCAATACTAGAGTACTGTCCCCCTGTCATTCAGCTGAACAAGCGAAGTTCTTTAAAAGCTTAGGTTACCTGCTATGATATTGCAATTGTCGCCAGCTTCTTGGAACGAACTCTTGCAGTAAATTCCAGGAAGCACACTAGCATACAGTTTTAACTTGAATTGCAGGATTTGCTTTCATCTTTTTTCCCGTCCGACCTCCGATAACAATCAAATAGACTTCATTTTAGGAATTTCCTGGCCAGTCGCCTGTCAGGCACGTAATCTGTCTTCTCCAGAGTTGAGAATAAAGGGCGCTGCTAATGTACCCCGGAGGGAGAATTTTTACTTGTTTCTTCTTATATTTCTTTTATTATCGACGAAACTTCTGCGAAACATTGTTTGACAAATAAAAAAAAAGAGAGAGAGATTTCTCTTTCGGTAAAGAAACGAAAAGGTAGACATAACAAAATTGAATCTAGATGCAAGCCTTGCACAATTGGAGAGTTTATTTTTTATTTTAAATTAAAATTTCAGTAAATGCAAAATTTTAAGACAGTTTTATGTATAAAAAAAAAAAAAAAGTAGAAACCATAGAAATATGTAATATTGGTCAAAATATGTAAAAATATGTAATATGAAACTTGAGTTGAAGCACCCTACAGGTGAAGGATTTGACGAACCTACATATGAAGGAAAAAATATGTAATTACATACAAATCCGGACATTAATTATCACTAAAAAGCTATTCCTCGTACAGTCGATGGGGTCATCTTATCTAACTAAAGAGTCAAACAATTTAAACAACAGATGGAGAAAGCGAGATTTGTGACAGACAGGCAGCAATACTAGCGTAAATAATGCTGCTATTATTAACCTCTAATGCTGAGCTGTAAGATATCGTGCCATGAATTTTGAAACAAAGATAATTCTATTTTACAAACTGAACCCTTAATAATATGCGGGTTATGCTTTTTAAGACAACCCATTCTGCAATAAAAACGAACATTTAAAACATTGTAACACATTTTCTGAACTTATATTAAATTATCTTTTTCTTACGTAATTTACTTGCTGGTTAAACATTTATCTCAACGAGATTTTGGATATTGTCCTCACAAAATTCTGTCCTCTGTGATGATAGCCAGTAGGTTTTTTTTTTTTTTTTTGGTATCTAAACGACTGTTGTCCACGAAGGTTTTGAAATAACAGAAGATGGTAGTCATTTGGCATAAGGTGTGGACTTTATGTCGGATGATCGAATTTCTCTCCCAGTCACGATTCATGGAAGTTTCCCGACCTTCCCTGAACGAACTTTACTGTTACTCACTGTTGCCACCGCACATTTCACATATCTATCGCCCGCAGCTGTTATATTTCTTGCTCTTAGGAACCAGATGACCGTAATTCATAGTCGGCGGGCTAATCGATTTCCATAAAAATGTTAACCTCAAACTACAAAGCATACAGACTAATGAGTGAATGCAATAGCGTACGATTACATGCAAAAGGGCGCCGGAAGCCTACATGCACGCGAAATTTCAAACGGTATTCACAAACGGATTTTACTTAGACAATAATCCTCGTATAAAAACAGAAAGAAAGGTAAAGGTGTAACGGTATTGTGTAATTTATATATAATAACTTGTGTTTATACTTGTATTTCAATCCTTGTATTTGTGGGCAGAATTTACTTTTAAATTATGCACAAGCTGTTTAAGAAAGGAAGAAGAAGAATATATAAAAAAGGATATATAGATGTAATTTCTTTGCAATTGATATATGTTACTATTTTGTTAATATAATAATTCGACGATGTGAAATGGTTGTCATAGCAACAAAAGATAAATAAGACATAATTCCGGATCCATCATGTGTAAACTACATGTCTAATTTAAGGAGTGAATTTTTTAATTTGTGATGTGCCATAATAAAAGGTAATATTTAAAATGCAATGTGTAAAATGTTTTATGGTGGTTTTCGTAGCCTTGCTTGTATAAAACTAAAAACTGAGAACCTTTGAGTAACGACGTTCTATATATATATTGGTGGTTCATCGCAGAACTTTATTTTGAATAAGTGTCGTTATATAAATTTGGTGGTCCACGCCACAGGATTGTGCTTATAAATTTGGTGGTTTGCCGCCAGGACCTTAGGAGATTCGTAGGAAGTTACGTAGACAATCTCCTAAATAATAAATTCCATGTGTGCAGATTGACTTTAAGGCTACTTAGTGATTTTGTTAAAAGAAATATCAAATCGGAGTATACTTTATTAAGGAGTGGCACAAAAATTTTCAGAAATATCAAAATGAGTCGTCCTAACATTGGAAATGCAACAGAATCAAATGGTAACAGGGAAATGTACTTTTCTGACCTAGCCGATCTCATTAAACAATTAAAGCAGGATTTTGGTGTTCGAATGAACCAACTTGATAGTAAAATCGATCAACAGATGGGACAATTAAAGCAGGATTTTGGTGATCTATTGAACCAACAAATGGACCAAATGAAACAACTTGATAATAAAATCGACCAGACGAATCTACGAATTGAACAAAGCGACCTTAAAATGGAACAAATACTACGTAGTTTCACTGAAGATATGTCATCACAGGTTAAAGAAATGTCATCACAAGTTAACATGAATGCTCCAAATGAACATGAACCTTCCACAGAAAATGTAGAAACAACAGAAAATGCAGATCCTGAGTTTGCATTGGTGAAATTTACTGAGTTTTCCCAAAAACATAATGCGGTGTTGGTTGAATCGGATTATCCCAACTTCTCTCTTCATTCGAATGTTTTTGATTGCCTTACTGATGCAGCGTGTAATGAAGATTTTGGTATGCATCAATGTGCGAAAAGTTATGGTCATCTTCGTTTAGTAAATGCTATTGACTGCTTGTATTCACAGTATATCCAACATGATATTAATTCTGGAGATGAAGTAATGGTAATAGAACCGTTTAATATGTACACGACCTTGGTTCATGTAGCAGGAAGAAAGTTGATTCCAGTATTCGTGAAATTCAGAAAGAGAACGTGTGTTCCCATCAACGCTTGTAGTGATTGGTCGATTGAGTTGGAGCTATTGAATTGTTCATTCAACGAAAAGACCAAAATGATAATAGTGAACAATCCGATAGTACTTTTACAGAACGTGATGCAATGCGTTGACTTCAATCATCTAGATATGACATTGCAAAATTTTGAGAATCCATCAATGGTGCAATACAATACTAACCTGAACCAAACTAACTTTAATCAAAACCAAATTCGAAGTGTCCATGTGAGATTAAAGTGTGATCCCAATGTGAAAAGTAATGTTAGGTTCATGTGTACCGGTAATGTAACCGAACCTAATCACAGAGGAAACAAAAACCGTGAATATTGTGGAAAGAATAGGTACAGATCTGTTAGGAGACACGACATCTCGCCACCAGTAAAACGAATGAGAACTGAACCTAATTTTACCGGTAAGATAACCGAACCTAACCTTAGTAGTAACAGTAATAGTAATCGCGTAACCGAACCTAATCCTAGTGTAGTACGATTACTTACACTTAAGCAGCATGTAATCACTAGATCTAATTTCCCTCGAATTGGATTTCGTAGAAATTCCATAGATGGTACAAATTCTCAAAGTAAGAAACAAAGAACTGTAGAGGTAAATAACACGCAATACTGTATTCCGGTTTATGACTTTCAATGCAACTTGAATGAATTTGTTGGTCATGTAACTTAAGCTAAAGTTACGGCGTCCGAGAAAACCGTATTCAATTGATTTTTGTTATACTTAATTGTAAATACCGTTATGATTCCGTTTATTATTTGTACTTGATTTGAATTCTATGAAGATAATATGAATAATCGTAACACATTTAAGTATTAAACGAATTAGTCTTAAAGTTTTTGAATTTTGGGTTTACGCAATATTGATGAACTTAAGTTATGGCATGCCTCAAAATATACTAAAGGTAAATGGATGCAATTAGATAAAACGTTAGTTCCATCTGAGATTGTGACTAAAGTTAACATGGATAACACATAATCTTTGAATTTATTCTTAATATGATAATCTCTTTACTTGTGTTAGTTTTTGTTGTAATGTTAATTATTATATGTTATGTTCTGATTATTATCGATATTTCAAACTCAATTTATATTTTGTTTAACTATGTTCTATATTTGATCCTTTCTTATGTAAAATAGGAAAGAACGTGAAAATATAATGTAGAATGTGAAAATATATGTAAATGTCATATATTTTCACTTTTTTTTTGTTCTGCCCGCTAAAATAATATAAATTTTATTAAACTCCAACTTATATTACGTATCATTGGCCACCAAAGGACCTTAAATTACATCTATGCCGTATTCTGAATGTACCCTTTTATTATCGACGTTAAAGTATATAAATATTTGAAATAAAATTAATTAAGAAGTTGAGATAAAATATGAAAATACTGTTGTTATAGAAGTAAAATATGAGATATGTTTATATGAATTGTAATTATTGCATATACGAGGGTCATTCGAAAACTCAAATAACCAACATGTGATATCCAACAGTCCAGGATTTCTTTTTCTTATATTTTTTTTTTAAAGTCCCATTTTTCGGGCGACATTATGTAACGGTATTGTGTAATTTTTATATAATAACTTGTATTTATACTTGTATTTTAATCCTTACTTGTAGTTTTGGGCAGAATTTACTTTTAAATTATGTACAAGCTGTTTAAGAAAGGAAGAAGAAGAATATAAAAAACAAGGATATACAGATGTAATTTCTTTGCAGTTAATATACGTTGCTATTTTGTTAATATAATAATTCGACGATGTGAAATTGGTTGTCATAGCAACAAAAGATAAATAAGATATAATTCGGGATCCATCATGTGTGAACTACATGTCTAATTTAAGGAGTGAATTTGTTTAATTTGTGATGTGCCATAATAAAAGGTAATATTTAAAATGCAATGTGTAAAATGTTTTATGGTGGTTTTCGTAGCCTTGCTTGTATAAAAATAAAAACTGAGGACCTTTGACTAACGACGTTCTATATATATATTAGTGGTTCATCGCAGAACTTTATTTTGAATAAGTGCCGTTATATAAATTTGGTGGATTGTCGTTATAAAGTTATTACAAAAGTATTCAGGAACATTGGGTTCATAAAGCAAAATAAATTAACAAAATTAAGTGCACAACTTTAACTTAACTAAAATCCAATAACACTATTTGGTGTGACACAACAAATATATTATTAAACTCCTTCTCCTATTTTTCCAAATTATTAAAAAAAGAAAGAAAAAAAACTTTTTGAATAGAATACTCCACTTCATTGCAGTATAAACAAACTCATACTAACAATGTTGTGATACGGATAGAAAAAGAATCTCATAAAAATAATTGGAACTTGACCTCACATCATACGTATCAAGCTTTGCACCATGTTGAGTAGTAGTGTTGTTACTGCAAGAAGAATCAACATTGCTGTCGTTTTAATGGAAGCTGAATGTCTAAAATCGGAATGTCATTCAACTTTTGCTTTTGTAAGTTGAATTCGCGAAACATCCATGGCGAAACTTGAAAGAAGATAATTCATTAGCATATAGTATGAAAAAAGTAGATAATGTTATTTTATTGAGACTAAATAGACTCAATTTAAGCACTCTGAAATAAGGGACGACTTATATTCCCAAATTCAGCAAAGGAAGGCCAGAGAATCACTGCAAATTATTATCAAGATCTCGTGAGGAAGTTGCACGAACATACGAGAAATGTTGTCGAGATGTGTTTCAATCCTTCATGTTGGAAGATTGGTGCAGAGAGAACTACATTTTTGGGAAGCACTAGTTGTTAAATATTTGTCTATTATAGTATTCTGTAGATGAAGACGAAAATAAGGCAGGGGTCAGCACAATGTTTATGTATAAGCCGAAATATTGAAGTCTCTAGTGTCTTTTGACACTTTAAAGGAAACAACTATGTTCCCTTTAAAACGCATGTACGAGTGTTCTGGATTTTATGAAGAAGGAAAACTGAAATGAGAGAGATAATTGTAAGTAAATACATGTTAATGGTTTAGATTAAGCCCAATTATATATTCTTGTGTTTAATTAATAAATGACTAATAATTTTTATTTGATCTTGTATGTTTTGTTTTTCACCTATAAACTAACTTGTTAATGTTACCCTAGTTGAATAGATAGACAGTGGCACAGCATACTTAAAGATACGCACCCAGAAAATTGTTATCACTAAGGCTCGGATTTCTATGACGTGTCATATTTTTATCCTGTTATCTTTTTACATGACTAATTAAATATAAACACATTTCTGACTCTTGTGAAGACGAAAATTTTACTCGTCTGATTTTTCTCTGCATGCGGCGAAGTTGGGAACTAACTTCCTTGTTTACAAGTGGTAGGAGCAATATGGCAGGATCGCTAGAGGTACTAGTTTCTTGAATTTCTTTTATGGTCAGGTTTTCGAGAAAATCAAAAGGATATGAACAGAATCAAATTTGCGTGAGAGTAGTGCGTACATATTTCGAGGAATATGTAAAACTATTTGATCTAGCTGAGGCACAAGACCTGTTACTTTGTAGGAAGACATCCTGAAAAACCCTGTAAATGAATACAAAAACTATTTCTGCCTTCCCTCCCACCACCCATTTCTCCCAGTGCCAAAACAAACACAACAGCAGCGCCACTACAAAACATATGCACAGACTCGTACGACGGGGAATATGTTTTTATTGGTCATATAAATGGATATTTGAAGCCTATTTCAGCTGTAGGTCATATTTAAGCCCGAAGTAATATAAAAGCATATTTTTTTTATCATATTTTAGGCGAATTTCACTTATTGCTCAGAAATGTTCCCAACATGGACCAGTTTTAGCAACAAGGTTACTTGGAATATTCTTTCTTAGAAATATTTGAATGGGATTTGAATGAATACTATAAAGTATGGAGTATAAATCTTCTTGTCCTGATGTAGCATCAACCACACCGAAAAGAGAAATTGCCACCTCAATCTCTGTTTCTTCCTCTGCAGTAATACCTGATGTTCCGTTTCTTTACTGCATATAGATGGAAAATTTTCCCATCCAACATTCCGGGGAGGCTTTCAATACAGACGGGTCGAAAGTAGTATTACTGGTAATTCACTTGGGTACGATTGCAGATATGACCCTGGAAGAATTTCTTCCTGGTCCACTCTTTTTAAGATCATCAAATCATCACTGGTACTTATGATAAGACCCATTTTCCTACACGGAATGTGTGGATATTTTTCGAGTATAAGAAATATTTAGTACTTTTTTTTCCTCACGATTATACGATTATGCATCGAGGCTACGGCTGGTAATTATGAAATGGATGATACTGGTGGAATGAAGAAAGTGGAAGAAAACTGGAGACTCTTTCCCCCAAAAAACACCGTGTTTGTCCACCACAAAACCCGCATGGCGCAAGCTAAGAGCGAATCAGGGCCTTACACACCAGAGGTGAGCGCTCTACTACGGAATCACCGTGGCCTCCTATATTTTACATTCATTGGAGTTTATTTATCAGAGCACGTGGCATCACTCAGTACAGTTCAGTTCCAAGATGCATAGTGTCAAGTGCTCTAGCGATGTGAAGTTCCGTGATTTTACGTTATATTCTAGGTCATATTTTGATATTTTTAGGGCATAAGTGAATGCACATTTTCATAGTTTTTTTTAGATCACAAAAATCTGAGCCCTAGTTGTCAGTCATGGTCCATTTGTCAGCATTCAAGCCTTTTGATGAGGATTCTAATAAAGTGAGTTATTTGATCAATTATGTTTAGTAGCCAACATCAAAGATTACAGGAAATAGTTACCATTCTGGCAACAGGATTTAAAAAAGGAAATAACTTGACACACGTAAATCAGTGGTTTTACGGTTACAATATTGTATGTTTGAAACTAAGAAATAGAAAAGAGGACAAAATATTCAATCATGATATAATTCGATTTATCCTTATCGTTTTAAAAAAAGAACACTCCAAATTCTAATCTACTCCTAACTACAGGTTCGGACGAAGTAGATTAAATTGCAGTAGAAAGTGATTAAACATTCAGCAAATTTGCTTCACACTCTGGATGCAAGAAAATAAGATAATTCATCTTTATAGCTTGTATTACATTAAATTTACAATACAGAATATTCGCTATTGGACCGTGAGTCGATTCTAAGTCTCCGGCTTATCGTACCAGTGCGTTAACCACTACGCTAGCTAGTCCTCTCTCAAATCTGTCATATTCTCCCTGTTAAGAGCAGTGCTCTACGTCTTAAATCAAGCAGCTTGTACCACAGCTGGAACAAACGAATCCCGAAGCAAGAATATAATTAATGTATTCGTTACTCGAACCACCAACCTAATAGCAACATCCTCCTTTTTTCAGCACGGATAGCAGCCAGACCCTGCGAGGAGTGATTCAATGAGGTTCTGGAATGCAATTGTCGGTTCTGGAATTCTGAAGCCAGGTAGAGTGGAAAGAATCCAGAAGCTATTGTAGGGCATGTAGTAGAGGGTCGATTCGTCGTACATGTCCACTGAAGTATTCTTGAATAGGGTTACGATGTGGGGATCTGGAGATCAAGGAATTACTTCGAACTCTTGGTTGCGTTTTTCCAACTAGTCTTTGACGATTGAAACAGTATGATAAGTTGTATTATCGTGTTGGAAGATCAATCCGCCATCAGAGAACATACTAAAGATGTACGGATGTACGGCATCAGCATGTATGAATAGATGCTCAAATTAGTTCAAACTGCCTTCCATAGGTATCAAGGAATCGCGAGAGTGTTATACTGTCAGAGAAATATACACTAAAAACAACGTTTTAACTTAAAAAAATACAATAAAATTTTTACTTACGTGTACATTACAATAAATAAGTACTTCTGAAATGCTGTGGATTGAGTTACGTAAGGTTCAAGGCGTCACTATGTTTTATAAACACAACACGTCCATACAGACTATAGTCTTATTGTAACTAGTTATTAAGCGCGAGACTTATTAGTTGAAACCATATATTAAAATCGTGCAAAATAAAGGCTCTAACTGTATACACTTGACAAATGTATTTACTTTTTAGTCTGCCCACCAACCAACATGTGGTTATACAAATATTCATGGTCATACCTAAATATAGCTACGATCCTTGTCCTAATAATAAACAGTAAAGCACGTTCATGTTCAGTATGATCACCATTCATTTTGAAGTAATTAAAATTAGATACAATATAGTTAAAGTTGTGATTAAATTATCACAATATATTACAGTAGAAACACACAAATATTAATACTCACATCTAAATATAGTTCTGGCTCTTGACCTATTTTAAGATAATTACATTGAAACAATTTAGTTTTTAATTTGTAACTAAATCATCACAACAGTTTTAAATCTGCACCCTAGCAACATATATTAGCGTCAAGCAATAGCGTAGGTAGCGACACCTATTAGCGTGACTGTTTATTATTAGGAATTAGCGTGACGCACTGAGAAGTTTTCCGTTTTTTAATAGGATTATCAAGTAACGGTAAATAAATACAAAGCACCTCCTACCAAAACTATAGCATAACATCTATTCACTACACAGTCAATTTATCGGTAAAATCTTACATCTCATGTCGATCTTCTTTTTCTGTTCCCAAGGCTTCAAAATCAATGACTCCGATTTTCGTGGGGGAATCACTTGGATGGATTCCCACCAAAACTTATCTGCTGATGGTGGCACATCACTCTCTATAGTCCCTATAACAGAAAAATTACGTTATGCTGTAACGTATTATACAAATATTTTATTCGTATACTTAAAACTAACAATTTTGTATTCAACATTTTTAAATAAATAATGATAAGAATATTTATTTCGAGTCCATGTATATTACAAGTCAATAAGATATTGACTTCGTCAAAAACACAGTATGTTTACTTTATCTTCTACGTCTGCATCATGAGAATACTATTCTTAAATGATGTACAGTAATTAGCGCGATTCAGAATATTCCAGTGTCTTGTTAGACTAATATTAGGATAAACGATGGTTATCAAAATAATAGAAACACCTGAAAAAATACAACTTACCAGATTAATGTGGCGGTGGACGATCTTTCGCCCTCAGAACAGCTTTGAAGCGGCGTGGAATGGAGTTCTGGAGATCGAGAATGGTAGCAAGTTGAACATTACATCATTCCGCATACAGTGCATCACTGAGTTCTATGAGAGAAGACAAGAAGGGGGGGGGGGGGGATGATCTGCACCGAATTTGTGTCTTCAAAACGGACCACAAATGTTCACTTATGTTGAGGTCATGGGATTGAATGGGCCAAGGGAGGTATTAAACTTCATCTTAATGTTCCTCCAACCACTCCGCAACAGCTCCAGCTGTGTGAATGGGTGTATTATCATCCTTGCCCGGAAACAACATCTGGACAATACGATGCACATAGTCTCCTAAAATAGCGACATAATCACGGATAGTGACGTAACCAGTGAGCATCAGCAAGGACCCACAGAAAACCACAATATTAAGGTCCACATCATCACAGAGCAGTCGCCATGTTTTACAATTGGGCGGAGACACTGTAGATCATATATTTCTTTGGGCGTTCGCCACACATAAACACGGTTTGAGGTTTAAAATAAAGTGAACAATGATTCACCCGACCATATTTCACATTTCCAGTCATTATCGGTCCATGCTGCATGTTCGTAGTACTATTAGCATTATGGTCCCTTATCAGCAGTTTCTTCTGTGCAATCCGACCCTGTACGCCCATGTCATGTTACTCATGGCGGACTGTGATTGACAATGCAGGCTGTGGGAGGAACTCAAACAGAACCCCCCACAGCCGGCATTGTCAATCACAGTCCACGGTTCTGAGCGACCATTTACTTTAATGATCGGTAGGACTTGTCACTAAGGGTTCTCTTCCGATCACTGTTTCTCTTCGCCGATGTGGTTTTGCCGTGAGTTTTGTAGATCATCACTTGGATATTACCTCTCGCAATATACCCAACATACTTGTCATTTTCGTTGTTTTGCACCATATAACCAAACGCCAATAATTTGTCCTCTGAAAATCAAAGAGATCGCTCATTTTATAGTATCAATGCATACTGCTGTTTACTGTTCCTCACGTACTACAAAGTATGCCCTTATACAGAATCACAAGCAGCCGAGTACTGTCACCGCTTGAAAGTTGCCAACCTAGACATTTGACGTGCTTCGAACTTCAAGTGTTTCTATTATTTTGATAATTATCTATACGTTTGATGTATAACAACTGAGAGGTGTCAGCCTAAGATATAACACATATTGTAAGCTAAAGACTTAAAACACCTAGAAATTGGGAAGAACTTTATAGGATTATCCCAATTACAAATAACGTACAAACAGCACATAACCAGATATTGTATTGTCTCGTTTCTATGTGAATGCTAGAATAACTCTTCCGTTCTGATTTACAATCTTTCAAGACCTATTACCAAAAATTTATTCGGAGACAGTACCCTTCGAACATGCTAGGAGATGAGAGAAGACGTAACTTCTGCAGTGGAAGTAATTTATAAGAGGAAGTCAGAACAAACATGTTTGACAGGGGAGGGGGAGGGGAGGTAGGCTGAAAAGCTCTAAACTGGTATCATCTTCAATTGCACTTCTATTGTTAAAAAATTACTCCAAATTATACATAAAATTTTAAATTTAATATCGTACATCCAATACCAGTCAATGGACTTTTAACCATCGGTTTCTAGATTTTAATAGAAATGGAGATGTCCACTCTGGTTTTCAACCTTTAGTATATAAACAGCTTCAAGTACAACTGTCATAAGAGGTGAAGAAAATTTTCATTTTCAATTAAGAAGTATGTAAAATTACTTGGATTGCTCAAGGGATCAAACTAGTTAACTAAAAATACTATGATAAAAGAACAGTATCAAATATTTTAAAGAATTTAATTTAATTTATGGTGGCAACAACATATGGATATACAAAAGGATAATTAAATCTCTTCTCCCTCAATACATCACAATTTAAACAATAATAAATAAACATATAAACTTGAGCTAGACCTACCCTTTGAGTTTATCAATCGAATTATTCGTTGTTTTGGATGTTGTCTCTCTGGAGGTGGAATCAAGATAAAATCTCGGTAATCATTCACAACTTCTAGTATGGCTTCTTCAATATTGTTTCTAGGTGTTATTATATGATCTCTGTACTGACACCCCTAAGAAAAAAAAAGAAAAAAAAAAAAAGAAAATGAAAAGATTATCTTTCATCTTAGATTACAGCACCAAATTACACTCCTCTACACTGTTAGTTTTGTGTTATGTTGAACTATATTAGTTTCACGCTTACATTTAAACAAATGTTTGCACAACCTTGGAATTGCATTTTCATCACTTTTAGGTTATGTTACTCAATTCTAAATTTAATACTTCTATTTATTTTGCACATGTATTTATTTTGACAATTGAATCTCACAGTATTCATACAGTGTACTTACAGGAAGAGTTTGTACCAAGTACAGATTATATTTGCTATAAATATTTTTCAATTTTTGGGTGGCCAATAGATATTACAATATGCATCTTAATTATAAAAGCTCAAAGTTCAGTGATGTTCCACCGTCCCTTGCTACTAAAAAATGATATTGCTACAAAAATAGTATTTATAACAAAAACGACAATGCTTTCCTGCTGTCAATAGCATGCAGATCTCGTGATAACTTTTGTTCACAGATAGACCAAATAAAACCACCAAATATCTGCTCGACCCATACATGAAATAGAAAAATATTGCACTATTAACCGTAGTTATAAGAATGGCTAAAAGAAAGGCCAAATACCATGCGAAGGTCGAAATAAAGGCCTCAACATTTTATACCTCAAACGTGAATTTTCCAAAAGTTAATTTATATATAATAACGCCTATTGTATTGTATGAGGTTTCGACATGGGCCATTACCTTTCTCATTCTAAATTTTGTACGTAAATCTCAGAACTGGAGGTTCTTTTTAAATCAACACTATCTTTAATATGTCTATAAATGATCAATAAATTATATAGAAGATTGTTCGGTTTATATCCCACTGATTTGCAAACGCTATGTCATCTATGAAGCTACGCCAACAACATGAAACCAATGTTATCATCAGTGTTTTATCTCAGCTAGCAGGTGATGGAATGTCATTTTCGTGCTAGTAAAATGCCGCTGAAAATATACTGTTATTTGGAATGTTATATCATGGCTCTTTTTCAAGCACATTTTTTGTGCAATCGAATAGTAAAACAGTGTCGCGAAAACGTTTAACACTCGGAACGATAACAACTAAAAATATTGTGACTAGGCAAATCTAAGTGTTTCGTCGAATTCGTTGACTGGCAGGCCAGGAGAGCCAGGAAAAAGCAAGGACCAAAATGGAAGATGGTTTGTCACATTGGATAATGTCTACCTTTTATCTCACGCATAATAATCATATTTGGACAATTAAGGTATCTTGACACCTCTGGCAAGAAACGTCTCGAATTCTGCAGCTAATGCAGTGAAAGTTCCTCGAAAGGAATTATGATTGGCACTGGACGCGATTACGAGGGAAGATGGCGGTACGTAATGTGCACTAAAATGTGAAGGTGAAAGCTATCTACTTCCAGCAATCCATCATAACTTCAGTCTATTGAAAATACATTACAGATCCACATGGACAAAGCATCTACCAATCCTCTTGGGTTTTATCATGACATAAAGTAGGAAACGGGAATCCATGTTATTCCCCTTCATGACGTTCCTGTCAAAAGTCCTGACATCAACTCAATTCATTTCTGCTCATTTGGACCGTTAAAACGACGTCTACAACATCGCCATCACTGTCTATGGAAAATTTGTGAGGAGAAATGAGATGGAATTTCTATGTGTGTGCTCCAACGTAATTTGCTGCAGTGGAAATTGCGATGTCGGGCGATACACCACAGTGCTGGGGGTATAATACAATATCATTGGTGATGAAGGCAAGGTTTCTTGTAAGGTGGGTACCCTTCACAATCATCTAATACAAACAAAACATTTTTTTGTATACTAAATTTATTATATAGAACTAATTAACGCGCAATAACGGATAAGCAAGTTACAAATGTGAATCTTACTCTATTTGTGCCAATGCTTAAACTGTATGTATGGTTCACGAACAGTTAAAGATAAACATTTACAGTTCTTGGTTCTGCAGTCAGAAGATTACGTGTTTGAATCTCTGACTACATATTTTCAGAGCTTTCCTCATTAGTTCTGACAAGGCTACGGTGGTATTGCAGAATAAGTGCTCACACCGATTTCCAAAATTCCTTTTTATACCTCGTTGTTAATTGCTTTCTATGTGAAATGAATTTACAGGTATACCTGAGACTTCGTTAAAAATAAATAAAATAATTACTCACATTCATAGGTTCCTCAACAGGCTCAAAACGGTACGTTCTTGCTCCACAGCATCCGTGCCGTCCAATCGGTAAGGTTATATTTGATTGATTTTCCATAGGAAAAAACTGAGGCATTTGAGGGTGAAAGCAGCACCAACCAAAATGATTGACTGGGAAATAGAAAGAACACTTGGAACAATAGAGCATATGGCAATCACCCCATAAACGCCAGTAAACACGTCTCCATGTCTTTAGCTCCAGTTTTAAGGATTTCACATAGTCATTTATATTCCATGTAGTATCTCTGAAACAATAAAAAGTAATACATTAAATTGTGTTAGTACACTAACGGTACAAACACAGAATAAAAAGTAAAAAAAGGTAAAGACTTCGATAAAGATTGTTCGGTTACATCAATTTTCTCAGTTAATTGCGCATTTCCCATCGAGATTCATCATTTTTACTAAATTTTACGTGATTCTTAAATATTTTTCAAGTAACGATAAAACAAAGAAACACTGAAATTAGAAGAACACACTATCCTAGAATACAAAAGGTAGTTTGAAATAGAGGAATTAAAATTTCGGACATATTGTATTATTTAAAACCGAAAAATATGTAATGAGAGTGTTATGGCGTTATGCCATTATCATGACGTACGAGGGGAAGGCTGAAAATAAGTTTCCCCAGGCAACTGTAGACAGAGGTGGGGATGCAAGACCAAAAGTAGCATTTGACATCTTTTCCACATAAGTACCACGTACATTGAGACATCTGTCATACCGATCTATAAGCTTCAAAAATTCAGGGTTCTGCATAAGGAAGAAGCGTCGAACTGCTTCTGTGACTTCAGCATTGCTTCGAAAGCGGACAGGTGATGACGGATGTTTCCACTCTATCGATGCGGCCTTTGATTCGGGCGTAACGTGGTGGACCCACGCTTCATCCCCCGTCACAATCCGGAACAGAAAGTCATTGCCATCATGATGATAACGCACGAGATGTTCCAGGCTAACGCTCATGATTTGTTCCATGTGGTTCGAGGTCAGTTGTCCAGGTACCCATCATGCTGACACTTTCCGGTAGAAAAGCATGTCGTGGATAATCTTGTAAGTTTGCGTTCTCCCCATAGCTATCAGGCTTAGACTGAGAGATTTATCTCTGCTTTGCGAAGGCGTTGCAACGGCGCCATCTGCAGAATCGCGGGCGAATGATACCTACTTGTGTCTCGGTGTGTTGCGCGTGCAACCGCTGTTTTTTTTCCCCCATTGCTGTTCACTTTCCTGGGAAAAACGGGAGGGGAAACTTATTTTCGGACTCCTCCTCGTATTTCTTACCTCTAAGCCATCGAAGGAAAATTCACCACTTCATTCCGTAGTACTTTCTAAGACCTACAACACTTTGCTCTTGAAATTTTATGGCTTTTGTCTCACAAAAATCAAAACGTAGTTAATACTACTACATGATCATACTACACCGGGGAAAAAATAATGAAAAGTTCAAAGGATTAAAATTAATAATTACTGTGAAGAAAAATAACTGATTAAATTAATAGCGAAATAACAACTATTATCCAATGAGAATTGTCTTGAATAGTAAAAGTTGATGTAAACTTTGATGGATAAAAATTAGGGTATGAGAAAATTTACAGATTATTGTGAAAAATTAGAAAACTGATAATTTATTATTAATAATAATATAAAAACGTCATAAAATTCAGAAAAAAATATCAATGAAATTATATATTTCTAAATTTTTTTTGTGAAGAAAACAATGTTTAGATTATATACATATTAAAATGTAGTAATAATGATACATATATGACGTATCAAAGTTACACCAAATGCCAAGTACGTATAATAATTTTCAATACTGGTGATTTCTTCTTTACAAAGTCAGGGAGTCCATTGCCCAGACTTCAAGGCAAGATGGGGCCATTTTGAAAAAAAAAAAAGAAAAAAAAAGAAAAAAAAGAAAAGAAAAGCCTACATTAATGCACTTCTGCAGTAGAACAGTTTGTAAAGTTCCAGAAATAAGCCACAAAAATGTTCTTGTAGAATATTTATTTCATATGGTTTTCGAAAAAAAAAAATTTTTTTAATCGTTTATAATTACAATTAGATTACAATTAAATTTAACAAAACTTTTAACAGATTTATTTCAACGTTAATTTTTTAACGAATTAATTACATGCCTGCATATATATTCTTTTAATACACATAGCTGAAAAGGAAGTACGGAATTATTTGTTGTAAGATTATTAATGAAATGCAAAGATTTGAATTCGAACAATTGTTTCAAGAAATTAAATTTTATTTAACGAGCTTAACTATTTCAAGCACACATAATACACAAGGGGAATGATAAAAAGTTCCTCGTTTTGTCCCCTTCCGTCCACATCAAACCTTGAGTGTACGTTCATATGAAAGCGTAGTATATTAGGGTGTAATGGTGCAAATATAGGTCTCTGCTGATTAATGTCACTATTTTTTGTATTTTTTTATTTTACCTGATTATTGTTTTTTCTAGTTTGAAAGAATGATGTTGGGGATTCAAGCAAGTTTCACAAATTTGTAGTAACAAGCCGTCATGCAATCTTTGTTTCTCCAGTGCAAGACTGCGAAGGACATTCACACTGGGATGTCACAAACACTGGTGGGCAGTGTCCTTCCTATAGCATCGTCAAAACCTGGATACTTCGTTTCAAGACTGGCCATTTCATTATTGAAACAAACGCGCTCCAGCCTCAACCGACCTGGCAACAGGTGATGCTATCTATGAACTAATCCTTCACGACTGGCTGATAGCACTATGAACTAATCTGTGCTATCTGCCAAAAAGTAGCACATATACTGAACCTCTCAGAGGAGCATGTTGGGCTCATTGTTAGCAATATACTGGACAGCTTTCAGCAGTGGCTGCCGAAATGTCTGAACAGTGATCAGAAGAAGGAACGAGTTGAAGCATCCAAGACAGTTATGGCTCGTTTTGAGGTTGGTATTCAGGAATTTTGCCCCGATTGATGACAAACGATGAAACCTGGCTCCATATCTACGATCCTAGAACCAAGGATCAGTCAATGGAGTGGTGCCACTTCGAGACTCCGAGACCCTGAAATAAGCAAAGAAGGTCACGGTTTCAATTTTCCGGACGGTATTTTGTTAGTGGACTACTTACCTCGAAACTCTAGTATTACCAACAATTATTAATTGGACCTGCAGCACAAGACAATGCCGATGTCGGATGAATTTACGCAAATATGTTTGGGCTGTATGAAACAACCACGAGTCTTTAACTGGTAACTAAACCTGATCCTCTTATAGAGGCATTTTTAGTTCTACTAGATGATCTATGGCATATGTTAGGATAGGGGCAAACGACAAGAACATAAAACGCTTGTAGGTAGAACTGAATTTATGACAAAATCGTATTGTAATCGAGGAGCTACTTGAATTAAGAGGTAGTGGGTTTCAGTTTCCACGTCTATCAATCAAATTTATTATAATTTTCTGTCATTACTCATAGGTCACTTGCTATAATTAGATTTCATGTTTTATACACTTAGATAATGAAATAAATAACGATTGACTTTAGGTGGATTGTCTGTTGTTACCTGATATTTTGCTTTCGTAGTTTTTTCTGAAAGCTTTTTCCAGGGACGAATTTCCTAAGAAAAAAATCTTGAATATCCTTTTATATTACCATTACCGTTTTATTTTTCTTCAAGCTATTAAGTAAGAATTCAGTCCTTAATCCTAAGCCTTGTAAATAATACGATAATTGGTGAAAAAAACTTGCAAAATAATTGTCAAGAACACTACCAGCAACCACAAGGATTGTCGACTCTGAAAAAAAACTTTCCAAAGAAATACAAAAGTGAAATATCGGATAAGATAGACAAATAAATAAATAAATAAAAATAAAAAAAATAAAAAATAGATACTTATTTCACTTGCTATAAATTTAAAAGTTTCTATGCACTATGATCCTCAGCTAGCCGCTTCGTCCTGTCAGAAATTAGCCGCTTTTATGCCATCCATTAATTGGAGCTTTCTTCCATTATAACATTTACCATGTAATTCAGAATGCAATTTCTCCTACAACAATGCCCTTAATTTGCTTTTAACTATCCCCAATTCTACTGTTGGTCCCTTTTATTGCTAATACTAACAGCGGTTCCGCCCAACTAAGCTTTTCCAGATTTCTGAACGAATTTCCAAAAACACTAGTCTTTTTCATTATCTTGATGTAATCTCCATGTTGCTGCTTTGTACGGTCCTATATTTAATGAGTCTTTTTTGTAACTCTTCATGCACCTATTTTTCAACTTCTGTTCATATTTCTTCGTTACTAATATTAGCTAGCTACCAAAAGCTAGTCACCTGTTCTACTTTATTTCCTCAGATTTCTTAGTTCTCACAGTTGTCGTTTTCATATTTTGAATTTTCCGGAACAGGCACATGGCTACTTACGTCAGTTTCTTTAGGAAGGACTGTCACATCAGTTTCCGAAACCGACACACTACTACCGGCATTAACACTTTCACTTATTTCGGGAAAGACTGTCACATCAATTGGCGGAGCTGAGATTAGCACTTCCACTAGGACTGATTTCAGGTGTAAGTGTCATATCGCAAGCCGATGTTTCATATCTAACTATCTTACCTATCTGTGTATTTGTTTTCGATATGGAATTACCATCCTCGAACATTACACTTCGTCTGGCATCTTCATTTTCCCAAGAAGGAGGGGAAATTGTTTTCTTGAAACTGGGATTATTTTTTACTAACTTCTTTTCTCACTCTTCTTTCTTAGCTTTTACTTTTCTTTTGCAAGTGCCATTACTGATGTTTAGCAGACATTATTCTAATTAACGTTCATCTGTCCTAAAAGCTCAGTTTACAACGGTAAATGCCTTTCAAATAGTGTTACTATGTACGCTTTTGCATAATTTCTAGTTATACCTCTAAAAATTACAAAAGTGTAATCAATCTAACATATAATGTCAGCAATATTAATAGTTGGTACTGGCATTCTCTACTAGATACTTTATTAAAAACTTACTCAACTCAATTCACTTTTCACACTTTAGTGGTCCTGCCGCATTGCATGATAGTGAAGACAAAGAAGATAAATCAACAACAAACAAAATAATATAAGTTCTAAGCGAAGATGAAAGAACAAAAGTAAAAGACAGCTTCTACGAGTCATTGCAGAAAATATTCCAGTAAGAACGAAGATCCATAATTGATTATATATAATAGTTAAAGAGAATAGACTGAAATATGTTAGGGACTCAAAAAGTCAAAAGAGTATCAGAAACTGGCAGCAACCATTACTTAGTAGTTCTGATTAAATTGCAGAAATACCAGAAAACAAAACTCATAATAACTGGAGAAGAGGAAGAAACTCGAACGAAAGAATAAAAAACGTATGAACTAAAAGAAGAAACAATATAATAAGCATGCCAAGACTGCACGTGGAGAAAAGGTAACAGTTAGATGGAGAAAACAATAGTAGACAGATGAAGTGAAGAAGAAACGGAGAAAAAGAAAACACTATGGAAAGTATACCTCGCATAACTAGTTAATATGAAGAGTACAAAATTCAAAGACAAGCTGCGAAAAATGCAGTGAACACAACAAAGAATAATGAATGGGAAGAATTTTGCACTTTTATGGAAGAAAGAAAAAAAAAACAGCCAAGGGAATCGAAAACTATTTTACAAAATGTTTAGAAACTTAAAGAAAGAAGCATAGAAAGTCCACTGAAATTTATCAAAGGGATCGAACGGAATGCTATTAGCAACATAAGGAAAGAATGTTTCTCAGACATATTAGGAAGCAAAGAAAACGATGATGTAACTGAAGAGGAGGAAAGTAATTTAAGAGATGCTGAAACAGCGGAAAAAAGCATCACAATAGCCGGACTGAACGAAGCTATACGAAAGATACAATTTGGAAATGATAAATGATAGAAGTATATGTGATTCTCGACAGTTCGTGTTACATGTACTACAACTAGCGGGAAAACACAAACAAATACCAAAGGATTGGGAAATAGCAGTAATTATCTCCATCTTCAAGATAGGAGACAACCCAGAGTGACAGAACCATAGAGACATTTACAGCACAGCATACAGAATATATTCCAGCATCCTAGGAATGAGACTTAGAAAGGACACAGCAACCAAACTAGAAAAAGCACAATGCGGATTCCTTCCAAAGAGAAGTAAATAAGATAAAGACAACTAGCAGGGAAAATCATAGACTACAAACAAGAAATTAACCTGTGCTTTCTCGATCTGGAAAAAGGTCTGTCAAAGTCTCAAGAAAACACCTATAGGAGACCTTGGAGATAAGAAATCGAACGAGAATTTAATAGCGGGAATTAAAAGTATGTTTAAGATCTGTTGAAATTATGTAAGTACATGCAATTCATGGTCTAAAGAATTCATGACAACATCTGAGGCACCACAGGGAGATGTATTGTCTCCAACACCTGTTTATAATTCTTATGGACGATCTAGTTAAAGAATGCCTTACAAAAACAAAAAAGTATAATATCGGGAACTGGAAAATGAAACCGGTATATACAAGAGATAATAATAGGGAAGGACGAAAATGCCTCGCAGCATAACCTTTACATTCGGAAAAATGAACTAGAGAAATGAAACCTGAAAATCAGCATGAGAAAACAAAAAGGCATGTCGTTAGTACGAAAGCAAAGGATTACACTATCATTTGCGAAGAACAACAGTTAGAACAGGTTCATCAATTTAAATATTTGGGATCAATAATAAACAAAAATGGGAAAAATAGTCAAGGCTGTAAAAAAAAAAAAAAAAAAAAAAAAAAAAAAAAAAAAAAAAAAAAAAAACGGTCAGCAGTAAAACTCTACGGGTCTTTAAAGAAAAGTTTCATTCATTCTTTTATTCATCCATTTCGTACATTATCGATCAAAGACCAGTTCATACGACTTGTCAAATAATATGAAGATATTTGAATATAATTGATATTACATTAATTTACAAATTATCACCCAAATATTCGTTAATGTCATAATACATTTTGTTACATAAAAAATTGAACAGTTCATTTTTGAATTTCAGTATGCTTTTGATATCTTTCTAATAATTCGGGAGCTTATTATACAATTTAGCGGATATAGGAAGGATATTTCTTTTGGTGCACGCATAGTTTTGGTATGCTGAGTTGTATGAATATACATCGTCAACATGAAGAAAACTAGTTTCATTTCTCTTTACATATATGATACTTTTGTATATGTATAGGCAAGGTACAGTTAAAATTTTATTTGACTGAAAGACCCTTTTGCATGAGGCTCTTGGTGATAGATTAAAAATAAATCTTATTGCCTTTTTCTGTAGACGAAAAGTAGTAACACTAAAATAGGAAGCTCCCCAGAACATTATTCCATAATTTCACTGGTCAACAGTGAAAATGCTTCGGAGATAAAAGTAACCAATTCTTACTACAGTGCCCGAGAATTATCTTGGCAGTGACGTCAGCGCTCTCAGTTGCAAGGCTACCAACTTACGCTACTCACAAATAGTACTTAGAAAGCTCACTGAACGCTTCGTACGTCACGTCGAAACTGCAGTGTAATAATATGCTGTTAGCAAACTATGGGAGAATTTAGATAACAATTGATTTGTATAATTCTAGTATATATGTGCATTGTTATGACAAAGAAAGAAAAAAATAATATTACACTAACAATTATCAGAATATTTTAAAATGTACACAATAAATCACAACAATACAAGTAGAAATAATTTACTCTTACCTTTAGTCTATCATTGGTGAGCAACCGATGTCGTCTGAATCGTCGCTATAAATTTCAGGCCCGTCTTCCCGATCACTGTCTGTTACAGAACTATCGGATTCTGAATGGCTTCCAACACTCACAATTAAATTGTCAATCCGTTCATCCATAAGACAGTCCTTTTCCCAGTAAAACTGTTCCCATTTTCGCGAGTTTTCAACAGCCTTCCTCCAGTCTTCTTTCGTTACTTGTTTGAAAGCTTCTTCAATAAGCTTCTCTACACTTTGTTTGGTAAAAGTTTTGTTATTGACAGCGATGTATTTCTTCACGTTTGCCCATATTAATTCAATAGGGTTAAGGTCAGCATGGTATGGCGGTAGTCTTATTACTTTATGTCCTTTGCTTGTTGCAATTTCATCAATAACATATTTTACATGTTGAGGTTTGTTTTTCTTTATCAATTCATAAAGTTCAGCTTTCAAGAAATCCGGACTATGGGGTACATTATGAGCCGATAACCAGGACAACATTTCTGATTTTCTACTATTGGAAGTTGGAACTTTTTCAATTTGTTTGTTGTGAAATGGAGCATTGTCAAGAATGATCACTGAGTTTTCTGGTAAGTTTGGAATGAGTTGCTCTTGAAACCACGAAAAAAATTTATCGCCATTCATGTCACCACGATAATCTCCAGCACTTGATTTAGAGAAAAAGACCAGCTTTGCACCTTCTACAAACCCGTTTTCACTACCGGCATGAACGAGAATGAACCGAGGACCTTTTCCAGTCGGAACTCGTAACCCTCCATAGCCCTCCGAGTCTAACGAGACTTTCGGTACAGTATGATGCGTATGAACGAAACTTTCATCCAAGTACACAAATTGTCTTTGAGGTTCGTTTACGCGCAACCTCCTCACTTCGCGTATATATTTATGTCGCCAAACGACAATATCGCTTCTTTCAAGAAGCAGATTTCTATTTCCAATAGAATGTTTTTTAAACCTAAAACCCAACTTGCGCAGTATTTGTCGTAATGCCCAATCAGAACCCTTGAAGTTATGCCCTTTCTTAAGTTCATACAATAATTTATTTACGGTCACGGCAATGCCTTCAGCATACATATTGTGAATTGTTCTACGAACTACTGCTTCGTCGAAAGAATCTAAATTTGTTTGCCTTTTCTGGGTATTTGGTCTTGCTTTACCGGGTGTCACGACGGGTTGTCCTGTATTTAGACTTTTCTCCTTCTCTTTCACAATTCGCCACACGGATCTCTCACTGACACATGTTGCTCGGGAGGTTTCACGCACACTATCAGATTTATTATTGTTTGATGCAAAAAAGTTGTAAACATTAAAAACAATGTCTCTTGCATCACTATGCAACGGCTTGCCTTTCGTTACGGCACTATCACCCATTCTTATACACAAAATTTCAAACACGAGAACAAAACAAAAGGATTCACAACTCTTACCAGTCACTACACACTGTATAGCCCTACACAAAGAAAACACGCGCTTTCCAGTTCATTTCGTTTCACTTTTTTTTTTTTTTTTTGTGTGTGTGTGTGTGTTTTTCCTGGAAGCGCTGTTCCTGTGCCCTATCGGTAAATATTAGAATTTTCGAAGCTACATTCACAACCCCCACGCTCTGTTTCCGCGCGCAAGAAACACGTTCACATATCATCCTCTAATTCAAGAACTGTGATAGGTAAAAACATGGGGCTTTCTTTAAAATAAACTTTGAACTTCCCTTTCCATTTCGTCCACTGCATGTTTGTGTCTATCTTCAACAGAACGGAAGTTTGTAGCATGTTGAAATCTGAATGTTGTTAGAACAGAATAAAAACTAAGTGGCTATCATTTAAAATTATTTTCCACATACTTATAATATAAATTTCAAATATAAAATAATCATATTCTTAAGTTATATAAATTGAAAAGCAAAAAATATAGCATTTACGTCTTCTCGAACTGCAGTTATCGTTATACAAAGGTAACAAGTATATTTGTCAGAAATTAATCTCCCATTTCTGTTAATTTGCTTTCGCTTTCCTGTTGTAGAGAACACTGCTTGCTGTTAAGTTGGTATTTGTGTTCTCGCATTTTCTCTTTCCTGGGATTGGACGTTGAATTGAACGAAGCGTCTGTTTTAACCAGTGGGACTGCATTTGAGCAATAGCGGTGTCTACGTCACTGCCAAGATAATTCTCGGGCACTGTAATTTTAGGGTGCTGATAACGAATATGAAATTAGTTTTTGAAGACTGGTTCGGATTTCGAAGAAATACGTTATCACCGCATGTGGCACGGTGGACAAATTAAGGGTTCGTGCCAACAGGAGCTGTCTGCTTATTTCAATAAACTTCCAATGTTTGACGGTTAGTTTCATTGCTATCCTCAGGGATGTACGCAGGGGGTGAGTCCTGCGGGTCTTGAGCCACCAAAATTCCGACTTGTTTATAAATTTAATTTAGGTGAGGATTAATTTCAGGTGCAATTTTACAAATTTTAATATAATTTAGCCTCAAATTGTATCTGGATCCTCCGAAAAGCTTAGGATCCCTCCCGAAATGAATTCCTGCGTATCTGCATGAACACATCAGGTTCTCCTGGAACAGTACCTGGTTTAAAGAAAAACGTGCATTTTCTCATCATGTCCGTAATATACTGACGTTCCATTTTTGAACTTTCTCGAGCCCTAGTGTCCCGTCTTGGACATTGCAGCTACAATTTTGGCTGTGCGAGTTTCCCGAGGCACTCCATGTGGTGCTACATTTGAAGAAAAGGATTTTTTGGACGGAAAATTCCCAATTTTACCCCCAATTTTCCATTTTCTCTCATACATTCTCATGGTACCATTTGAAAGACTGTTTTACTCTGAAGAGAATGACGTATAAATCGTGATACTCGAATAAACAATATTGTTTGGATTCTTTTTATTTTGTATCTCACATTTCCCTATATGAAATTTGGTATTGTCTAGCAGAACGGAGAAATATTTTTCCCTCATAACTATTGTAGATATTACAATGAAATTTGGCACATGTATTACGTATAAACTACAGTAGTTTTAAAGGTATATTATATTTGGGTACCTTTAGCCGGGGCCGTACCAGGGGGTGCTACATTTGAAAAAGGGAATTTTTGGACGGGAAATTCCCAATTTCATCTTAAATTTCCCTCATCTTATACATTATGTATACGTGCACATAATACCATTTTCAAGTTTGGTTTATTCTGAAGCGAATGATATATTAACCACTATACTCGGATGAACAAAATTGAAGCAATGATTACTTAAATGAAAGGTCAAATATAAAATTCACGAATCTAAAAGTGTCGACACTACATAACAAACATTTCTGTTGATTATACTTAAACTCGAACCAATTCAACATTTTTATTGTCATTTTCGTATTCAGCATCCTCATTTGCATAAGAAAATGTACTGTGCTTTTCCGAAGCATGTAAAAAGTTAAAATTTGTTATCCAGTGTTTAACAAGGATTGAAACTTACCATAGTACAACAACAGCAAAGTTTCTTTTGACCACGTAGTCTGGTTAGCCACAGAACCATAGGCAAAAAAGAAAGAAAGAGAAAGAAAAAAAAAGCTACGTACAAATCAACCTTCGCACCCACCCTAACATACAACCAGCTACGAAAGATATACATTAAACATAACACAACCATTGAAAATTCACTACAAGTAGCAGCTCTTAAAACCTACGGAGAAAATGCACACATACAATGGTTAGAACCTGTATCAACAATGAAGAACAACAGGCTAGTGCGAAAAATATGGGAGGCAAAACCCACTAGTAGGCCAAGGATAAAATGGAATGAAAACGTTAAGGATCGCTGAGGAAAGAAGGGGTAAATGAAAAAACAACAAAGACCTAGCACAGCAGGAAACCTCGACACCGTGAAGGTAGAACAGGAAGACTAAGTAAGTTTAAGGTGATCTCAACCTAGTTTTAATAGTTATTTTCTAACACTGTGTTAATTTTCGATCTACATTCCCAGTGGCGAAGCGTAATCCCACAAGTAGGGTAGGCCCGATGAACTAACACAAATAACATTTAATGTATCATAAAATGTCTAAAATTATAGTCAGAATTATATTTTCCTTATTGAGTTAAACAAAAGAAACTACCAAATATATTTATATTAAAGAACTTTCTTAGCTGTATTTCTAACACTGTTTAGAGTTAAATTTATGTGCATGTATATATAGCTAGCAGTTTTTTGTTGATGTTTAACTTAGCAAGAAAGAATGAATATTTATATAAGCAAAAGTAGACGAAAAGTAGTATATTATTATTATTATTATTATTATTATTATTATTATTAGTAAGTAGTAGTAGTAGTAGTAGTAGTAGTAGTAGTAGTAGTAGTAGTAGTAGTAGTAGTAGTAGTAGTAGTATAGTAGTAGTAGTAGTAGTAGTAGTAGTAGTAGTAGTAGTAGTAGTAGTAGTAGTAGTAGTAGTAGTAGTAGTAGTAGTAGTAGTAGTAGTAGTAGTAGTAGTAGTAGTAGTAGTAGTAGTAGTAGTAGTAGTAGTAGTAGTAGTAGTAGTAGTAGTAGTAGTAGTAGTAGTAGTAGTAGTAGTAGTAGTAGTAGTAGTAGTAGTAGTAGTAGTAGTAGTAGTAGTAGTAGTAGTAGTAGTAGTAGTAGTAGTAGTAGTAAACAAATATTTACATGGAGGAAAACATGCAATGTGTATTAATGGAATATTCCCATTTAGCTACACTACAAATATTTTGAAGTGCAGTTCATATTTTCTTCTGTCTGGGATTTGCAGGAAGGATGAGGGGAATTTCCTCCTCACTTGCTGTTTTCGTCTCCTACATATTTGAAAATGGAGGGAGAGAAAAAGCAAGTACATTCTTACAGTTAACTGTCAAATTTCTTGGATAAGCGTTTCTTACTTGCATTTCCCACTTTAAAGTAAGTACAATACTGCATTTAACTAATGTATCACGTGATAATGACTTCACTAGAAACGATATTGCTCAAGGTGAACTTCATTTGAATCAACGCAAGATATTTAATATTGTATTCTATGCAGTGACATATTTAAGGGGGTGGCTTCCGGGCTTAAGCACTCACCGAAATTTTATCGCAACTTTTTATTGTTATTTATATATATATATATATATATATATATATATTTCAAAATTTTCACATTTCCAGGAATAAAGTTAGCAAAGCCTCTTCCGAAACACGCAAAGTCCCCTGAAACAAAATCGTAAATACCCCACTGATTCTATAAAATGGAAAATTCAACTAGAACTACAGAGAAATATTTATCGTGTACGGTAGCGTTTGGTAAATTTATATACAGATCAGACATATTCTATAAGCTATTATGATCCAGGCCCCATGTAGGGAAAAAACAGCTACTCTCAATAACTCCTGAGAGTATATACACAAAAATTAATTAAACAAATTATCACTACTGGAAACATAATTGCACACAAAAACTTCTTACTTTGTGTTAAGGAAATCATTTTATAACATGTTAACATTGAAAGATTCCTTCAACGCTAAAACTAAACTCCCAGAGGCGAGCCTTCGCACCTTCCCAACAACGCGTGCAATTCCCAGCGATAATAGCTTCGCTCCCTAAGCAGCATAGCCCGTAAGCCTGTCTAGCGAACTGGTGAGGCTCAGGCGGAAGGGTCTTCAAGTGTTTCCAAAATACTATTTTGTTACCGAAAAAATCGAAATGTTGAAGTATTGACTTCATTTTATAAAAAACAAAGGTAAAGAAAATATAGGGTAGGCCCGGCCTCAGAGCCTCATAGTACGCTTCGCCACTGTATTCCGTAACAATACTCATAGGATCTGTCACAGGTAGGATACAGTGAGAGAAGTATTTAAGTTAAGAAGAAATAGACAAAGCCATTAACTCAGGATTCTTTCCTCCCTTCACAGTATCCCCCTGTACCTGACGCTCACTAACTTCGAAATCACTAATTAGTGCCTTTGTCTATTTCTTCTTAGCTTAAATACTTCTCTCTGAACTCAGGTCATCCAAGTAGCAGATGAACGCCTTAAAGACTAAACCACTGTGAATGTCTACATCAACATATATACTACTTTTAAAGACAAAAAGGCTGCACATTTTTGAACTAATACAAACCTTGTGTGAACACTACAAACGTTTCCTACTCTGTCCAACATCATATTCTTTGGCTTGCATGGAATGTAAGGTCCCTGCTCCTTCGCTAATAATTGATCACATTCGCAACATTTATATACCGAAGCCATTGTTGCGTGATGGCCACGTTTTGGATCAGGATCCGAGTCACACAGAGAAACAATAAGCTTGCAGTAGAGTTTAGTTTGGATTCGGTCTTTTTTATCTATCAAATGTTCCACTTCTCTATTGGTAAACAATTTCGCAAGCCTGAAAAAAATAAAAATAAAACAAAATAATATAAAAAAGTATATACACATTTCACGAGTATAGTCAATACTACTTTAAATATACCTAGGTATGTAAAACAGAAGTGCCCATTAGCATACAATGAACAATATGCGATCTGCAACACAGTAGAGTAGCGGGTTGTCGATCTTGAAGTAGAGTAATGTGGGTTGTCTAACTTGAAGAATTTCTGAAATACTTTATATTTTTTGAACCTTCAGAACGTATGATCCCCCCCCCCCCCTCAATCCTCCTTCGAGTCAAAAATCCATATAAAAAAAAGTGTTGTAAGGGATTAAATTTCGTGAAGATCTATACGAAATTTGTAAGCTCTAGGTGCCTTCTTTCTGTTTGAAAATCTGATGACAGACAGACATATACGTTATTACATATATTAAGTGTACATGGAAGATATTATGACGATGGAGATACACCCCAAAATTGAAAAGAAATATAAATATTGCATTACAGACTCCTTATATATGGATTCATTACTTGATGAAGCAATGACTATTTGAGACCAATTTATTTAAGAACGAGAATAAGAAACACTGAAGAAGATGACAAAGGAAGTATATTAATAAGAAGCACACAAGTAAAGAACATTAGGAATTAGATTTCGGGGCTTTCGGCATCTATGACCATGTTAGCCTGTCACGTATGAGGGATGACGTCCCTCGGCGATCACACTATCCGAGGAGAGGGAAGAAAGAAAGGATTGGGGAACGAAGGAAGCGGTTCGGGAATTGTATATACCCTACAGGGAAATCGAATCATAGGTCACACTCTATCACCGACCACACCGACACTAATAAGAATAGTAATATTCTAAGACAAGAACCAATGTCATGTTCTACTATTTGTTGTGTGTCCTAGCAACACCATCACACGAACAATAATGTAGGCGTGAGATGAAAGATAAAAAAAAGAATAAGAAAGGTGTCGTCGGTGTCTGCTATCAGTTGCTTGATTCATATTTCTTTTCACACTATTCACGCCACTCTGTGCCACCACTTTAGTAGCTGTGTATGAAAAGGCACTAAGTTATAATTTTATAAGGCTGCATGAAACTGGGAGTCATGCCCGCTAGAGGGTGGGGTTCAGGCCTCCCAGCTACTATTTTCAGTTACCCTGAAACTTTTGTTTCTTTAGATAACTAAATGTTTAAAAACAAAGCAGTCGTGAATATAAGTTAATTCTCCCAAAAGTTATCTCGGTCCCCTTGACCTAGTGTTGAGTGATACGGGCCTGTTTGAACTGTATCAGAGAAACTAACACTATACCTCATGAATTATGCTTCTAGATTGAAGATCACGGACTAATATTTATCTTCTAATTTATGCCTACGGATATACCGTAATATTAAGTATATAAATAGAACAATAACAAGGTAAATTGAACATACCTCGTAAGAACATCGTCGCTTAAGCAACTTAAGTTCGTTGAAACTTTAAGAACATCGTTCATATTAGTATGACAGTACTTTAAACAATCGTTTAGGAGAGGATCCATTTTTAAAAAGGCAGCTGACACAAGAAGAGGTATAACATTTGTTGTGTCTGAAAAAAATAACAATATCATCATTCCCATGGTAGAAATTTTTAATTGCATAGCTTTTCAATTAGAATAAAACTCTAAATAAAAAGAAAAAAATACAGAATAATATATCATACCGGTTTGAGATAGTTGGCAATAAATAACTCAATCCTAAACGGAAGAAAAAAATCATAGTTCTCAAGATAGTTAAACAGACAATATGAAGTTGGTTAGGATATTGTTTTAGAAGCAATTGTATTATAAGGGATCGACAGGAGTATGATGAATTTCGTTTCTATAATTTCTGGTTTGAATAGGACAAGGAATCTGTTTTTCTGACACTGAATCCAGATCAAAAATAGTTTTTCGATATCTCTTACATTTAAACTAATATAAGAATCAAGATTGAAACTAGAAATTGTGCTAATTTTTAGTACTTTCGGTTTCAGTAGAAGGAAAAAGAGCTGAGATCTTTTTGTGATCCTGAATTCATATCATATACACATTTGTAGCTTCCTATTACCGTTTTCGCTCTTCGGGAAACACCTTCAATATTAGAATCGGAAGTGATAGTCGATATCTACCACTTCCGGTTGCAATAGAGGAACAAAGTCGGAGGTGAACCTATTAGAATGAAATCTCTAGTTTCACATCCCACGATTATGCATCAAGACTGCAGGAGACGGTGATGGTTATCATGAATGAAATGACAAAAGTGAGGAAACAGAAAACCTCGAGAAAACCCATGTACACGGTGTATTGTTCATCACAAAGTCCGAGCTGAAAGTAAATCATGGATCACTTTATATGCTTGGAAAACTTGATATATGTAAAGCAGTTTAGGAGAACGAAATTACTGCACTGAAACAAAATATTACGGAATTTTTCAATATTCTTATTTTAGTCCTTATCTTTTCTCACTCTCTCTCACTTTTCATTTTTCTTTCTTCCGAAGACTAAACCAATATCACGTTCCAAAATATAAGCACTAGGATCCAGGAAAATTTCCGGGCTCTAGGTTTCCACAGCGATTGAAAATACGAGTCTGGCGCTCAGGTTATTTATTATTATTATTAGTAGTAGTAGTTATATATTTATTTATTTTGACGTTACTATTCCAAGTTTTTACCTGCCAGTAGTTCTGATCTTTATGTTCCTGGATGCATTAAAATCAATTCAAATAAATTCACTATACATTTTACAGTTGCTAATTTACCCTGAACCTCAAATACATTAATTCCATTAAATTACAAGTATTGTCTATTATATCACTTTATTCTGTATTATATTTTTTCCCTTTCTTCTTCAGAATTAGCAAAAAATTGTTGTCTCCAGAATATGTGAGGCACCAAATTCTCAAACACACCATTTAAAACAATTTCTACTAAGGAATTATTCTAACTTGCTGGTGAAAAAAAAAAAAAAAAGTTCAAGTATTGAGTGGTAACAAAGTACAGCGAGTGGTGAAATTGCAGAATCAGATAACGTTACTGTTCCAATTGTCCTTTTCGTATCAGTAACAATTTACGGCCAAAACATGTAGGCCTATGCATCAAATTAGATTTCTACTAGTGGGGTGTCTTCTTTTCAGAATTTGTACCTATTTGAGCACAAAAGAAAAAAAAAATTAAAACCACATATATAATACAAACAGTCGGATTTCCATGTATGTACTAAATGAGGTATTGCACACCTTTACATACAAAAAATACCAGTAAACGCTATTTTCGTTACCTATAGTTGGACTACATTCCCCTGGTATGTCTTTCTTTACCCATCTCATTAACCAATCGAATATATTAATATCACAATGAACCGAAATGTCCATATCTTCCAAGTTTTGACCTGAAAATAAAAAAAAAAAGCAACAATTTTATATTATATCCGAACGCTTTAGCCTTAGATTTAATTTCTACTATACCTCTTAATGAAAACACGTGATTTAAAGAATTTAAATTTAATACAAGATGATTTCACGAAAGAACATTTTAATGACTTAAGGAGTATATTAATATACATGACACAGAAGGTATACTTAAAAAGTTCGGTTAATGGTATCAAAGATGAAATGAAATCCCTTAGGTTAACGTTCTTCGATTATACTTTTTAGGCTAAGGGAGACGGGTGATAAAGGCAAATGAGTGATGATGAAATAATTACTAGAATGATTATGTAGGAGGAAGCTGGAGTACTCCGTCAAAACCCACGGAATACAATTCTGTCCACCACAAACTTACTTGGCCAGGGTCGAACTAGGAACCCAACAAGAGTTATGGCCGGGGGTCGAATCGGAGGTAAGAGCTCTATCATTGAGTAGTCGTGCCTCCGAATGGTATCAGAAAACAGAAAAAAAAAAAAAAATCGAGCAAAAGAATTACCTCGTACAAACAAATTATCTTATTAGACTTAAAAATAATTTTCATCTGCAACGACACACTATTGACAACGCACATAAAGCTGAAAATTATCAACAGAAGCCCCTTTTTAGGACAGAATTGCTGTCACACATTGTTGGATGACAGACTCATCCGCAAACCGTGCGCTTTTCATAAGCCTCTTTCTGGGGGGAGAAATAGAAAAAGAAATCTACACGCGCAAGATGAGAGGAGCATGGTAGATAAGCCAGAACACACGCACCTCGCTGAGCCAAGAATTGGCGTATACGAATCGTATAGTGCGCAGGTGCGTTATCATACAGCAACATCCACTGTCCAGTCCTGTGAAGCTAATCGAACATGTCGGATGCGTTGTAGCAAACGCTTCAAAACTTACTCGTAGAATGTAGTTCACGGTTTTATTTACAGAAACGAATTATTTATGGATGATACCATCATTGTTGTTATAGAACCAACTAATTCCGCGGCTTATGGAACCCAAAGGCTCAATTCCGCATTCACAAAAGTTCCCACTGATCTATCCTTAACTAACTGAATCTAGTTCCTAATTTGTATTCCTAGTTCTGTTCCTAGAGTTCCTAGAGATTCATCTTAGAATTATTCTCCAATCTCGCCTAGGTCTTCTTCCGCTTAGGTTTCCAGTTAAAATTTTGAAAGCGTTCTACTTTCGTTCGTTATGGCTACATGACCAGTCCAGCTGAGCCTCTTAGATTTAATGACCCTAATAATGTAACATAAAAGGTATAAATTATGCAATTCCTCATTATGAAGTTTTCGCTATCCAAGATTCCTATTCTTCTTGGGTCCAAATATTCACCTACGAATTTTATTGTTAAAGAAACCGACTAATACCGAGAAGACGGTAATGTCATTTCATCGACGATTACTTACATTCCGGACTAAACTGGTAGTACTATGTATCATCTCCTGTGATGATGGTTCGCATAAAGGACGGTTTTACTTTAAAAAAAAAATGAATAAATAAATAAGTTAATGTCTGTTGTGTTTTGTATGATGTTCCCTTTCCTTGAGATTACATGCTATGTTGAATGTATCACTGACTAGTGACACCGAACCTACTGGGCCCGTATGGGCTCGTCATCAACAGTCACTGACACACTCACCAAGCCAATCATCTACGGAAAATAGAACTCAAATCTGGCCCGAAATATAAAGCTTCCAAACTCTCTTCCATCTCGACTCACAGTCCGATATCCAGGCCTGCAGTTCATCATCCACATCCCATCCGGAAATAGGTTGTGAACCACGACTACAGACACAGGACACCGACCTACGAGTGGAGCTGGCAATGAGCACAATGAAGATCTTGATGTTGTCTGTAAAAGCCCTATCTGAATTAAAAAAAAAAAAATCTTACAAATCTCGAAAAAACAGAATTTTGCAACAAAAAAAAAATCCAAACTGAGATTTTGATTTAAACGGATAAAATGAGAAAATTTCTACAGATTCGGTTGTTTTCAACCCCGGTCACACTAAGGAAAGTCTCTTCCCTGGATTCACAGCTATTTCATCTCCCCAGTAAACTTATTATGTACGTACTGCTCTTTGCTTTGATCATGCTTCGCATGCATACCAAAACATCAACTCCATATTTCTACTACTTCTTAAAACTACAAGATAATTATATTCTGTATTCGAAAAGAAAGATGTTTTCACGGCTAGTAAGTTTTATTCGAAAATCTTCATGAAAGTAGTGTTGGACAAAATATTTGATAACAGAAAAATCTTTACACTAAACTGACATACCCATCTAAGAAAATAATATGATCAATTTCTATATCTTTCAGAGCCAACATTATTTACTTTTGCACATATATTCCCAAAATATTCATATTCATTTAATATTCTTCATTTAATATTCTTGACTTTCAGAACATTTACATTGAATCGACACGCAAAACAAATGAAAAGACACAATATAAATACATTACACTATTGAAACTTGAACCTAAATCCCTATTCTAACTACACTAACTTAACCTAAACAAGAATATATAAAAAAAATCACACATATATTTCATGAAGCACCATCCTTATTTTATATTTATATTTTTGTTTTGTTTCGCTACCACATTCAGACCGAAGACGCAGTGGTTACTTGCATTAGTGTCGCTCTGAAATTTCTAAGTTTCTTAGTAAAGAAGGAAAAGGTATTTATTAGTAATTATTAAAAAAAAAACTGAAATTTCTAAAACTTGATGGGTATCAGATTAAAATATTACGAAGGTTTAGCCTATTGTCGAAAGTTTTCAGTTACCGGTACGCAAACTTCATGTACCCTTGCACTTAACTGTAGCCGTGACTCTAACACTTACTTCCAAAATCAACGTTTAGAATTATTTTGTTTCAAAACCAAAGAAACATGTCAAAATAAACAAAACTTAATTTCGAGCAGTGTTACCGAAAAAAAATGAATAATTTCAAGATTTCAGGGAATCTAAACATCTTTTCTTCACTGGGGGAAAATGTGTGTGTGGTACACACATTTTCTTGAGGTTACAACAATCGCTCTGTGCTGAGATAATCTAGCTTTCTTTCCCCCCCTCATTGAATGAAATCACGATGTCACATTGACCGAATCTGCATGTGTGCGGCGTTAAAGGAAACTTTATGCACTTAACACATCATGTTATGAATTTCACACATGCACCAGAAAATATAATCACACATGCTTGTTTTCTCGAGACAAGGAATTTTGAAGATGCCAAATACCCGGATTGGAATTTCACTTTCACTGGTTCCTACTTACGTGAGTTTCATTCCTTTGACAGAGACTAAACGGATATATTAAAAAAAAGTTTTTTCTGATGAATTACTCCACTAGAGTCTCCTGGGAGACTCTCAACTTGTGGTCCCAAAAATAATTTCGGATACGAACTACTGTAGCACCGATCTAAAAAGCCATTGAGCGTCACTCAACTTCTTCTTCTTCGATGCCTGCACAACGACTCAATATTTACTCTCCGTCACCGTCTCCTCTGGATTCTCCTACGTTCTCTCGCTGACCGAGAACGTAAAATTTGCCAATGAGCTCATTCCGTAACAATAAGCATATCCCATACTAGTATCCTTTATGCAAGACGAAAATCACTTCACAGTTTAGAATATTACTGGTTTAATAATTTCGTTAAAACACCAAACACAGCACGTTTATCTCTGCTGACAACTTCTAATACTAGCCAAAACGAAGAATTTATCACAGTTTTAAAGTAACAACGAATTATTCCACAATTTCTGCAGACGCCGAACACTGCACGTCTGTCTCCTGAAATGGCTGACGCCGTAAGACAAAGAAATACATGAAGATGATCCCTAATTGGAAGATAATCGTGACGTAACTATCGGATGATAGGCTTCTGTGCGAAGATCAAAGAAAACCGAAATCTCAGCCGCAGCTGTGATTGTGGATTATCCAATCAAATAATTTACTTCGAAAACAAAGAGATGCACCAAGAAGAAATTATGGCTGACTTTCTTAATTTGGAATTTTGAAGAAGATTTTACGAAATAAAATTTTTAACTTTCTTGTGAGGATTCCCTATGCCGAAATATGAATAAAAATAAACTGAGAATCATTAAAAAGGCTGGAATATACACTTATTTGTCTAAAATAATGATATATTCTTGGATAAATACGTAAAATATACAAAATATAATTAATAATCATGTAATCTTCATGTAATATTCATTGAAACGATTTACTTTACTAAAATTACACAAAATTTTCGACCTACGTTTTTCCTACTATAAAATAAAACAGTTTTCTTACATTCTAAATAAAATTAAAATTTCCCTTCCAATATACAAGGTGCTCAAAAGCACCGGGCCATGTTACGTTATGCTGAGCATAAGGTAACATCCTCCGGGAGCTTCGGAGAAAAAAAAAATCTGAACTTATGAGTTCTTCTTAAGTTGGTTTTTTTTTTTGTTACTACAAAAATTACTGGAGATTATACAAAACAAAACATTTTTTTTATTCTCGATTCTAATCACAATTATACATAAACCCTATATAATATAATATCCTAACCTAACCTTAACCTATAAACTAAGTTTTTCTCCTTTTTTTTTTCATCCTTCTAATAATTCCTTTCTTTTCTCTTCGGAACAACGAAACAATTTTAGATTGTCAAAACTCTGAACTCCTATGCTTTCTCCCTTCAGAGTTTGCAATCTCGCTGAATTTCGAGTTAGAGATACCACTTTGTAAGGTCCGACGTAGGTATGCATAAACTTAGCGAATACCTTTTTTGGTATCGACGACACATGGTGAGTTTTCACCATCACCAAAGAACCTTCTGTGACGATGTCTTGTTGTTTCCGCAGCTTTCTTTCTTTCTTCGGTTCTGCTGCCGGAATAGAAACTACAAATTTCTTGTCTTCCTTTACTTGCACCGTCTCTTTGGGCCAAATGAAGTTTTCTTTGAAGCTCTTGGATGCTGAATACGATAAGAAACGCTCCGCTGGAGTACATCCGAGAGCATCACACCAAGAGTGATTGCACAAATCTTGGGCGGCTTTTAGAAAATTACTCCATTTGGACTGGTTGTCACTGCAATATAGGCGGAGAATGCGATGAAGATCACGATGTCTGCGTTCGATAATGCCATGAGAGGCCGGATGGTATGGCGTGGTAAGTATATGTTTTATCCGGTGTTTTTGACAAAACTCTTTCCAGACGCCCGATAAGAACTGCGGACCTTGGTCACTCACCAAATACTTCGGGTATGGTAGCTGATAATAATATCTCTTTTCAAGGACCGCCACAATCTCTCTTGTGTGTGCCGTCCGAAGAGGGAAGAAACACACAAAACGACTGTAGACGTCCAAGATGGACAAGATATATTTATATCCCTGGATCTTAGGAAGAGGCCCGACCAGGTCGAGGCATTGCTTCTCAAAGGAAGAAGACGCCTCAACATGACAGGGCTCCTTTCTAATCACCCTGTAGGAGTACTTGGTTCGTGCACAAAGAAGGCACTCTTGAATATACTTTGTAAAAGTCTCACGCATACCTCTCCAGTGGAACATGGCCTTAGCGAACGACAAACATCGCTTCACTCCAAAATGGCCTTTATTGTGGATTGCCGAAACAATATTTTTCACTGAGCTGGAAGGAATGACCAGCAACTAAACAGAATTTTGAGAATTTCTGACGTAAACTAAATTATTCTCCACACGTACCCTAGTATTGTTTTGACAACCCTTCCAAATGGTATGTAATTTTCTACAATACGGATCTTTCCGCTGTTCTCGCCTCAGTTCCGTGACATTCAAGAAGTCAGTGTCCTCCGCGGTCAAGAAATTTACAAAATGATCCTCTTCTGCCTGAGGAATCTCTGGAGGATAGCGACTCAATAGGTCTGCGATTTCATTGTCCGAACCTTTGATGTGTATGAACTGAAGATCAAAGCGTTGCAGTTTGAGTAGAAGACGAGTAGTTCGAGCATCTAGGTTTTTCAAACTGAAAGCATATGTGACTGCTGCATTGTCACAGTGGACCGTAGTCCGTCGACCTAATATGAAGTATGAAAATTTTTCGCAGAGGAAAAGAACTGCAGCTAATTCCAACTGGAACACTGACAACGAGGCCTCGTGCGGTTTCATTCGCCGACTCGCATACGCAATAACCTCCGGATCATCCTGTCCCGGGGGATATTGTGCCACATGGCCGGCCAATGACTCCGCAGATGCATCGCTGTACAAATGAAAGTCAAGATTGAAATCCGGTTGCGCAAGTGCGGGAGGACTACTTAAAAGTTCTCTCAACTGATCAAATTTTTCCAGTAACTCCGGAGAGTATTCAATCTTTCGATCCTTTTTCAGAAGATCATAAAATGGAGCTGTTAACCCCGCAAAGTCAGGGAAATGTCGCTTTCGCCATCCCACGAGACCAAGAAATCTTCGTAAAGCTTTCTTAGTCCGCGGCAGAGGAAAGTGACGGATGGCCTCGTTACTTTTTGGATTAATTTTCACTGATGATCCTGAAATAATGTGGCCAAGAAAAGGAATTTGTACTTGAAGAAAATTACACTTTTGAAAATTGAGCGAAAGATTTGCCGAACGAAGAGTTTCCAAGACCTTTTCCAAATGTTGAAAATGTTCGTCAATAGATGATGAAAAACAAAGGACGTCATCAAGATACACAATGAGAAAATTTTTGAAAGGTTCTAAGCCGAAAAAAGTATGCATGATTGATTGGAAAACTGCTGGAGATGACTTCAAACCCATGGTTAGACGTGTCATTTGATATTGACGACCTTTGTAAATGAAACTGACATATTTGTAAGAGTCTGGATGGATCGGGACACTGTGATATGATTGCGTACAGTCCAACGAGGTGAAAATGGTTGCACCACTGACTCGTGCGATTAGATCGGAGATCGGCTCGACCTGAATCTTTGGTGCAATCACCCGCTCATTGATACCACGCAAATCAACTACAGGCCTTAGCTCTCCAGACGCCTTACGCACAATATGTACAGGGCATCTGTAAGGTGAAGGACCTTCTATGATGATTCCAAGTTTCAACCATTTGTCCAGCACTTGCTCAAATTCCTTCTGGAGGTGAACAGGTACAGGATACAACTTTCCTACCACGGGAACGTCGTCTGAAAGCTGTATTCTATACGGCTCAACCTTCACGACTCTGGGATTCTCTGTAAAAGACAACGAAACCTGATTAACAAGGAAAATAAACGATTCCTAGAATCTGAATCTAAATCAGTTCTCTGAGAAACAAAATTTTGAATGTCTTCTTTCGTAATAGCTGGTTGGTATAAAGAGTCTTCCTCTTTATCCGATGATACTTCCGCAACTGTGACTCGACAACAATGCTGCTGTTCCATGTTGATGGAGATGGTCTGTCCAGAATCAGTCTCAAGAGAGACTTCTTTCGATTTGCAATTTAGAAGAACATGATACCGAATGAAAAAGGGGAAACCTAGAATACAATCTGTTTTTAATTTCTGAATCACATATACTGGAACCTCGAAAACGTAACCTTGAATCGTAAAATTTAGAATCTGAAAACCCTTGACTTGAAAAGATTCGTCTCCTGCGAAACCTCGTAATGAAATGTTGGATTTTGGACGAAGTTTAGCTGACGGATAAATCTCCTTGATCCTCCTCCAAACGTCTCCAGACAACAAATTCGTATCCGCTCCAGAATCCAGGATACAAACTAAAGTTAAACTCCCAACTGAACAACTTAACGTAGGTGAAGGATAAGTTAAAAGAATACCTTTCTCCGCACTGGAGTCACACTCCTTCTCGTCGATCACGAAACGAATCGAGAACAGAGGCGTGCCCAATTTTGTTTCCCGATTTTCGGAATCTGCCAAAACATTGAATTTTGAATTTGGAGGGTTGATATCAAAATCGAACGAGGTTGTTACCAAATTGGGATTTTGACTACTCGCTAACCGATCTTGTTCTTTCTGGGGAGTTGAGGAATCCACATCGCAGTCCACACTCTCCCCTAATGAGGGCTGCGGTATGTATTTCCCAAACTATTCCCGTTCGTTTCCGGTGGCTGAGCCATCGTAGGTACGAATGTCGTATATTGCGGAGGCCATCCAGTGGACATCGCCATGTTCACTCCTGGGGAAGAAGTGGACGTGGGAGCCGCCACTCCCCCTCCAGGAAGTAAATTCGGCGCGTATCCCGGATAGGCTTGCGCTCCTGCTGAGTTCATCGCGTTTGGCGCGCATGTCTGAGATGTACCCCGCGGATACCCGTAACTCATCGCTGCTGGATAGTAGCGTTGGTTGTACCCATACGGAGCATTCCGATTTCCATTACCATCTCTTACCCAATTCGGTCTTCCTTGATTGGGCCAAGGTCTTCGAGACTGAAAGTTCCTTCTTCGACCCCTGTTTCCAGAAAATCGGTCATCTCCTCCTTTGCCATTGGGATTTCCTTCCTTCCTTTTGCCTTCGTCTTCCTCCGTCTGAGACGAAGTATCTTTGGTGGTTTGTTTTCCTGACTTTTCGGCCTTTTTGACGACTTTCGCCTGACGCACCTGAAAGCGTCTAAACTTCTTGTCAGTGACCGGTTCACTCGGCTCCGGATGTCCCTCTATCTCGGCTATTTTGACCATAAGGTGTTGAATGTTTTTCGGCTCAACAGCCCTCAACAACTTGGCATCACCAGCTGGTAAACAATCCAAGACTATCTCAATAAGTTCGGTTTCATCCGGGTGTTGTGCCACCGCATAATATTCCGCTACAATTTTCCATGCAAAGTCCGTCAATCGGTTGTACTTCGCTCGATCATACTTCATTCCTTGAATGAACTTCTTTTGCAACCTTTCCATCCTGGCCGAAAAATAGTGTTCCCGAAATAGACGCACAAAATCCGCATAACTATTGATGTCTTGACACACAGTCTGAAACCACGTCTTGGCCCCAGCTGTTAAGCAACAAGGTACCAAGGTTAGACGTTCGTGTTCTGATGCCGAAATTACCTTAAAAGTTTGTTCTAAATTTTCTAAGAATGATCTAGCCAAACCGTATTCACCAGAGAATGTAGGTAAATGATTCAGTTCAGAAAGTCTTAAATTTAGAGTTCGTTTACCAAAGCCTTCCTCGCTTTTACTGGGGTTCACGGGAGAATTGTGGCCAACGACGGGGCTCTTTGCACCCGAGTGATTTTGACCGAAAATAGAATAGTGTTGGTAATTTTGTCCGGAAGTTAAATTGTCTGGCATCGATACCACCGCGTGACCACACATTCCCTCCTGAATTCCAGCACACGAAGGAGTCATGTCTGCTACATTACTAGAGGACACCACATGGTTCAACCGACAACTAGTATTGGAAGATCCTGACACCTGAGGTGAAACTAACAATGGATTCGACCTCCTGGACAACGCCTGACAACCTATTGTCTCAACACAGGATGTACGCAACTTGCTTAACTTCAATTTATGTGAGGATAATTCAAAGGGAAGGACATTTGTGCCGTGAATGTTGGTCGGCTGACAGACAGAGACAGTCACCGTGGGAATAGTACGAGTCTCCCCAACTGAAGAGACCGGTACATCCACGTGGATGTCTGACTCGGTCCCGTCAGACTCGATTCCATCACCGACAACAAAGTCTCGCGATCGTTTACGTCCACACCGTTTGTCTTTTCTTTGATTTTGTTTCTCTTCCAACGTCTGAATCCTGGCTTCAAGTGCCTGACACGACCTTTGGGTACTTAGTTCGAGATGTGAGAACTCCTTAGTCAAGTCATCACATCGTCGATTCTGCGCCTCAACCGATAACCGGAGACCTTCCTCAACGGCATCTACCCGCGCGTCTATTTTAGTCTGATAGTTCCCAACAGAGGTATATAGATCGCGAACTTCCGACCTAACAGCCTCTACGTCTTCGTTTACATGGGCTACCTTTTCATTAATCGTTTGCAACAATTCAAATTTGACATTGTCCAATTTCTGATTCACTGCCTGAAAGTTGCTATTAATATCCTGGAATTTACTGTCAACCTGATTACTCATCGCCTGAAAGTTACTATTAATATCCTGGAATTTACTATCGACTTTTTCAAACTTTTCGTTCAGCGTTACAGTTAAAGTTTGACTGAAGCGTTCCATCATGGCTGCAAAGTCAGTTAATTGTACATTGGAACCGGAAGCTACGTTTCCTCGACTTCCTTCCTCCTTGTCAGAATCGTTCGGGCTACCCCGCGTTACACGTTCACCTTCCTCACTATCGGTTTCCGATGATTTCGGAAGTGGCAACACTGTCACCTGTTTCGCCAGGCAAGGCTTACATAGCCACGGCTCACTACTCTTGTCTAATTCCTGAACTTGTTCCTCCGACAAACCATAACATTGGGCATGTAACCATCTAAAACAACGGTCACAATATACACTGAACCCTGCAATTTCGTCACTACAGCATATATATTCGTTCGGATGACGAGATTCGTTACTCGATCTGCTACCCACAGACATTTTCACTTTCATTAAGTTTGTTTCCCACAACATCACGCACATACAGATCCAGAAGTGACCATGATTCATTCAATGCAGCGATTGTCATAATGATCCCCATTACAAATACTCTGCTGTGATTGTCTGTTTTCCTTAGCGCTCGCGTAGGATTGAAACAACAGAAATCCTGGATAAGGGTCGCCAATTTTACTTTAAAAAAAAAAAAATGAATAAATAAATAAGTTAATGTCTGTTGTGTTTTGTATGATGTTCCCTTTCCTTGAGATTACATGCTATGTTGAATGTATCACTGACTAGTGACACCGAACCTACTGGGCCCGTATGGGCTCGTCATCAACAGTCACTGACACACTCACCAAGCCAATCATCTACGGAAAATAGAACTCAAATCTGGCCCGAAATATAAAGCTTCCAAACTCTCTTCCATCTCGACTCACAGTCCGATATCCAGGCCTGCAGTTCATCATCCACATCCCATCCGGAAATAGGTTGTGAACCACGACTACAGACACAGGACACCGACCTACGAGTGGAGCTGGCAATGAGCACAATGAAGATCTTGATGTTGTCTGTAAAAGCCCTATCTGAATTAAAAAAAAAAAAAAATCTTACAAATCTCGAAAAAACAGAATTTTGCAACAAAAAAAAAAAATCCAAACTGAGATTTTGATTTAAACGGATAAAATGAGAAAATTTCTACAGATTCGGTTGTTTTCAACCCCGGTCACACTAAGGAAAGTCTCTTCCCTGGATTCACAGCTATTTCATCTCCCCAGTAAACTTATTATGTACGTACTGCTCTTTGCTTTGATCATGCTTCGCATGCATACCAAAACATCAACTCCATATTTCTACTACTTCTTAAAACTACAAGATAATTATATTCTGTATTCGAAAAGAAAGATGTTTTCACGGCTAGTAAGTTTTATTCGAAAATCTTCATGAAAGTAGTGTTGGACAAAATATTTGATAACAGAAAAATCTTTACACTAAACTGACATACCCATCTAAGAAAATAATATGATCAATTTCTATATCTTTCAGAGCCAACATTATTTACTTTTGCACATATATTCCCAAAATATTCATATTCATTTAATATTCTTGACTTTCAGAACATTTACATTGAATCGACACGCAAAACAAATGAAAAGACACAATATAAATACATTACACTATTGAAAATAATACTTCACTGCATAATGTTGTGGTTAGCTACTTTCACTTTTCTTTATTTATTCTTTGGTGCTTAAACTTCTCTGTGCATAGAGATTGTGGCCGGCATAGAGGATTTACGCTCTTCGCGACCTCTCTTACAGCTCGGACCCACTGGGCAATCTAGCACAGGTAAACACTCACTTACATATTGCCATAACTTAAACCTAAATCCCTATTCTAACTACACTAACTTAACCTAAACAAGAATATATAAAAAAAATCACACATATATTTCATGAAGCACCATCCTTATTTTATATTTATATTTTTGTTTTGTTTCGCTACCACATTCAGACCGAAGACGCAGTGGTTACTTGCATTAGTGTCGCTCTGAAATTTCTAAGTTTCTTAGTAAAGAAGGAAAAGGTATTTATTAGTAATTATTAAAAAAAAAAACTGAAATTTCTAAAACTTGATGGGTATCAGATTAAAATATTACGAAGGTTTAGCCTATTGTCGAAAGTTTTCAGTTACCGGTACGGAAACTTCATGTACCCTTGTACTTAACTGTAGCCGTGACTCTAACACTTACTTCCAAAATCAACGTTTAGAATTATTTTGTTTCAAAACCAAAGAAACATGTCAAAATAAACAAAACTTAATTTCGAGCAGTGTTACCGAAAAAAAATGAATAATTTCAAGATTTCAGGGAATCTAAACATCTTTTCTTCACTGGGGGAAAATGTGTGTGTGGTACACACATTTTCTTGAGGTTACAACAATCGCTCTGTGCTGAGATAATCTAGCTTTCTTTCCCCCCCTCATTGAATGAAATCACGATGTCACATTGACCGAATCTGCATGTGTGCGGCGTTAAGGGAAACTTTATGCACTTAACACATCATGTTATGAATTTCACACATGCACCAGAAAATATAATCACACATGCTTGTTTTCTCGAGACAAGGAATTTTGAAGATGCCAAATACCCGGATTGGAATTTCACTTTCACTGGTTCCTACTTACGTGAGTTTCATTCCTTTGACAGAGACTAAACGGATATATTAAAAAAAAGTTTTTTCTGATGAATTACTCCACTAGAGTCTCCTGGGAGACTCTCAACTTGTGGTCCCAAAAATAATTTCGGATACGAACTACTGTAGCACCGATCTAAAAAGCCATTGAGCGTCACTCAACTTCTTCTTCTTCGATGCCTGCACAACGACTCAATATTTACTCTCCGTCACCGTCTCCTCTGGATTCTCCTACGTTCTCTCGCTGACCGAGAACGTAAAATTTGCCAATGAGCTCATTCCGTAACAATAAGCATATCCCATACTAGTATCCTTTATGCAAGACGAAAATCACTTCACAGTTTAGAATATTACTGGTTTAATAATTTCGTTAAAACACCAAACACAGCACGTTTATCTCTGCTGACAACTTCTAATACTAGCCAAAACGAAGAATTTATCACAGTTTTAAAGTAACAACGAATTATTCCACAATTTCTGCAGACGCCGAACACTGCACGTCTGTCTCCTGAAATGGCTGACGCCGTAAGACAAAGAAATACATGAAGATGATCCCTAATTGGAAGATAATCGTGACGTAACTATCGGATGATAGGCTTCTGTGCGAAGATCAAAGAAAACCGAAATCTCAGCCGCAGCTGTGATTGTGGATTATCCAATCAAATAATTTACTTCGAAAACAAAGAGATGCACCAAGAAGAAATTATGGCTGACTTTCTTAATTTGGAATTTTGAAGAAGATTTTACGAAATAAAATTTTTAACTTTCTTGTGAGGATTCCCTATGCCGAAATATGAATAAAAATAAACTGAGAATCATTAAAAAGGCTGGAATATACACTTATTTGTCTAAAATAATGATATATTCTTGGATAAATACGTAAAATATACAAAATATAATTAATAATCATGTAATCTTCATGTAATATTCATTGAAACGATTTACTTTACTAAAATTACACAAAATTTTCGACCTACGTTTTTCCTACTATAAAATAAAACAGTTTTCTTACATTCTAAATAAAATTAAAATTTCCCTTCCAATATACAAGGTGCTCAAAAGCACCGGGCCATGTTACGTTATGCTGAGCATAAGGTAACAACGGATCTTGGTCATATATGATACGTATGCCTCGAGAAGTTTATATCCATTTTACTTTCTGATTGTCTGTCAGCTTGTGCGGCGCAAACCTCGAACAGATCTTCTGTTTACCCAAATCCTAGCGGACAATATGTGCACCGTGGGTTTTCTATAGCCAATTCCTCCGCAATTACCGTAGTCAGTCGTCGATCTCGTGCCAGCATGTGCAGTATTCAGTCGATCATGTCAGATGTTCTGCTTGTCTACGGTCGACCAGAACGTGGCTCACCCTCTGTCATTTCCTTCCTGTCGCAAAAGCGTTTAAAGCAGCCATAAACATATTTCTCGCTACAACTTCCATTTCATATATTTGCCCAATAAATACGTACGTCTTTATCGCCCCGGTTTCCTTAATTGGTAGCAGAAATTAATGTTTACTCGTTGCTCCACTGCCTGTGACACTAATTCTCATACTACGTTCGACTGTCTACAGCAGGTTTACCCGATGGCCTCGTACTTGTACCCCCGTTAGGTCAAGTTTTACCACAAAGTCTAGATAGCCTTATGCATGCATGTGTACTTGGCCCATATTTTCGTGAGTGGGCCATTCACCGAACTTACATACACACATAATGTATATATTTAACGCTTTGCAATCATAGTTTAACACATTCTAATGTATTAACACATATTTCACAGGTATGAGAACAGTGTTCGCTATTTCACTGAGGATCATATTTCTATTAAACAAGTATTCAATATTTAAAGTTCTGGATGAAAACTAGAATAGTACAGTGAGGTGGTATAATCAGTAAGCATCTGATCTCTGGTGAAGACGGAACTCACTTTTCGTTCCAGTGAGGCTGAGGGATTTACTCAGCCTCAGTAAAATGGGCACCTGGACCGCGGGGCTGACATAGCCCCCTGAACGTGCCGAAATCGAGTAAGTGTGGAACCTTATCTGCACATCGCCAGTGAGGAAGATTGATTTATCCCAATTGAGGAGGTATAACAATGATAAACACGTAGCAGTATCACGTGTATATTATGTAAAGAAGTTCAGTTTGAATGACGAGATATTTTCTCAATTAATAATGAAACCGGATTTCTACCACTTTTGGTTTTAGTAGAGAAATTAGAGAAGGGATGGAATATATTTTTGGGACGTTTAACTGACTGCAAGAAACCGCTTCTCGCTATCTATTACCGGTTTTTACTTTATAGCGATCAATGTTAAAATCGATAATGTTTTCTGCCACTTTTGATTTACGTCGAGAGAAGATGGTACTTAGTTTTAGAATGCTAAATCGATTCCAAGAAAAAATGCTTCTCGCTATCTATTATCGTTTTTGCTCTACGTAGGTGAGTATTGAAATTGGAAGTTGTAGTAGATTTCCATCACTCCGAGTTAGAGTTCCCAGAATTTCAAACTAAACCAGTTGAGTATGCTCCAAGAGCATTGCCAGAACGAACTTAAAAAGAATGAATTTTTCTTATTAACTTCTACAGGCTTTATACCAATTGTTCTATATACTTATTATTATACTCATTAAACAATTCTTGTAATATAGCTATCTATTTATAATTTCCTTGAGTACTAAATTTTTTCCTCATGTTTTGTTTAAGAGTTCTGTTAAAATGTTCTACGATATGCTGTTTTACGAAGACACATGCTCAAAATAGAGGGCTCAACATTATAAAATTCGCAAAATATAATCTCTCTATGACTTACGATTCCCGAGATATGGCTCCTTAAATCTCCCGAAATCCGAACTTTTTTGGCCTATATCTGCGGAACGGTGGCCAGTTGGCCAGTGGCCACCGGTTACTATTTGGTACCAAACTATTCACCATTTTCTTAGGTATTGATCAACACAAATGTGATCTCTCTATGACTTACGGTTCCCGAGATATGGCTCGTTAAAGCTCCTGAAATTGAAACCTTTTTGGCCAATATCTCCGGAACGACACAAAAAATTCCATCATTTCTTTAGATAGTTTTTGATAATAACAGTCACACACACACACACATACATACATAAAGAATTCAGTAACGAACTTTTTACATTCGTTGAAAACTCTACAAAAGTATACTCTAAAAAACGATACATCCTATGAAAATTTACAGTATAATAATAGTTATTGTTCTTTTTCTTTATTAATTATACCTTTGTATTTAAAGAATGCAGGGAATATCTGATTTCAGCATTTCACCGATAGTTTATGCTTTTTACTTTCGATGTGGTCCACAATATTTAACTTGCCTCCGTCACTGATGCCGGACATGGTCTCAATATGGTACACCCAACTTTTAGCTAATTCGATCGAACTCTTCTATATATGACTATTTCTCTTAAATTGTCTAAAAAAAGTTACATTTTTTCTTCGACATGACGGTAAGACCAACATTGTAAGTATTTTTACAGTTATCTTCATAATGAAGATCACAATAACATACAATTTTAAAGTATGATTTCACAAGGCTTCACCCATCATTAACTGTATCTGAGAACTGTTGTTGGAGCACTTTTAAGCAGACTATATCGCTCCGTAATATTACAAACCGAGTAGATTATTTCTATGAGCTGAGTATTGATTATCTTTTTTTTTTTCTTCTTCTTTTAAATATCGCCTAAACTATGGAGGGAAACTGGGGCATTTTGGTGTTCCAAAAAGTTTCTTCGGGCTACGGGACATATGATGTAAATCCGGGGCTGCGTCTGCTAAACCGAGACGTCTGGGATCCTTACTTCCACTTTTATGTCCGAGTGTCATGGATAGAGACGAAATGTATTCTTGGGGCCGCTTAATTGATTGCAGGAAACAGCTTCTCGCTATCTATTACCGTTTTTGCTCTATAGTGATCAACCTTAAAGCCGGAAATGGTTTATTTCTACCACTTCCAGTTTGAATAAGCCGCTTAATAGATTGCAGGAAACAGCTTCTCGCTATCTATTACCGTTTTTGCTCTATAGTGACCAACCTTAAAGCCGGAAATGGTTTATTTCTACCACTTCCAGTTTGAATAAGCCGCTTAATCGATTGCAGGAAACAGCTTCTCGCTATCTATTAGCGTTTTTGCTCTATAGTGACCAACCTTAAAACCGGAAATGGTTTATTTCTACCACTTCCAGTTTGAATAAGCCGCTTAATCGATTGCAGGAAACAGCTTCTCGCTATCTATTACCGTTTTTGCTCTATAGTGACCAACCTTAAAACCGGAAATGGTTTATTTCTACCACTTCCAGTTTGAATATCACCTTCATTAACGAACTCGATTCTTAACCTTTGTTCCTATACTGGGTGGCCCAAAAGTAGGTATACAACCCTGCATTGATCAAGTATAACATTCTAGTTCATGGATTTATTTGCTTCGACTCAGGCACGTAGCCAAGGGAGGGGTCCGGGGGGACGAAAACGAAATGAAATGACAAAAAAAGAATCGCGTTAAAAATTAAAAAGAAAAAAACTACAGAAAGTTTTTGATTACTCTTTCTTATGAGGAGATTTGTATTACTAGCAATACATGGTGGCAAGGTGAGTGGGATATCCTGGAAGAGTCACGGAATTTGAAATTTCCGGAAGTTAAGCAATTCTTAGAATTTCTGCTACTAGTCAGGGAGATTTCAAGCTTCTGATAGCATAATGCCGGTTGTGTAACAGCGTGGACATTTTTGATCATAATTTTTCGTCATCGCATCCTTGCAGTATCAAACATGTTATTTCAAAAACAATTTTCTACTACTCCTTTAACCTGTCATTTGGAACAGATAGTAGTTGAAGGAATAATAAAAACAAAAATATATGTGAAAAGAAAGTTCGGTTAACATTTGATTCAACAGAGAAAGGAACGCAGATATTGTAAAATATTTTACAAGACATTATTGAGTTTGTACACTCATGTCCAAAATTATTGTCGCATGTCTATAAATATGTTGTTGTACGAGTATAATTCGATAACGAATTCGCCCGGTATTTCTTACAATGTTAGTATGTGTATAATCGGCAAAGACACGTAAGTGGCAAATTTTGTCAAAAGAGCAATAAATAAGAACAATAAAACAAAAATAAAATTTTCTTGTCCATTTAGCAACATTTCGTTTTACTCACTCTAATTTTCGTATTTATAATGCTTTTTTAATGAAATTTACCACAAATAGGGGCTATACATTTCCCGATTATACACATGGTATCAGTATTAAAAGTACCCCGCAAAATCATTATCAAATTATATTCTTACAAGAAGACAGTCATAGATATGCGACAATCATTTTGGACATGAGTGTACTTTTTATAATAGTTGAGGTCGTAATGAAAGGAAAATTGTTATATTTGAATGAACAGAGGAAGAACGTAAATATTGTAAAATCATTTTCAATACGTTTTTTTATTATTTTACTCGAGATTTCTTCGTAGTTTGTTATTAAAATACTTACCAACATATTCTCATTTTATTGTCCTAACAAACCAATATATGATGATAGTAAAATAGTTTAGATTGATTGGGCCTTCAGTGTTTCATGTCATGGTCTCCCCCCCCCCCCCCCCCGTTACGAAATCCTGGCTAAACGAACCAGTATATATTCCAGTAAAATAGTTTAGAATGATCGAGCCCCTGGTGTGATAACCACAGTATTTCATCTCATGGACCCCCTCCTGGCTACGTGCCTGCTTCGACTGTATACGTACTTTTGGGGCACCATGTACATTGTGTTAAAAATGATGGTGGTCCATCAAATAGTTCTCGAAATTTTTGTCCCCTGGACGGAGGACGGACACACATACAGACATGGTAAATACATAAAAGGGTTTTGGTTTACTAAGATCATTTTTGTAGACGAGAAAGAACTTTTGACTGACTGTGGAATATCGAGTCATTAAAACTCGTTTGTTTTTCTACATTTGTCAAGTAATTAAGGCTAATACACAATTCAATATACTTGATTTTCCCTATACCTGATGTCACTTCAGCAAAGTATTCCATTCTTGTTATCAAAAGTCTCTGCGGGCATCTGAAGTTCTTTTTCACACCTTTTACCTCATCACATACATGGATCTCCACTTCAACGCTGTAAAATAATATTTCAGAGTCAATGTAATGCTTAGAGAGGAATGAGAGAATGAGTTAATTACTCTCAGTTTTTTTTTTTTAATCACTCAGAACTAATTTATCACAAAGTAAAATCTATCATAGTTCGGTGACTATTCATAACTAAAGATAAAAATTTGGTCTAGGAATTAATTCGTGCGGGTAGACAAGAGATGGCGCAACGAACGGAGCGTCCCACAGTTCCGTGTATCCACACATGTGTTGCAAACCCCTGTCATCGTGTATCGTTCGTAGTATAGGGCAGTGGATTAAAGCGTCAACAACACCAGTTTGTAGTTAAGTGAACATGGCGCAATTTGTGCCTGATAAAGTGTTTTTGCGGGGTGTCCTGCTGCATTACTTTAACATGCAGAAAAGTGCGACTGAAAGTCATCGTATTTTGGTGGAAGTGTATGGTGACCATGCTCTAGCTGAGCGAACGTGTCAGAAGTGGTTTGCACGGTTTAGAAGTGGTGATTTCGGCTTGGCAGACCAAGAGCGAGCTGGACAGCCAAAAAAATTTCAAGACGAAGAATTGACAGCATTGCTCGAGCAGGATTCGTGTCAAACGCAGGAACAACTTGCAGCAGCATTAGGCGTTGATCAAACAACAGTCTCCAAATGCTTGAAAGCCATGGGAATGATTCAAAAGATGTCACATTGGGTTCCACATGAATTGAAAGACAGAGACGTTGAAAGACGAAAAACCATTTGCGAATTGCTGCTTCAACGACAGAGCAGAAAGGGGTTTCTGCATCGAATTATTACGGGTGATGAGAAGTGGATCCATTACGAGAACCCTAAACGAAAAAAGGCCTGGGTGAAACCAGGTGAACCACGTCCATCACAACCAAAACGAGATATTCACTGTGCAAAGGTTATGCTGTGCATATGGTGGGATATGAAAGGTGTGGTGTACTATGAGCTGCTGCAACCGGGTGAAACTATGAATGGAGAACGTTATCGACGACAATTAATGCGTTTGAAGCAAGCTCTGGCCAGAACACGACCAGAATGGGAGAACAGACATGATAAACTTATTGTTCAACATGATAACGCTCGCCCACATGTCGCAAAACCGGTCAAAACCTATTTAGAAAATGTCGGATGGGAAGTTTTACCCCACCCGCCGTATTCACCAGACGTTGCTCCTTCGGACTATTACTTGTTCGATTTGATTGGACAGCGGTTTACTTCTTCAGAAGATATCGAAACATGGGTCTCTGACTGGATCGCTTCCAAGGATGAGGACTTCTTTCGCCACGGAATCCGTACATTGCCTGACAGATGGGCGAAAATGGTGGCTAGCGATGGACAATATTTTTCTTAAGGTATTTATGTATTTTGTGTTTGTACTACAGCTTCAATGTGTGCGTACCAACCGCACGGATTAATTCCTAGACCAAATACATAAACTTAAAATCTATCTCCAAAAAGAAAAGAACTACACACTTCTGACTCCATACTTGACACTCTAAATAATTTTGATATTAAAACAAATAACATTCAAAAGATAAAATACTACAAATAGGAATTTTCACAGAGTTAATCACTACTTTACTTAAAAGAACCCTGTCAGCATCAAATATAATTTGAAGTTTTGTAAGAAACAAAGTAAAACGAATTCTATCATATGACCTACATCCAATGTTAAGAAGGATAGATGAAAGAAGTACCAGTGGCTACAATAAATAATATAATCTGCAAATACATATACTATACATACTTTTTTTTTTTTTTTTTTAAGAAAACAATTAAACAGTAATAATTTCTAAACGTATTCTTTATTTTCTGCGTCTTATATTTAATGTACTGGGGGCGCGGTGGCTCAGTGGTAAAGCGTTCACCTCCGGTGCTTGGGATTCCTGGTTTGATCCCAGCTCGCGCCGTGTGGACTTTGTGATGGACAAACACCGTGCTCGTGAGTTTTCTCAGGGTTCTCCCATTTCCTCAAACTTTCTTCATTCCACCATTTCACTCATCTCTCATCATCACCGCCTCCTTTAGCCTAACCGGCATAACCGTGGGACATAAAGCTTAAAGATTTCATTTCATTTTTTTATTTAATGTACTACTAACTATATGGTTTCGGTGCTTCCTGATACCATCCTCAGCAGATGTGGGCAACTCACTATTATTAATCCAGTGATGGACTGGGAGTGAACGTAAGACATATTTATTAGATTATTTATTATGACCACTTCCAATTGTTCCCTCCATTCTTCTTGGTACAGGATTAATAAACGAACTTCTACATAGTGAATTGCCTGGAAGTGCGATGATATTTCGACATCTATTGTTGATACATTAAAATTATTTGATACTGACACTAGTTACACACAATCTTTATAGAAATACATTATTATAAAAACAAAATTTAAACGAAAATGAACTACAGGCAATCAATGAAATACCTAGGTAGTACTGTCACAAGTGGGATGGATTCGAAACATGTGAGCGTATATTAAAGGTAAAACAGCTCCAACCGTCAACTTCTGAAGTGACTCACGGAATTAAGAAGGGCGCAGCTAGACAACGACTGGCAAGGATGCATCTGGTGAATTCTTTCAATTTTCTCTTGTTTTAGTTAACTTTCCCCCCTCATTTTTTCCTTAAATATAAAGACTAGTTTGCAGGGCTCGAAAAATGCTTGACTCTACGCTGCTATGGCGATTGGAATACAAGTCTGGCATCTAGCTTTCTTGACGTTAGTATTCCCAGGTTTTACCTGCAAGTAGTTCTGATTTTTATGTTTTTAGATGGATTAAAACCAAACTGTAATAAATTCATTATAAAGTTCATTCTGATTTTTATGTTCTTAGATGCATTAAAACGAAATTGTAATAAATTCATTATAAAGTTCAAAGCTTCCAATTTACTTTGAACCTCAAATATATATTAAATTCCGTTAAATTACGAGTTTTGCTTACTATGTCTCTTTATTCTATGTACCTATGTGTTTTTGCGTTAGAGTTCACAATGCTTCTAGATTAACCATGAAACATACGGCATTAAATACTCAAATAAGAGATTTGAAGTAATCCCAACTTACGAATTATTTTAGCATACCAGTGAGAAAGAAAGACTATTCTTCAAATATTGAGTTGGAAATATGTGAATCAAGAGGCATAATATGAGAATGAACAATATTACTGTTTTAACTGTAATTTTTATACCGGTAACTATAACTGAAGGCCAAAACATGTGTGCCTACGTACCAAATTATTGGGACCTGGTTTACACAACTGATGCCTAGGTCCGAAGAAAATTTTTCAAGCCCTGATTAGTTTGTCATTAATTTTAGTCAATAAGTTCGGCACTTGCTACTGATATTACTTACTCATTTTTTGTTGAGACCTTCAGGTTATCATGAGAAGATTTTCTTGAAGTTTCTTTGGAGTTTCCTGTAACTTCTCTCTGCGATGAACTTCTACCTCGCTTACTAACTGTCGACGGTTTTCCTTCCAGTGGAACGGATTTCTTATCAGTGGTTGTGGGGAGCTGCTTTGGAAGTACATACGGCAACACTGAATCCAACAATCCTTCTTGAAGAACTTCATTTAATTTACACTTTGCTACTTGGTGTAAGTTTTCAATGCTTTTAGCAACTTTTTTCATTTCATCTTGCACTAATTCCACTTCAGACCCCATAACAGATGTACGACTACCAATCACTGAACATTCATCATCGCCACTTTGTAAGTTAGTTCGACACAGAAACTTTGCTATCACTTCATTGTCTGTAAGCGCCTTCCAATCCATATTGTCTTTCTGTTGAATACTCGCTGGCAAGCCTTCAGTGACTTGCGATACCTGATAAGCTGTTTTTAAAACGTCCAAAAATTCTCTTAACGTAATTTCATTCTCTTTATAAATCCCCGCTGTAGACTTTGACCCACTCGCTACACTCTGATTACTTTTCTTTGACATTCGAACATTTGCTTGTTTTTGTTTGCTATTGGTTACATCACACAAAGATTTTGCCATTCCAATAGGAACTGCAATTCACCAAAACGGAATTTAGACCTGAAAAAAATTTTTTTAAAGATTACAAAACATGCTATATAGAACACAGAACATGCTACGAAAATTAGTTTATTTCCTAGTAACTTGCTTTATCTCTTGGTGAAAGGTGTCACTGACACTAACTGGTACAATGATGTTCATTTTCATGAACCAGCATATACTCATTTTTTAAAATTTATTTATCTACGAGGAAAAGAACAACTTAATCAAACTACCATTAGCAAATGACTTAGAACAGTATTGAGTACTCGATGTAGTTGAGCTATAACTATATTTTGCACTAATATGTAAATCATATTTCAAACCAAACAAGCGTACTTAAATAAAGCAAATAACAATAAATTTCACATTGAAAAGAACGACTGATTCCGTGATCGTCAACTACTACACTACCCAGTCCGTTCCCAGACTAACCACATTATCTCTAATCTTGAGATCAGTGCCAGTGATTCATACAGCTACTATTGCGCTGGGACAATCAATATATATATTAGGATGAATCTTAGTTATGTCTGGTTCTCTGAAATTATTTATTTTTAATCTTCCAATCCCCAAAACTGTTCCAATTCACAAAAGATTGCTGTATGTATCTGAATCATATAATTTTAAAAGGACAAAATTTGTTTTGTAATTATTAATAATTATTTTAGTAATTATTATTACAGAGGAGAAAAAGTGATGTAACTGCAGTATATGTTACTGATATTTCGTCAGTTTGCTGGGAGGGTTGTTTTGGTAGACATCACTTGATTCTAGTGCGAGATAGAGCGGTTTGTTTAGTTCGCTATTCCTTTCGCTAACCTCAGTCTTAAAATCAATTTGGAAGCTAAATTTCAGAAATTTTACGTCACAGTTCTATTTCTTATTTTAGTTGTCATTTAAATTAGTGAATCTATGGTTTGTATTCTGTGAAGCGTAGTGTAACATCATCAAAAACAGCAGCAGTTGCCAAACCCACGTTAAGACTTTAACCCACGTTAAGAAACGGTTACGAATGTAGTCTCACTGAAAACATCACAAACCAAACTGTGGAATTAAAACTACCTTCAATCAGCAAATATTTATTGCATTTTTCTTCAATATATGTATTGCAAATTGAAAATCAAAGAAAGTTCTCCTTTGGCTGGAAACGAAGTTCTTGTTTTTATGGTAAAAGTTGTAAATTCTTATTATACAATGACTTGCGAGATTTACAGAAGCGTTTGGATAAGAAGGCAGATGTAAAAGAAAAAAGCACGGATAAATAAGATTATAATAATTTAATGTCACCCATAAGAATGTACTAAACATAATAAATAACAAACATGGTAACAATTTTTATTACTGGAACAAAGAAAAGGACGACTGGGTTCCATTTCTGGGATCAATTTCAAATTTAAAGCTAGTGAAGAATTAAAACAGAAATGTAACGAGATAGAAACAGAAGAAAGGAAAAGAACTTACCAGTAAACGAAACGAAAAATTACGATTCAGCTCCAAGCATTGTCAATGCAATGATAGTGAAGATGAAGAAAAATATTCTAATGGTCCTATTAAAGAAACATAATCTTGAAGGGACACATATCAGTGAGTTAGCCCAATATTTTGTGTGTAAGAGGCACAATAGACGTTTTTACTTTGGGTCTGTCTGAAACTCTTGAAAGATGCAAGTTTTAGAATGAAATGCAATTCTTTCCCTAATGATTGCAACAAAAGCTTGCAAATAGAAGGTAGAAATCAAGCAGCAGTAATTGATCACACGGAACAGTGGAGTTCAAGTCCCAAATATACCTCTGACATCAAACCAATAAAATGCGGGGTGCCACAAGGTTCGATTTTAGGGCCTACTCTCTTTATAATTTTCATCAATGATCTTCGAGCTTACATAAAAACAGCTAAACCAACCATATTTGCTGACGATACAAGTCTAGCCATTACTGAATGCACCGACAGTAAAATGCAAGTTAATATCGAACAAACAATAGAAAGATTAAACTCATAGCTTGAAAATAATAAATTAAAAGTAAATACCGATAAAACTACAATAATAAACTTCCATCACTCTCGAAATACAAATGTAAATAATCCAATCATATTTATTAAAAATAAGTGTATAGATAAAGTTAAAGCAACGAAATTTCTAAGTCTCTGGGTAAGTGATACACTAACGTGGGATAGGCACGTATCTGTACTCAAAAAAAAAAAAAAAAAAAAAAAAAAAAAAAAAAAAAACCCTTTGTAAGGTGTACTATGCCTTAAAAAGTGTGAAAACTTCATTCAACCTATCAACATTAAAAGTAATTTATCATAGTCAGTTTGAGAGTCTACTTACGTATAGAATAGTACACTAGGGAAACGCAGCAGAAAGTAAGACAATTTTTAAAATTCAAAAAAGGATACTGAGGACAATGAAAGGTACAATATCAAGAGTATCATGCAAAAAAATATTCCGAGAGCTTGAAATTCTCCCACTGCCTTGTTTTTATATATTGCGAACGGCAATCTTTATAAGAAAATACCTTAAATCGTCTCTTAAATGCAATAGTAACATTCATATTTATACAATATAAGAAACAAAAGCGATCTTGCAATTCCCATTCATAATACAGCAATTTACCAAAAAGGTCTAAAATATACAGGAATACAAATTTATAACAGCTTACCCATCAACATAAGAAACTCAAAATCTGATCACCTTTTTAAACAAAGACTAACAAAGTACCTACAAGAACACTGCTTTATACTGTCTCGGAATTTTACGAACATGCTCAAGTTAGAAATTTGTAGTTGTATGAATCAATAGGAAGACATTTATTTTATTATTACATGAGTAGTTATTCTTATTTATATATTATTATAATCAAATATCTTCAATACATGTTTACTAAATACTAAATGAAGATAGCACAACGTATACAAAAAAAAAAAAAAAAAAAAAAAAATCACAGTATGAATAAAACCAGGTACATGAATAGATAGGTATGGTATATTTATGTATAAATATGTGTTATGTTATAAAAGAAACTATTGTAGTAGTTTATTACATAGAGCTTAATATGATTTGACATGTTCTATACTGCATGCACAAATGTACAATACTGTGGTCTCTTGAACGCAAAATAAATAAATAAATAAATAAATAAAATGCTTGAAACTTAATTGTCAACCGTACTTCATTTGAATATTCAAGGGAGAAATTCAGAGAACACTTAAGTAGAAATTAAAAGAAAACCTAATTTAGAAGACTGCAGCGCTTTGGTGCTCCCAGCTTTATCTGGTATGGAAAAGTTTGATAAAGTAGTTACTATTGTTACTTTTAACAGAAAGGAACATTTGGTAGTAGATATGCCTAAAATTCCATCCAGGCCCGTATTTAGGTAAGTGCTATTCTGTGCTCGAGCACAGGGCGGCAGAATTAGGAAGCGGCAAAATTTTGGAATTTTTTTAAAAAGATTCACAGTAAAGTAATATTTAAAGCTAGCAATCCGCAGAGTCCCGCACAAGCCCGAGAAAATATGTTAATGTGGTTAATTCGCTCTAATTACGGTAGTTATTAATTAGCTAGCTTATCTATTTCTTTAAAAAAAAAAAGTCATCCTCTCCCACCCCATCCCAAGGGGTGAGGATGAACTTGATCATGAAAACTGATACTGTTAAACTCAGCGACCTCGAAAACTATGAATTCAACACTAATATCTGCCGCTTTCGATTACTTTTAAAATCTCGCCTTCTCCCTGGGGAGTGGAATATGACCGTGAAGTTGAGTTGAATTAAAATTGTCACTATTCATCTCAGCGACCCTAGAAACTATGAACTCTAAAATTAGTAGTTTTCGATTATTTTTAAAATGCTCCCGTGTTATTCTTATTGGAACTTCGCATCTCTTATCTCACAAGGAACGGACATGAAAGTGTCATCCGGACATCCGAATTAAACATTGTCCATTCGATAAACATAACAAAGATATGTCCATGCACAAAAAATTAGGTGCCATGGACAATGGGGGAAATCCCTGGGGTCCATTAACCCTGTTAGTATAAAGAAAATCGTAGACACGCAGTGAAATAGTTATTGCATCAACATTGTTCATTGGAAAGTCATGATTTGTAGTTCATTCTCTTTAGCATGAAACAAGCTTTCCAGAGGTGCTATGTATTGGTGCCCATAACGTACTTGAACAGGGAAAATTGGGAGAATGTCGGGAAAATTCCCTCTGGAAATCCCTCCCTTCAACTTTGCACTCCTCTCGAGTGGCCCCGGGTAAAAGCACTCAATCCAAATGTATCTTGAAAAAGATTATAGGGGATACGAAATGACTGTACCAAGTTTTGTATTGACAGACGGAATAGATATGAGGGAAAAGCTTGTATACCAATACACTCTTTCACCTCATACCTATTTTTTCACAATGGATGAGTGGTTAAGCTCGTTGCCTTGTAATCAAGGGACCCCGGATTCGATTCCCGGTGAGGACACAAATAGTTCGGATCCCAAGTTAAGCTATAGGTCCCGTCCTTAGTACGTCATCATCATCCCATGGAAGGTAATGGCTAACTACCATGGGTTAACCTTGAACAGGTAGCTTCGCACAGAACATCACATCATAATCATCATTGAGAGAATTAGGCAATGCAAAATTACGTTTTAACTTTTGTAACTTGTAATACTTAACTGCTATTCAATAAAAGGTGGTATGTTTGCAAAATCACGGCTTGTTTCCTTGTTTGAGACATAAGTTCTGCGAAAGGAGGCGGCAAATTATTTAGAGCACAGGGGCGCATAATATACATATAAATACGGGCCTGATTCCATCTAGAGACGAAGACCAGGCAGTTGCTGTTTACGAACAGTGAAAAACTAAAGCACGAAAGAAGTGCAAGTGTTGTGTTTTGATACAACTAAAAGTAACACTGGTCGACTAAATGGTGTCTGTACGACTATTGAGAAAATGTTTCATCGTATTTTCCTCTACTTTTCATGACGACATCACATCTTCGAATTAAGTCTTACGAAGACATTTTGACTCAACGAGTGCAACTTCCAGATTAGATGTGAACTTGTTGAAAACATTTAGTAAGGCCTGGTAGAGAATGAATGATAAAGAATACAGTAGTGGAAAAGAAAATTTTATTGTAGATGTAGGTGTCAGTTTGCTGGAATTTCTATAAGTCTGAGACAAATAAGCGACTACTGGGAATTATTAGAATTGACCACTATCTTCCTCAGTGGTACTCTCCTAAAAGGGGCTACACTTCACGTTTCTGAAGATGTGAATAAAGCCCCGTTGATTTCAGAGGCTATTTATGCCTTTAAAATAATATATATAAGATCAATTTAAACTGAAACGAGAAAGACCTAGTCAAAAGAATACTCATATTTCTAATCAGACTATGAATGAGGCTGGTTCCTAATCGCTTAAGGTAGGAGAACTCTGAAAGCTCGGTATTCTTTCAATAGGAGACCTACTCTGAATTTGTCATTGGTTATGAGTATGAATCACTTAATTTGTGTATTTGTGCTAATTCCCTCATTTTGGCATTATTTATCGCGGTGACTGCATTGTCAATACCTCTCCCCTCCCCAGCAAAAGAAACAAGTGAAATATGTCATTTGGTTATTGGGGGTAGCACCATTAAAATGACATCCACTATACAATTGCGGCTGAGATATAATGTATATCTGTACAGATATAATGTATATCTGTATTAAAGTATCTTAAAAATAGAAATTTAACACCCGATGTAAATAATCTACCAGACGCAGTAAGTATGATGGTGAAATGAGGGAGGTTGTTAAGCGAAAAAGTTTTTGATTAATTGCGAAGAGTTTTGCGTCCCTTTCAGCAACGAGACTATGAAACGTGAACCTATAGCTTAACATGGGATACGAACCGTATGATCCCTGCCCTTTGATCTAGGGGTTCGCGCGTTTGCCTTCGGTGCACGTGGTCTCGGGCTGGATTCCCAGTGGAAGGGCACAATAATTAATTTCACAGTCATTCATTTTTACTAATCAACTGTCTCCTTTAGCCTAAAGGGCATAATCGTGGGACATTAAACTAAGAAAAAAAAATCCCGAACCGCATGAGCTCCCACAGGAATCAAATCTCGGTTTCCCAGGCAGAAGGTGAGTACATTACCCCTGTAGCCACGAGGTAACCCCTTATTTAGGTGAAAACGTGTAAAGCAATGGGTAGCAGAAGGAGTAGAGAAGAAATGTAAGAGTAAGCAATGCTAAATTGCAATCATTGCCAAAGACAGATCGGTAACGTTGTATAACAATTTCATCAACATTTCCACTGAATGTGTTGTGTTTGTCCTCGATATCTAGCACATACAGGTCGCCCACCAGTTTTCCAATATGACATCAAGATGTATATTAAGAGCACGTATAAATTCGTAAAATACATTCATTTATGTAATGATATGTTTTTCTTTTTGTTTGAGAATATATTTCTCAGGTTTAGATCATGGTTCATGAGTGGCATGTCACCAAGCGCACGGTAGGTCATCTGTTGCGAGAATACCGAAACTTCCTTTATCTGGTTTATACCCTTTTTCACTGGAAATGAATTTAAAAATGAGTAGTGCTAACATAAAAAGGATCTTCCGTTTTCAATGTTGATTTCTGTATATATAAAAAAAGGTAAGATATTGAGATGAGGTTTTCTACAATCGATTCAACTTCTCAAGAATAGGTTCCATCTTTTCCGTCAACCCTCTGTTCAAACCGAAAGTTGTTCAGATTAATCATTTTCGGTTTCAAAATTTATCACCATAGAACAGAAATTGTAATGGATAGTCTTTGCAATCGATATAGTGTCTGAAGTGTACATATGTACATCATCATAACTCAGACCACTATATCGAAACCGGAAGAGGTCGAATTTATTAGCACTTCTGGTTTCAGATTTTCATAGAACACTGTAAGAGATATCAAGATGTGACTTTTTTCCAATCGAATCAGCGTCCCAAGAATAGGTTCTATCCTCTCTCTTAACCTTCTATTCAAACCGGAAGTGGTTGAAATAAGCGATTTTTGGTTTCAACCTTTATCTCCAAAGAACGAAAATAGTAACGGATAGCGAATAATAGCTTCTGATATGAATTCAGCGTGCGAGAAACAGGTTCTATCTTTGATCTTATTACTCTATTGCAATCAGTAATTATAGCTGTACTACTTCCAGTTTAAGTATTGAATTTGCACAGTTTGGAAGTCTTAGTTTCATACTGTTAACGATACTCACTTGTTTTCTTTTAAAACTGAGAAGTACGTCTGCACTAAATAACAATACACTTAAATGAGACGACATTAACACCAAAAGAAAATTACTTTTATTAAGTTAAGTTTTTCAACATGACAATAACTTATGAATAGGTTATCAGTTTAGTTTAGGTTAGGTTTCTTTCACTTATTTAGTACATAGTCTAAGTGTGGTCTGGCTGGGCTTATCGGAACTTTAGCCAAGACTGTTTAATTTGGGTTTAATGAGAATGTCAGCAACGAGGCTATTTGACCCAGCCACGATCAACACGAATGTCGTAAATAAAAGTTTAAAAAAAACATATCAAAATATAACAAAATACTGTTGCAAAAGACGAGTAAAAATCTAAGACAAGGGATAAAATAATAAATATATAAGAATAAGAAATATATAAAAATAACAATAAACATATATCAGTAACAATAAATAATAATAATAATAGGTCTAGTAACTAGAAAAAATATATAACAATAAGTACTAATAATAGTAACAATAAAGAAAAATATAACAATAATAATATTAAAAAAATAAAACATCACAAATCAACGTTTGAGGTGAACTTTTCCACGTGGACCTCAGTATCCATCAGCTTGTCTTCCACCATAACAGATTTCAAAGAAACTGAAGGTGGCTTACGAACAGGTGAAGATTTCGTTCTTTTCGGGGAATGGACCGTATCATTGTGTTGGCGGAATATACTTGCTAAATTTTTAGCCGGAAATATAAGGTGAATGGCGAAGAGCTGGAGCTCACCGAAGACCAATACTAACAGAAACACGTAGGGTTTTGGGAGGTTCGCTAGTCGATATGATTGGGGTTTGATTTTTGTCGGGAACAAGATCTGTTTGGGTGAAAACGTCGGGCATCTGGATTGCCACAGATTTACAAGAGATAGCTGCACCAATACCAAAGGGCAAAGGAAATGAGAAAGGGATGCTTTCTGTTAAACGACTCTTAGCATTGGCAGCAGAGACTTTCTCAACAACCATTAGCTCTTGAAGTTTCTCACCCTGAAAGGTCGGCCAGTATCGACACCAAACATAATGCTCGCCCTTGCAGTTGACACAAAAGGGCTTGGTAGCTGTACAGGTTTCGGCACCACGACTACCCCTGGTCACAATTCGCACAAAGAGCAGTTCTCACCGCAGGATCAGCGTGCAGCCTACGTGGTCAAGGAAAATGGGTATAGAAGAAAACCATTCTCGTTGACAAAAACACATGGCCTCAGAAAAGGAACTAAACTGTCAAACCAAAAGAACAGACAGCACCAGCCCAAGAGAACAAAAGTGCGGATATTCTTTTTTTTTGTGGTTTTATTACTTTTTTATGTTTTAATATTATTTTGTATTTTTTACATTTTCAAAGACTTGGACGCACACAACAGCAGGCCGGGATGGGTGCACGTTCACTCTAGATGGAGAAAAACGTCCACTGACCACCTACATCCCAAGGTTCCCACCAATCACTAGCGAATAAAGAAGCGGTATTCGCGGCTGAAAGGGCATGCAGGAACATATGATATATGAATGAGAAATGAAGCCGCCCTCCTAGTTCCACCCCGGAGGGAGTTAAGCCAAAGAAAAAGAAGGAGATTAAAAATAGTAAGTCAAATTAAAAAAGCACTTTTGATTAACTTTTCTTGCTTAAAATGATTCTCTAATACGTTCTGTGCTGTTATTATCCTGGCGCATAAACAAATAATTTCGTATGGATTGATTATATGTGTACAATCTGATGTGCACTAGAAATGACTACGTGCTATTCTAGTAGCTACATGCTATCCTCTTATATGCAATTCTTTCATCACGAAACTCACCTGCAGCGTCATAGAAGCTGTTTCTTAGGGTAGGAGCTGCATTGAAGGGTGCAGATTCAGTATACATATGAGGACTTTCCCTTATGGGTATAAATACGCCTGTACACAACACACAAACCAACTTATGATAGGTGACCACTAAAAGCAAGAATGTTATATCTAACTAATCAAGCCGGGAAAGCAGCACGGAAGCCCGTAAGGTAGCGCGGGGGTGCGTCCGCAGTGAGCAGGCGCGTCAGCGACGTAGGATATGTACAAAAACGAGAATAGTGCAAAAACACATTTAATATCGCACACAATTACATAGGTTAGAGTACTTGTAATGACTTCACACTTGTAATTCTATAGTCGAATGCATAAAATATACTGAGTCTACATCGTACAAATATACTCCGCCGGTGGAAATTAGTATATTACACAGTTGACTTTAATATGTAATTATTCATTTTAACCCGAGTAGGGTCAGTGAGGGTAATTATGATACACCCTTCACTGATCTCCAACCACTGTAGGTAAATACAAATTAAGAGCACAGACATTTAGTAACATCCTTCACAATACTCTGTCTACATTTTTAAGTTTCAGTTTACAAGAGTTTGGATGTACGTATTTTTTTAACAAGTTAATAAAGAAATGTTTCGAAATTTAAAATCCTGTCATTAACTTTTATATCTACTCGTGCAGTAATATCACTGTTGTAAAACCAATGGGTGTAGGATATAGGTTAAGTTGAACTTGTTCCTTGGGCTTTCGTTTCAGAGTTATACATTTTTTTGTTTTTGTATCTCATTTTGCTTATAAGGAGGGTAATTATGAAACGCAAGCTAGATTAATGCATTTTGAAAAATAACTGGAATCTGTCTCTGGATCCTACTATGTTAAGTTTCAAAAAAGCTATACTCTGTAGTTTAGGCAGTCCTATAATCTTGTTTCTTAGTAACTTTCAAAATTGTAGACCTACATTGTTTTGTTGAATATAGCCTAGGCTGCATATCAATATACTAAAACATAGAGAAATGGAAGTAGCCTAAGCTATTGTTTAGTGAACAGCTTAGAACTTGGTCTAAATTTGTTTCATAAGCCTCTTTTGTAACCAGAAACTATATAAGTTATTAGCCTATTATAGTCAACTCACAAAAATGTTAGAATATAATCAGTAGCTATTTCCACTTTCTTTCTTAGTTTTTTTTTTTTTTTTTTTTTTTTTTTTTTTGTAACTCAACCAAATATTTGTATATCTTTATGTAATAAACACAAAAGAACGAAGGGGGTGCGGTGGCTCAGTGGTACAGCGTTTACCTCCGGTGCATGGGGTCCATGGTTCGATCCTAGCTCGCGCTGTGTGGACTTTGTGGTGGACAAACATCGTGCTCGTGGGTTTTCGCGGGGTTCTCCTGTTTCCTCCCACTTTCTTCATTCCACCATTTTTCATTCATTTCTCATAATCACCGTCTCCTTTAGCCTAATCGGCATAACCTTTGGACGTAAAACTTAAAAGATTTCATTTCATTTTCATTTTCAAAATAACGAAGACCTTTCTCTCACAATTGAACTCCTTCATACACCAATATCACAGACAGAAAGCTGGGGACAACAGATGTCTCATAGTTACCCTCTCGGTGTCTCATAATTTCCCTTTTAGAGGAAAATTATAACAGCACAAATTTGAAATTTACTCTTCAATTTAAGAGATGACAGGAAATTTCTTGGCAGCAAATTGTTACTCTATTGACATCATAAACTACTGCCTAGGTTAACTGCTTTCAAAACTAATGTAAGCTGAGTAATGTAGAAAAGCTGCGAAATCTGCCTCATAATTACCCTCACTGACCCTATTTTCCTTGCAATAGTTTTACACTTGTAATATTAAATTTGTAAACATGGAACACTAACTTCGTACATTGTTAAAAATAATTTGATATCCCACACAATCCTCTTTTATGTAGACTCATTCATTATAACCGTAAAGTTACCATTTTTATGATGGACTATTCTTAATCAGTAGCAAAGAAAACTATTACACTGAAGGTAGTTCCACAAAATAGGCGAATTTGACTAAGAAAACTGAAGCTTTAACGAAAACAGAAGTTAGATGAATATATATATATATATAGGGCGCAAACTTTCAGTCAAGCGCACTCGCCAATCCAAAAATGGTAGTCACCAGTATCTCTAGTGTACAAATTATGAACCTCCCCCCCCTCCACACACACACACGGCCTTTGGTTTGACAAAGAAAGAGATTGCGTCAGGACATAGTTTCAAAACCAGACAATTAGATTCAGGATAATCAATTTTGAATTAGACAGCTCATATACATGTTAAAAATTATCTACGTACTAAACCATTCCTGTTGAACACTGTCGCCAGTTCTAAATTTCTAGTCGCCACTGGCGACTGGAAATTTTGCGCCCTTATATACATATATATATATATATATATATATATATATATATATATATATATATATATATATATATATATATATATTAGTAACTCTTTACTTTGGGCAGCTCCCGCCAGGTGAACTTTGTGGTGGACAAACACCGTGTACGTGGGTTTTCTCGGGGTTCTCCCATTTCCTCCCACTTTCTTCATTCCACTACTTCATTCATTACACATCATCACCGTCTCCTTTAGCCTAACCGGTATAATCGTGGGACGTAAAACTCAAAGATTTCATTTCATTTATTTCTTTACTTTGGGCAAGGCAGTGATATCCTGTCACTGTTAGTATTATTCACAGGTTCCTTTCTGTTGCCAATTCAGATTGATCTAGTTTTTTTTTTCTCATTAGATGTCATAATCTTTTTTTTATGTGACCTGTTGTTCATTTGTTTGTAAATGTGTTGCTTGGTGACTGCTGTAGTTGTGTGTTGAATATGACAAGTTGTATGGCGACTGTTGATCAATTACGAGTTGCTGTTACTGAACCTTTTATTGAATTTAATGCACGTCATGTTAATTCATCATTTTTGAATAAGTATGTGTGTAATTCCCATGTGAATTGTTATCGTTTTTCAGCTCTGCGTGGTTTGCTTGATAAATTGATTCCTTTTTCGTAATTGTAACTGTAACTGCAGGAACCGGTTCAGATGACTCGGGTACTGTCACAGCCTTGCCTAAAGTAAAGATCTGCCATGTATATTTCTAATCTAACTTCTGTTTTCGTTAAAGCTTTGGTTTTCTTACTCAAATTCGCCTATTTTGTGGAAATGCTACCTTCAGTGTATATATATTTGGGTAGGCTATAGTAGAGCTGCGTAAGGTTAACTTATCGAGTGTAATTTCTTGTGTATGCGAAAGGATACTAGCTAAAGTGGGATTGTAAAGTTTGCCCAAATATTTTACAGCAGCTACAAAACTATACTGTTAATAGATGGGACAATACATTTGGATTAATGAGAATACTGGTTATTCTGAGAATACTTGGCTTTTCTCATAAGGATATAGTACGCATAAAAAAATTACAAGCATGACTTTTTTAATATTATACTTTGAACACAGGACTAGGATTGCTCACTCTTACCAATCATTTCTGCTCAACCACGTAACGTGATATAATATAGTTACATTGAACCATTCATTCTAAAATACAAATTTTACTATGCTTCCCAAATTTGCATTTGCTACCAAAGTTACCTAATTTGTTTCACAAATATTACAAACTGTACACTCTTCTGTTATATTTTACACTAATAACAAAAACAACTTAGAAATGATAGACGTAAAAATTCACGTCTGTCTGGAAACAACCTTCGCAACATCCTATTCTATCCTTCGAAATATAATTTGCCATAATACCTCTTCTTTAGTCAATTACCGTATACACTGTGTTAATGCCCTTAATTTTCGATGCTCTAATGTTAAAAGCAATTTCCGAACAGAAATTATTTGCGTACAACAGTCGAGCCTAAGCCGTCTGCTAAGCTATGTAAACAAACATTATTAGTGTTACCAGGTCAATGGGAATACAGCTGCATTCTTGACCAATACGATTACCACTATAATTTCTAAAAACCAACATCGATACACTTCCTCGCTGCTAGGTCCTTTTCACGTAACGGTTTTAGTCAACGGGGGCAAAGTAAAATTTAGTTTGCGATAGTGATAATCGGTATAACAATAATTGTTGTTTCTTCTTTCTTGTAAAATTTACACTGCTTTGCGATCTACAAATAAGGTTGCCAAATTTGAAAATATAATTACCGGAACATGCTCACAATTCTCAGAAAAGATGAATAATTGTATTTTAAATTTTGAAATATATAGTTGAGGCTGATAAAAATACCGGTCTTTCGGTAAAATATCGGCAAGTTGGCAACACTATCTACAAAGATTGCGAAGATTGTCTCGAAATAAATTCCGTTTTCAGGTTCGTAACCCGAACACTAAAGACAAGAGGGGCTGAGAACATTTTTCAGGCGGCTAAATTGAGTTGATATCATATATATACCAGCAGGGCCGTGCCGGTTGGAGGTGGGCGAGCGGGGGGCGACGGCCCCGGGCGCCGAAGTAAGGGGGCGAAAAATTCGAGAAAAAAGGAAAAGTTGCTTGGAATATATGTATGGGGCACCGTCGTATAATTTCGACCCGGGCGCTGATTTTCCACGGCACGGCCCTGTATACCAGCAAAGGAATTAAAGTTTCAGGTGAATGAAGGTAAGTCGCAGTGGGTAAGCCTTCCTTGCCATCCCTAGCTAGGGCCTTCCCCTCTCCTTTCTACCAACCAAATACACTCAGGGGGCTTCTATTCGAGTAAAATACGGTATATGTTTTAAAAAGTACATTTTGTACTGGCTTTGTATGTCAAGAAATATGACCAGTGTTTCTTCCAGACGTGTTTTTGGAGGGCTGTGAAACCCGAAGAAAGCCAAAATGATACGTCTATAATAAATCTTACGGAAACCATGTGAAAAAAATATGTGCTCCTCCGAATACCCATACTAAGTGTATCTCTCGCAACATTTTTGCTGAAAGAAAGACTGAATATGACTCATTAAGTAGACAAATCTGCATTTCCGGTTTGAATCCTTAACAGACTGAAATAGTTACGTCTTCATTTCCTTTTCGATGCATGAAGCGAAAGGAATACTGTGAAGAACAGACTCTTAATTGAAGACAAAGTAAAGTTGGAAAGAAAAGGCATAAATTAACAATATGGGGCCGCTATTTGAAAACTTACGACAAATCTAGTAATTCAGAAAGTAACATCTAAGAAACCTTCCTCTACAGAGACCACATCTCTAGGTAAACTGATAAGATAGAAATTGCGTAAGAAAATAAAATTGCGATCAGCATGGCAACGAGACGGATGTGACGTCGCACCATTTCAGTCAGTGGCGTAATAATGGCAAAATTCCTAGTGGCGCCCCCCTCACCCATCAGATAGGTCCCGTAAATGATCAAATATAACTTATGCGTACGCTCAGAAACGGCCATAAACCGAAAATTATCAGTGGGAGGGTATTAATCGTTTTTCTTTTTATATCATTTTAGTATGTCTTTTAAAATTAAACTGGACAGAGTGCCTTGTTCATTGAAAGTATACTCATGTAAAATTCGGACCTTTTTCGAGGTGGTAGTAAAATGAACAGTAATGTATCAACCAGTATTACCAAAAGGATTATATATATATATATATATATATATATAGCCTAGTATGTTACGATTTTACATAATTATAAAATAAATAATAAACCTTGTGAAAGCGCTTAAATATTTTTCTACTTTCAGTTTTGTTTTAATCGACGAACTGTATACAAAAGAAGAGTTTCCATCTCATTTTTACTTTTTCAAATTCTTTTATCACATCGTTTTTGGGTCATACGATTTCTGAGATATTTCTTGATTAATTTTAACTTAGAGAATAATCGCTCAGCAGTTGCAACTGTAACAGAAAGATTTACATATAAACAAAGCACAATCATCAGATTTGGAAATGCTCAGCTGAGGTCAGATTTGGTAATTAAATGAAGAATCTCTTCGTAAGTTGAAAGATTTGAAAGTCTGTCTTGAAAATTGTCTCTGAAAGTCAACACTTCTCGCGGAAAGTCACTGGATAAATTGTCTGCATTCAGTAGCGCAAAGTCATAAGAGTGCTTGCTGACTTCTTCAGGAGTGGTTCAACATTGACGGGCATAAGAATGATAATCTTTCACAAAGTTCCCTAATTCTTCGAAGTGTATCCTTATGTTTACTATTACGGAGTCCAGGATAGGCAATAGAACTTTGATCTCGAATTCTTTGCCAGGGTCAGTAAATCACGTATATTGTGTCAATTCATCAGACTATTTTCAGCTGAGGCTTCCTTCTTTAAAACTTATCTGAAACATCAAATTTGTGCGCATAAACACTGACTTCCTCGAATACTTGAGGCAAGTTCTTTCTAAGATCTTGCATTACTGTGCAGCATTTTTTCAGTTTTTCTTGACACTGACAAGCACATACTAGAGCTTTGTAGCTTTTTTTGACACGTTTTCTCACAACACAAGCATTAGCACGAAATCGAACCTTTCCACTTTTCGTTTATAACGAGCTGCTTCTGTTTTTTTTTTTTTTTTTCAGTAAGGCACATGACATTAAGACATTTCATAACGTCCATATACCTTTTTCTTAGTGCGAACACGGCATTATGACTTGAACACCCCAGGTGTCAGAGGTTTTTTTTTTCAGTGTCGTTTCATTTTCCGGAGATGTATCCTTGGGAATACAGTCTTGTAAAGCCTTCCAGCGTTTCCCGCTGCTACTAAAGAAGTTACATATATCTGGCAAAGTGCCAGAAGTAACAAAGCTTCTGTGTTAACTTTTGCAGCATCCCATTTTCAATAACTCTTTAAGAAGAGGAACAAAAACACAGAAACATTGAGGAGAGTAAAAATCACAAACACTATTCACGCGTTCTTCCCTTGCCTGCTGAAAGGGACGTTAAACTCAAAATCAACTCAACTCAACAAAAAATATCCATATATCCATCATGCGCTTTATAATAATTGCTAAAAGCTTGTTTATAATATGGAGCACTTAGAGCACAGGGCAATCAACCCGTAAAGTTGTGAGAAAAACAGACATAAAATTTGTAATGTAAGCTTCTGTATGTTGGTATACGTACCTTGATTTGAGAGTTTCAAGTTTCATCCGCTTTTCCACTGAGAAGTATCGATAATTCAACAAAGAAATAATTAGACCATGATAATTTAATTGAAATTCATCGTAAGTTTGCCCATGACAAACACTTTACCATGTTACATCGTAAAGGTCAGATCCACCATTATTGTAACATAGCAGTGCTTGAGGGATTGACCGTAGAAATTCAAACTCCGATTAGTTAGAATTTGACAAGCTGGTTTTATTACAAGTATAAACTCTTTAGTCGGTAGAAAAGAGGACGTGGATCATGTGTCAGAGTTAATGAGGATGTTCTTGTGGGTGGTGGGTCGGAGTTGGTCATGGTGGGTAGTGGGTCAGAGTGGGCCAAGGTGGGTGGTGGATCATGGGTCAGAGTGGATCGTTTTCATTGACCCACGCCATCTATGATCAAATCCGTGAAACCAAACCAAACAAAGAGCAATACTACTACACAAAACGCTCAACATCTTAGCTATTCATGACAAACTATTGCATGATCCGAACAACTCTAGTATATCCACAAACCATCATTTGCCATATTTTACCGAAATACGTCATGGCTTTTCTGACAACCTGATATTTGAAATGTTGTTAATACGCAAAGTTCATTGATCTCATCACTTATTCACTTATTCTCTTATGATCATCACAACCTTTAGGGTACTTCCCGTAGATATAAAAAGGTGAAATATAGTATCCGGGCTTGGTGTAGCGTGCAAGTAAACCAACGAAAAGCACCAGGATAGTATTTCCCTCCTCCAAACCCCCTAAAGTGAATTGTGTTGATTATTCAACAAAAAGACGTGAAATCCAATCAGAAAATTCTCAAAATATAAAATATGTAACCAAGTCTCGACTTTGCAGTAATAATAATAATAATAATAATAATAATAATAATAATAATAATAATAATAATAATAATAATAATAATAATAATAATAATAATAATAATAATAAAGAAATAACAGAATTACAAAATCAATTACGTAAACAATACCTTCCAATTAAGAAAAAATTATTGCCACCACGACGGGCCGTAACTTGTGGGGGCAGTGGGAATGGGTCCACGACAATAATGAGTCGTGGGCCCATTTCAGTAAAAGAATGACTACTATTAGGGGCACTAGAAATAATATATATTCGTATATTATTGTCAGATTTGTCAATATGGTCCCCTTAATTAATTTGTCGTAAATGGAACGGACCCAGAGGCGTAACTAACGACCCTGCAGACCTTGGTGTGCGGGAGATTATAAGAATTTCAGATATCCTCTCATCTTATTGGCCGATACACATAGGACATCAAGAGTCCTACATATAGTTGAAATTAAGGCAAACTGCTCGAGTGTTCTAGGACAACGTTCTATTAATAAAACACTTTTTGGCGTGAGTTCAAATCTTGCCCAAGGATTTTTTTAAAATTTTCATAACACTTTTTTCATTAAAATAAGCTTGCAGTTTTACTATACGGTTCAATAATAATAATAATAATAATAATAATAATAATAATAATAATAATAATAATAATAATAATAATAATAATAATAATAATAATAATAATAATAATAATAATAATAATAATAAGTAGAAGTAGTAGTGGTAGTAGTAGTAGCAGCATTGATAATAATTATATTGTTTATGTAGGATACTTGAAGAAAGTACTTGAAACTACACAGCATTTGGCTCGATTTTCTTCGTTTTAATTCGAATCGAATCGAAACTCGAGTCAAATTGGAGGAAATTTTTCGAGTTGAGTTCTCGAGTCGAGCTCAAAGATGTCTGGTTTGAGACGAGTCGAGTTTGAATGAAAACTCGCTCGTGCTAATAACTACAACTCTTCTTTGCCATCTAGTTTCCAAAGAAGAAAAGACGATAGAAATTATTTTCACATTCTCTGAATTATATCAACACGTATAGAAATAGTGTGTGCTATGATTATCTAACATAACTACTAGTTTATTTTATCTTTGTCTGAGGAATAGATGGGAAAGTGTGAGAGCAGAGAACTGCTATTAGTCACCCCGGTTCGAATCCCGGCGTAGCATTTATTATTTTTCTTGATTGGAAGGTATTGTTTACGTAATTGATATTGTAATTGTTATTCCTTTATTATTATTATTATTATTATTATTATTATTATTATTATTATTATTATTATTATTATTATTATTATTATTATTATTATTATTATTATTATTATTGCAAAGTCGAGACTTGGCTACATATTTTATATTTTATGAATTTTCTGATTGGATTTCAAGTCTTTTTGTTGAATAATAAACACACTCAACTGTAGGAGGTTTGGAGGAGGGAAATATTATCTTGTTTCTTTTTATTTGTTTTCTTGCATGCTACACCAAGCCTGGATACTACATTTCATCTTTCTATATCTACGGGAAGTACCCTAAAGGTTGTGATGATCATAAGAGAGTAAGTGAATAAGTGCTGAGATCAATGAACTTTGTCTATTAACAACATTTAAAGTATCAAGTTGTCAGAAAATTTATGACGTATTTCGGTAAAATATGACAAATGATGATTTGTGGATATACTGGGGTTATTCGGATCATGCAATAGTTATGTCATGAATAGCTAACATGTTGACCGTTTTGTGTAGTAGTATTACTCTTTGTTATGTTTGGTTTTAGATTTGACAACACATAGCAGATGGAAGACTAAAAATTGCATATTCTCCATATTTAATTGTTTTACTTCAGGCAAGGGAAGAACGTGCGCATAGTGTTTGTGATTTTTACTCTCCTCAATGTTTCTGTGTTTTTGTTCCTCTTCTTAAAGAGTTATTGAAAAACTGTAAAAGTGAGTAAAACGCGTAAAAATAGGAAACAAGGTACTGAGGAAGGTTCGTTAAATTAATTAACTTTAAAAAAACCCAGTGCCCTGAAACACCAGATTTCAATCAATATAAGTATCTGTCCAATGCCGTGCCGTGAAAAATCAGGACCCGAGGCGAGAGCATATGGCAGCTCCTCCGTACATATGAGTTGTCAATTTAAAGTTGACTTCTCTGGACTATTCTTTCTGCATAATACTTTACTATTTTATCATGACTGAAATCCGAAAGTTTCAGCATTATTACACTGGAATCGTAAAAGTGTGTAATTACTAAATTCACTACAGCTCCATTTTTCCTTCTCCTAGAACAGTGTCTTAGAGTAGTGGCTTAAGCGTTAGTTTCGTAATGTTGGGGACGCGAGTTCGATTCCGGATGTGGCAATTCAGTAAATTTTTACAATCTACAAAACATAGTTCTGATGTATATTAACATGAAAAATATCCAATTTTTTTGGGTCTAAGAGTTGAGACAATTTCCTTTACAGGGGAAATGCCTCAACGCAAAATTACGTCATCTGTATCAACCTTAGTAACTGTCTGGCAAGTAATGTGTTTGGACAAGAATTTGTGAACACATAAGGGTTAAACACGTCCGTACTGCTGTAGTATGGGCCAAAAATGAGTTCCAAGGAATTGTTCGTACCTGTGCACAAATTGCTAATAGTGATTGAACTTACAATAGGGATCGCTAGTCACGAAAATGATCCTATTTAAGATGTCACCTCACCTTTCTATTTAGAAGAAGGGCGAAACAAAATGCATTACTGTTATCAGCTAACAAATCTTTATTTTCCATTTCTTGTCATAAAATGATAATTCTATCTGTAAATCGGTAAACGTAATAATATTATTGCGTTTATGTGCAAACCTAAGAAACATCTGACATACTCTCTTCTGTTTCTATGCGTATCTTTTCTGTTTCTATGAATATCTGCGACTATGTCACTTTTCTTTTCATTGTGGTAATAATAATAATAAAGGAATAACATAATTACAACACCAATTACATAAACCTAAACATTATCTTCCCATTCAGAAAAATCAATAATTGCTACGACGGAATTTGAACCCAAGTAGCTGCAATGGAAGTTTCCTGCTTTTACATTTTTTTCAAGAAATCGCCCCAATCGGAGTATTGTTCGCCACTGGCACCTCATGTGCTTTCGGCGTATTCCAAACACTACAGGAACACGAACACAGAAATACTGAGAACAATTTAAATTCCAACCTTGTTCTTCAGAAGAATTCGAACCCCAAGTGGATTGCGCCTCATGAACATGTGGCCTCAATTTGCCATAAACTCCTCATATGAATATAAGAAAATAAACTAGTAGTTATGGAACATAAACATAGAACTGTCTATTTCTACATGTGTTGATACAACTTAAAGAATGTGAAAATAATTTTTGTCGTCTTTTCTTCTTTGGAAATTAGAAGTTACATTAAAGATGAAATGTAATGTAAATCGGGACCATCCCTGCAACTGATGACCAGCGCCTTAACTTAGATTCTGTAGAGGTATATGATTTTGTTATATTATTTTTTGGGTGATGGAAATTCATATTTATTCAAAGTCAAATTAAAAAGATTAAATTGTAGCAATAATGAAATATTGTCATGTTGTACAAACACGTGCGTTTGTATATTTGTTTACTCACGTCAATGGTTAGTAAATGTGTTAAATGTAATTACTGAATGTTATGGCTAGACGCTAAGTCGTCACTTTATGTGTTTGTTGTGATTTGTAACATTGTGTACAAAATATGAAAAGTCATCAATGTGAAATGATGTATGTAACATTGACACACTTTGACTGTGGCATAACTGTCAGGTTTGCAGAAATTGTTGGTGTGAGAATTTGGTCACGATGTAATTCGGGTTGAAACCAATGTTTCACCAATAGCTGAGATAGACAGAAAAGATCAACGAAACGAATTCCAGAGTGTTTGGAAAGAAGAACAAAAACCTTTCGTTGGAGAGAATTGGGTTCAGAAGTAGATCAGGAGGTGAGATACGATCATCGAAGTGGAGCAGAGGTCGAAAACCGCTTTGAGAGCCATTAGCAGCTAAGCAGTAAGCTGCAAATCCATTCTACCTGAATAGATCAAGGGAGATCTATCTTTCAACAACTTCAACCATAGACTTGGAGTATGGTTGGCATCTAGTCGGTCACTACAGACTACCGACTATCCAAACTGAGAGATCCTGCATCGTGCAGTCTTATCATCCATTCCAGACACTCATCATAGTCACAGGTATGTGTATCTCAGCTATGTGCGAATTATTCGTGACAGAATTTCTAGATGTTGGCGATATGTGATCTGACTAGTTATACTCACTCATACATGAACATACACACAACACTTTGATGTTATTGGAAATAATATATATTTTTAAATGAAGCTCAAATGTGTAATCTTTTCTTCTGATTTCACTTCAACCTACTCAGACAATGAGTAGTAGCAATCTCCGATCGTCTTTATAACGTCATCCCCATGCAAATTAGGCACGACGTGAGGAGGTTGTTAATTCTTTTCTGGGGTGCTTTGGCTTGGGAGACCCGGGTTCAATTCCCGGCGGGAGCTCGTGGTTTGGATTCCACGTTAATCCATAGATCCACGTTTCGTATAGCCTCGCTGTTGAACGGGGCGTTAAACTCAAAATCAACTCAACTCTTTTCTAGGAGGAGGCAAGCATTAATAAGCTTATTGGGGCCCCTAGAAATGTTGATTTCTAATTATTGGGCCCCCTCTCTCCAACTTTCTCTTAATCTTTATGGGCCCTCCCGCACAGCAAGGTCTGTGGTTCTGTTAGATACTTCTTGTGCCCATTCCATACATGGCAAAATTATTAAGGTGACAATATTGATAAATCTCAAAACCATACGAACGAATAAATATTACTGAAATGGGTCCACGACTCATTTTTGTTCTATTTAGCTTTTGTGTGCTGTTTTGTTTATGTAAGTTAGCGACCCTATTTGATGCTTCATTTCTAATGTCATGCTCGTATCGTATATAGAGTAAGAAAAGTTTGTCTGAAAATGGGCCCCTCGAACGGCGGGGAGCTTCTCTGGGGGGCAGTTCCCCCCCACACACACACACAAGTGACGGCTCTGCCGTTGACCTAGGCTCAACTTGAAGAACATTTCGTGATACTTTCTTCATTCAGCAACGTGTATATAAATTGTTTCTGAGTTAAACAAAAAAATCTCGAGTAAGTTATTAAGACACACACACAAGTTGGTTATATTTTCTTATTTATATTTTGTTTATATTCGTTTGTTTTTGTTATATTTGAGTATCTTGTTTATATTTTTCCATGAAACGATTTTAACTAGTTATTAGTTTTGTTGGAAGGTTGAGTGGCGCGGTAGGTGAGTGGTTCGGTAGACCTCCTGTTCGGTAGACCCGGGTTCGAATCCCGCGAGGCTGAAACTTTTTCAAGTGTTCCTGTTTCAGTTTCAATTTCAATGCATACTCAGTGTGATAAACAAGATGATCTCTTCCCTAGAAAGAAAAAGATGTTGGAATGAGAATTGGAGGTCTCTCAATAGAGGCAATCGTTTACAAAGTTATTTCCAGTAGTTGTTCTAGATTTGATATTTTCAGCTACTTTCAAGCATTTTCTGATTCATATATGATCAGTGTTTTTATTTCTTTGAATATACAGCATATAATAAAAAAATACATTACATAGACAGCAATAGTGAGATTAACATATGATGTTCATTGGACAACACGCTCTGAACCAGAGAGATTGATCTCAGAATGGAGAAATGTTTCGTGCGTCATCTACTCACAATTTTACTTGCATAAAGACTTGACTCAGTGCTACCAACTGCTGTCAGTGCCGAGGAAAGTTACGTGTAACTTGGGTTGGATCTGTCTAGGCGTTCTCACAACTGCAAAAGACTTGGACCCCAAGTAATGGAATTAGAGCGCTTAGGGAGGGAATTACTTTTGTGGCTGGCTGTACATCCGACGCGTACTGCGAGATCCTTTTCCCGTTTATACTTGTAAAAACTTGAAATATACCTTGAAACAATACATCACAGCATGCGTTATTTCGGACGCAAGGAACCGTGGAGCTGTTGGTCCGTAAACACTAAACTTCCCACGAACGCTTTACGTATTCACTGCTATCGAGGCTTACCTTTGCCTACATCGGATCCACCTTCAATTTAGAGCCTACCCGAGAATTTTGTTGGCAGCATGTCTGAGAATCGAGCTCTAAGGAATCCCTTGCGCACTCATTGCACATTGTTGAAACATGCATTTTTGGGTGATGTATGTGAGACTTCCTGTACGCTGACATGGACAATCACTCCACGGTTTTTCGTGTTCGAAATAAAGCTTCTTGCAATGTAGTTTTCCCACATTTTGGACAGCCCTACGTCTGAAACTATGCACTTGTATGAACTTTTTTCGTATTTCGGTGCGAGAAATTACCTCTTATATTTTGTCGGTATAGTTCATTAACTCATTAATACACTGTATAAATTGATGGGATATATACGTTGGACTCACGTCTGCCTGGTCCCGAGTTCGATTTTCCGCCAGTGCTTCCCAATTTTCGGCATCCACCCAGCATCGTGAGGCAAACTAGTCCCGTGAATAAAAAAAAGTGATGGCTACTTGATCTAGAAAACTCTTGATACACCTGTTACAGATAGGCTGACCACGTGTTGGTCCCTAGGATGGACGTAGTTCAGTTGGTTGCTAACATACGTCGTTGGATTGGCTCAGGTCCATAAAGGGCTGCCTGCCACGTGAAGTGGTTTGGTTTATTATATATATATATATATATGGTGCCTTCCATTTCAACTCAAGCAAAAGAATATAAAATTATACCATCACCATCTCAGATATTGTTGAAACTTTTTTTTTTATAGCAACTAGACATGTTTTTAAGAGACCCATTTTTTTTGGTTTTGTCGAAAAAAATTTTGCCGCCAAGTAATGGGCCATCAAAGACGGCGAGTACAATTTATGAATTGTAGAAGACATGGAAAATGGTCAACTTCGGAGCCTCACCATTCGGCTATGAAGACAGGTAGAGTTATAATTCTTGTTGTGGTATGTACATAGGGATATAAATAAACTATATTTTATTATAGTTTGGTTTGCGCTTGCGTATCTTTTTGTACATAAATTAACAAATGAACGTCAATTTATCTGAAAAGTCGAAGTTTGCGAATTTTTTTCGAGCACTTCCGGTTCGAATTTTAAAAATCTGTTTTCGCGGTTGGTAAGACCTGGTTACCCGCTTTCCGAAAAACATTTTGTATCGCTTGTGTGTGCAACCGTTTTGTCGCAAAAACTTCGAGAAATTGTAAAATTTTCAAATATCGCAATTTTTGGGCGCCATTTTCTCGAAAACATCATCTTTTAAAATTCTAAAATTTTGTCAGATGGTTCAAATTTAGATAATAATAATAAACACACCAAATACCATTCTCGACCAATGCTTCATGAATTAACTGCAGCCTTTTAAAGTTAGCGAAGTTTCGTTAACTCTGATGTCTCAGTTAGCAACACTGGGAACAATAAAAGTGCAATGATTTGATTATGTTTGTGGTTCACATTCATTAAATGAAGAATAAAAGGTTTTCTTGACTGTTCTTTTCATTATTTTGATCAAGAAGGGTCTCTGAAATAGTAAATTGAGCCTCCCCCTACTCCTCCGTTTTCTTAAACCGAAATAATCTGAGGTAGAAATTACGATTACGAAACGCACAAATTTCAAGTTAACTTACTTAAAATGGTCCTCGGAAACAAAATTTCACTGATTTATTATTATTATTATTTTACATGGACCAATGATTTGCTTGGTTGGTGTCTTCTTCGCTAATAGCATGTAACCGTGCAGGTGCTCCAATAGGTGTTGGCTCACTCACAACTCGTCCAGGAGTGGATCTAGGGGGAAGAAACTTTTTTTTATTTTATATATAAATAAAACCGATTTCAGAGTTTGGAGTTCTTAAAAGTACCTCTAAGTATTAACCCCCTCCCCCTTCCAGAAGTCCGTCCTGGATCCGCCCCTGCGTAGCAAATTGTCGATAGTCACAAATGCTGAAGGTGAATGTAGAATCATAAACAGCACTTCAACTTCACGTAATTCACGATTTATTCATAATATTTCTGCTACGCACCACTGGTTATCATACATATATGTATGTAACAGAAGTTCCTTTTTGCAGATTTCTTAAATCTACACTTTGAATTGCAGAAGTTCGATTTTGGGGGAAGCATGAAGTTAGTTCATGGTGACCCGTTACTGCCATAAAAACTTCGCCATTTTCCGAAAGCCAAAGATGACTTCGTTGAATACCAGTTATCGGTCGCATACTTTCCCTTTTTTATTCCGGAAGTCGTCGAATTCAGTTCCAGGCAACAAAACGAGAGTAATACCCGGAGTGTGTACTTGCACTATACTCACAAATTCTTCTGCGCGGTTTTAGTGGGGGCGCGGTGGCTCAGTGGTAGAGCGTTCACCTCCGGTGCTTCGGGTCCCTGGTTCGATCCTAGCTCGCTCCGTGTGGACTTTGTGGTGGACAAAAACCGTGCTCGTGCGTTTTCTCGGGGTTATCCCGTTTCCTCCCACTTTCTGCATTCCACCATTTCATTCATTTCTCATAATCACCGTCTTCTTTAGCCTAACCGGCATAATCGTGGAACGTAAAACTTAAAGATTTCATTTCATTTTTTCTTCTGTGGTTTTAATACTGTGTATCTGTTTTTGCTTAAGGTTATGCCGCGTTGCCACATTCTTTACACCTCCCCCCTCAATACCGTCGCAGAAACCCTTGCATGGCCGGTTTCACTGCAAAACCACTGCTTTATCGGACCTGTTTGCATCTCGAACATCTGAAAGCGAATTTTAAAGTGGGATGCAGCACCATCAGAAATCACTGACACGGTTTGGGAAATTGTAGACACTAATTTTCACGTATTTAAACCTTTTTCTATAAAATATATTTTCGCTTTTCTTCGAGTATTTTTAGAATCTTGTCTATGGCTATGAGTACATTAGCCGAATCGTGTGTTTTATCGTCGTTTATTACAACAAAACTGTAGTTGTTTCATATTCCGGTGATAACTCTGAATTTCACTTTGCAGAACAACAGTCCAGTTTTCAGCAAAGTCCACATGAAGTAAAATAGAATTTATATCTTGAAATTTTATACGGTGCTTTTCGGTAGCAATTAATTCTCTTTGGATTTTCTTGATGTAGTCATGAATTACAATTCTTACAGTTAAACCAGCAATGTACGATACGAAAACAGAAAGTGGCAGTTTTTTTTAACGATTATTGTTTTCCCATATGGCATACGTAACACTTTCATTTTCATCAGGATGAATAATTAAAGACTCCACACTTATTCCTTCCACTCTAGGACATTCACCACATTCTTGAAGAAGACAGTTGTCATTTTCTACGGATCATACTACTAAAGGAAATAGGTCACTCATGACAGCTTCAATACAGGCTGCACCTTTGATTTGTAGCAACGCACTAGCAGCTAACTTAAAATTTGCACAATATACACACACACATACACACTTCCCTCGCAGGTTGTGGACTGACCCACTTTAGTCGAATACTGTAAAATTCCGAGTGACCCTTCTTATGTTGGGATTGTTCTGTTTAAAAAGTCAGTAAATTTCTTTGGAACGCGTAAGAAAAAGTTTCGATTTTTTAAAATTTTTTGTCCTTTTTCGATCACTGTAATGATATCGCACTTAATTGAGATTTTGTCTGGAGCATTCCAAATCATCACTGAGGTAATAGTTCAGGCTTTTTGTAGATCATCAGAATTTATTGGATGGCCATTTCAAATAAACTTAAAATTTGTGTGTTTCGTAATCGTAATTTCCACCTCAGATTATTTCGGTTTAAGAAAACGGAGGAGTAGGGGGAGGCTCATTTTACTATTTCAGAGTCTTCTTGATCAAAATAATGAAAAAAACAGTCAAGAAAACCTTTTATTCTTCATTTAATGAATGTGAACCACAAACATAATCAAATCATTGCACTTTTATTGCGACAAAACGGTTGCACACACAAGCGATACAAATTTTTTTTTCGGAAAGCGAGTAACCAGGTCTTACCAACCGAGAAAACAAATTTTTAAAATTCGAACCGGAAGTGCTCGAAAAAAAATTCGCAAACTTCGACTTTTCAGATAAATTGACGTTCATTTGTTAATTTATGTACAAAAAGATACGCAAGCGCAAACCAAACTATAATAAAATATAGTTTATTTATATCCCTATGTACATACCACAACAAGAATTATATCTCTACCTGTCTCCATAGCCGAATGGTGAGGCTCCGAAGTACCATTTTCCATGTCTTCTACAATTCATAAATTGTACTCCCCGTCTTTGATGGCCATCAAAAAAAGTTTCAACAATATCTGAGATGGTGATATCGTACATGCTCTGCCTGAATTGAGATGGAAGGCACCATATATTTTATATATATATATATATATATATATATATATATATATATATATATATATATATAGAGAGAGAGAGAGAGAGAGAGAGAGAGAGAGAGAGAGAGCTCGATATTGGTGGGCTCCGAATAGAACCATTAGATATAAACACGCTGATTTTGGAAATTAAAAAGCTGGAATATTATTGGATCGTTAGCACAAAACCCTTCGCTATATTAGTTTCTTCTGATGGGAAAGTCTCACCAAGATAGGATAAATGGCCTCCTAAGGACGTAGTCATGTTTGTTTCATGGAACCAACGCGGCTCGTTAAGAAAGATAGTTGTAGGTCCCATGAGACTTACGCGGCGCTCAACATGTTTTAAATCATTGAACTGTGTTCGTTATGTGAAGTGTATTTATTACACGGGAAAGAAGAAAGGACAGTGTCACAAAATTGCTTGACGGAGAAATATTGGAAGTAGTGAGCAAGCACCAATCGTGATACACTTTTTAGTACTCATTACTCTCGAGAGATTGTGGTACCCATTAAGTCCTTTCTCCTTGCCCTTTTTCGAACTTCACACTCAAAGACCAATTGTCAGTTTTAAGTATTGGTTTTTTAAAATAAGACAACAATTCAATTAAAACGTTAAAAACTTTAAATAAAATGTATTCTCTCTCTAGATCTTTTGTTTTCTCTTTCTTTCTTTTTTTTTACACAATTACATTTTTTAAAATCAAAAATGGTCAGATGCGAAAACTGCATTATGCAGAACTATATAAACATTTGGTGAGTTATTTTTCTTCTCAGAAAAAAGAGATAAATATTTTAAACCTTCATAACAATATTATGAAGAATATATAAACATATTTTTTTCTTTCTTTAAAAAAATCTACAGAAATGATACAAATATCGATAGACTTCGCGAATAGTTTTGATACATGATATATATTAGTTTTGTACACTTCATTTGAAACAATTTCTAAGGCTGCTATGTTCACTGTCCAAAATTCGTACTGTACACTGTCCATATTTATATATGTATTTTTTTACATAAACATACAAAAAGAATAATAATAATAATAAACTGTATGCACAATTATACATTCAATACATATGTCCAAAGTATCTCTTCTAAACATATATATTATACATACTGTACATATAATCTTTCATTATTATGCATGGTTTTATAAACTATTCTTGTTCTTCCAGAACTGGAGAAGAAATCTACACAAATATTGGTTGATGTATATACATATCTCTCTTTAAAATATTAGAAACAATTCTTATAATTACAGTAATAATAATAATTATAACTGTGGGTATTTCCCCACATCTGTAATAGAAATGACTAAAACTCTTCTTTAAAACAAATATTAAAACTTTTGAGTTCTGTTTACATAGGAACCATTATACGATCTTCATTACGTACGCAATATTAGCTCAGTATCGTCTTTATAACAGGGATTGTTTCAACTTAATATAAAATTATTAATAAAATACGTATCATACATAACCAAATATAACGGTTCTTAATGACTCTGAAAAACAATGCATTAAAAAAAGTATATTTGTGATTCGAGCATTCCAAAATGTTTTAAAAGGTCTTGAGATTCACATACATTTGATAGGTCTGCATCCTTCGAACGCAACGTATTTTCTTTTTATTATTACTATTATTATTAGAGAGCTTTTTTCTTTTCTTTCTTCTGACATTTCCTGCTATACTTATTCCTTATTTAATAATACTGGACACTTCCTTTATTTAATTTTCATGTAATTTATGACGAGAAAAATATAACAGATTATCACAGCTATATATATTTCTTTTCATGTATCGCTCTCTTGCTTAATAGTAGTAGTACTGGCTTTTGTTGTATTGTCTTTTTTGACGTCAGGTAACGTAGCGAAGTCTGTTATACTAAACACAAACTGCAAACAACCTAACTTGATGTAGGACCCATGGTTGAGCAAAGCCGTACCTTCCCAGCCTGCACCACTGCCTCCAATTAAACTCGAACTGCTTGACCGACAGTTACATTTTCTCTGGTTCTTAAAAGAAACAAGAAAATCAATCAATAAAATAAAACTGCTTACACACACAATAAATGAGTAAGCATCCGATAAAAACAAGCACATCTCTTTAAAGTACTGGAACTGTTAAAAATACAAAAATAAAGATTTATTTCTCGAAAATAAAAAAAAAATATATATTTTAATAGCTGGAATAAAATCTATCATCAAATCAGAAAAAAATACCTATGGTTCATTTCATATAAGCTGACACAACAAAAATAGTTTTCCCCCCATAATGCTTGCACACGTGATCTGATAAAGGTGAATTTTGATGATTCTCTTTCCACCATCAACCCTCGCACGCGGAGGTATAGAATGTATATATCTATAAAATGTTAACTGTAACTTTCATAATAGCTCTACGTATTTTAAAACACTTTATTACATATTTTAGTATAGCAGGAAATTTATATAAAAATTTGACATTCTTGGTAGTCGGGGTTGTAAAATGATAAAAATTCCAAGCGATGAAAGGTTAACTAAATTGGTATTTCTCTGTATTCACGCAATAGCTTCATATTAATATGTAATCTAAGAGGAAATATGATCCGTATAGGGAAAGTATCAGAGTACCAACGAAGCAATTTGAAATTTAAAAAAAAAAAAAAAAAAAGTCTTGTCCGACCTTCTTATAAACAGATGTTCTGACATTAAAAAGAAAAAAAAGGTAACATTTCAACAGGATTGGTTTGATAAATAATCTCTTTCGACTCTTTAAAGGAAGAATAATAGAAATTAACTTGATAACAAATTATTTCTTATTTCTAGAAATTCAATTTTAAACATACTACTGAACCTTTAGTACATAAATAATAATCAATACTTCTTTTAAAGACAAAAAGTAACAAGAATTTTAGGAATGATCCAAAAATTGCATCAAAAGACTGCAATCTTAGTTAATATGTAATAAAGTGTTAGTTTTTGGATCTGGATCCACAAAATTTTTGAACGGCCCCTAAATCGAGTTTTCGTATTTTCTACGGAATAATCACATAATAATGAGTTAAGTGATAGTTTGGATTTGGCTACACTATACGTAGTTCTCCAGATATAAGGCATACAAAAAAATTTCTGACTGAAATATATTGGAGCTTTTGATCCAAAAATAGTGATTGTTGGTAGCGAGTTTCGATAGTGGTTAAAAGTAATAACAATGCCTTCTCAACATCGGGTTCAAGGAATTGGGAATAAAAAATGTAGATTTTACACGATACTGTATCTTTAAATGTTTCCCTCCCTATCAAGGTTAGCAACTCTTTTCCTCCCCTTCTTTAATGGCAAAGAGATGGGGAATAGTCGAGTTTGTTTCGATCGACTATCAACTTATCTGGAATGAATTACATTCCTCACCGCTGAATTTTGATTACAGAAAGGGCACCTCTCTCACACTGCAAGCAAAAAGTTTTCATTTTGAACACGAAACGTATAAAACAACGTATATTTCTCTGTGAAAATTCAACTGTTTGTATTTTTTTGCTTGATTCTATTGATATGCTACACATTTTCAACCTGAAAATTCTATTGTTAACTTTAAATTAATTAACTTAATTGTTAAATTAAGCTAAGTTTCTTTTTACATACATTTGCTCATAGTAATTATTAGGGAACAAACTTTCTCTGCTGTTAGCAAAGATTAATAACTGCAAAACTGTGAGAATAAGACAAGTTGTTTTATTATGTAAATATAACCATCCAAATAAAGCACAAACGACTCACTGTTTATTAGCTGCATTGAGCTCAGGAAAAGGATTGTTTTTCAATGCAACGATAAGATGGGAGATCAGTTGCTCAAATTCCATCGCATATCTCAATGTACTTCTTTTTAGATTTTATATATCTCTAACGGGTTCAGTGATAAGTTTTAACGATTTTGATTTGTCTTGATAATTACAGGTTACTTAAAATATAGACACTAAAGTCTATTTTTGTAATCGGGAAGTATCAGACAAAAAACAGAATCTTATTTTGTCTAAATCTCCCTGGAGGTATTGCTCAGAAGAACTATAGCCAGCCAGATGGCCTATGTTCAACTTGAGACACGCAGTTATTGCGTCAACTTTGTAACTAACTCTATGGCCTATGGAACCCCGATGTTCAGTGCCGCGTTCACAAAAGTTCTCCACTGACATCTGTCCTTAGTCAACTGGAGTCTACTTTGTATTCCTATTTCTGCGAGATCCATCTTAATATTGTCCTCCCATCTGCGTCTACGTCTTCCTAATGGTCGTTTTCCGATTGGTCTTCCAGTTAAAGACTTTAAAAGCGTTCCTATTTTCTTCCATTCTGGCTACATGACCTGCCCACCTGAGCCTCCTAAATATGATGACTAACAATGTTCGGTAAACCGTACAAATTATGTAGTTCCACGTTATGAAGTTTCCGCCATTCCCCATTCCCGTTTCTCTTGGGTCCGAATATTCGTTTCAGGATCTTATTCTCAAATATTTTCAGCCTACGTTCTTCCCTCAGAGTAAGCGACCATGTTTCGCAACCATACAGAATAGGTATAATTATCGTTTTATATATTTTTAGCTTCAAATTCCTCGACAGAATTCGCGACAACAAGAGATTTTGAACTGAATAATAGCACGTATTCCTTGCTTTTAGTCGACATTTAATTTCTTCGTGAATATGGTTTTCGTCTGTTAATACTGGATCTTAGATATTTGAAAGTATCCACTTTAACAAAAGTATTATTTAATATTTTAACGCATCCATAATGTGCCGTATTACGATCCCGATGAACTTCCATGTATTTAGTTTTCTCTGCATTTACTTCTAAACCTATGTACCTGCAAGTTTAATACGATCTCTACATTTCTTTCTATTGTTTTTCTATTACCCCCTATTAAATTTACATCATCAGCATATACCATAACCTAGTGAATACCATTCAATTCTAGACCCTAGTTGCTATCTTTGATTTTCCTTATAGCGTATTTCAGGACAAAGTTGAATAATATTGGCGACAACGCATCTCCTTGTTTCAGGCCATTCTCGACGTAAAAGCTCGTGGACAAAAGTTTTCCTACCCGGATTTACTTCGGGATTCATTTAAAACAAACCTTAATTAATCTAATTAGCTTTCTCGATATTTCAAATTCTGTAAGAATGTTTTAGAATGTTTATCTCCTAACCGAGCCATAAGCCTTTCTAAAATCAATAAATAGTTGATGTATCGGGGTATTCTATTCCCGCTTCTTTTTCAGTATTTGTCGAATGGTAAATATTTGGTCGATAGTTGATCGATTTCGCCTAAATCCGCACTGATAGTGTCCAATAATTTCATCTGCGTATGGGGTCAATCTTGCTATCGCGTCGATTCTCACTGCAATTATTTCTGGTTTTCAAGAGCAGAGTCCACTATCTGTCAACTTAGGTAGTTCTGCAACTAATTCACGATGCCTGGTCAATCTCTACAATTCTGTGCTCCACCCTTGACTGCGCGTGCTAACCATTCGGATTTCTGATATCACTAATAACTTGAAAAAAAATAATCCAAAAGTAACGCAAAGTTTGATCTGTCACGATATATTAATGTATAAAAATTAAAATAATGATACGAGTTATACGTATGTAGCGGCGAATGAACATTATAGTTGTAACTGGTCAGAATGGAAGAAACTTGTATATGAATCTTGACTAAGTCAAGTGAATGATAATGGAAAAATGGTGGAATGAGAATGTGGGAGGAAACGGGAGGACCCCGTGAAAACCCACGATGTAGTCCACCACATACTTGGCTGGGAATCGAACCAGTGATCCCATGCATCAGAGGGAAGCGCCCTATCACTGAGCCAACGTGTCTCCACGTTAAAAAGTATATCGTTGGTTGCTAATAAAATACAATACCTTTCTAGCAGAAGCACTCATGACTTCCGCCGCCTTTTCTTCTTCCTCCTGTTTCTTCTTGGCTCCTCTTCTTTGGTTGACGATTTCTCGAATAGTTTGTACTACTGGGTGTGGTGCTGGTGGCGGAGGTAATTTTTCAGAGAAGTCGCATGAATACAGAACATTATCTACAGTAGTACCATGTTCACTGTAATTCAGTAGCTCGTAATGTTTCGTTGTCTGCAAAGAAAGAACACAAAGGATTTTATTAAGAAACAAGTTGTAAATATAAATATATACTACAGATGAATAACATCACACTAAAGGCTGATTAAGAGTCAAACGTATATTGAACTTCACGATTTCAATTAGTCAGACTGTGCCACACATTAGCGGTATTATTTAATGAGAGAACAGTAAAAATTAATATTTACCGATACAAGGGTCCGCCAAGATTATTCGTAGGGTGGGGCGAAGTTTATAGTTCTATAATTTATTCTTTTGTCATTTACTTCTTACTTTTTGGCACCCCAGCCAGGGATAGGACGTTGAAAGTTATCGCCCAGAGCTGGTTTCTCAAAAACCTAGACTGTCTTTCAGATAGTAACGCCAGAAAATTGAACTCAGATCCTTACGTCTCTCGGATCTGTGCTTACAGGGAAATTCTATTACCCTTTCATTCTGACAATAACACCCATACTCTTAAAAGAGAAATAGAACAGCTTCATGATTCTGCCAAGTAAATACCTAACTGCCATATAGAATACAATCGTAACAGTTTACAGAAAGATATATATATATATATATATATATATATATATATATATATATATAGTCAAAACCTACGAGGGGGGTCCAATAAGTTATCTACCTCGGTGCCATTCCAGGTCAAATCAACACAATTTGAGAACAAAATTTACCTTACCATCTCAGATTGTCATGAAATTTTGCACAGGGACACTATTTATATAGACTAAGAAAAATACTAAATTTCAAGTTTATATATCGATCGGTATTGAAGATTGGGCTATACAAAGTTTGGAAAAAAATCCCAAAATAGCATGTTAAATATATTTTGAAATTGGAATTGTAACGCTCCTAATTGAGCTAGCGAGCTGGTTGAGGTGTCATTTTACAGCATTTTTAATGTCCTTTCCTGTGGTATACATCATATAGGCTAATACAATTTTTTTATTTTCAAAATCAAAATCAAAATCAAAATTTTACTTCAAAATTTTTCAAAAAGCACATATTTTAAAATTTTGAAATTAATTCCATAAAGAGATAGTATTGTTGTAAAGCACTTGGTAAAATATGAATTTGGGATGATAATGGGTTCATTGTTAAAAAAAAGAAAGAAAAAAAAGAAAATTACACTATAGTTTCCATTAAAACCCTGTACCTAGCTGAAAAATACACGAATGCATTTAGTTTTTTTAACTTGTGGGAATAAATCTGAACACTAACATGAAGAGTACAGTAATGGGTCTAAAACATATCATACCAACTTGTAATCCGCTGGCTACACTTATTACCTCATACTCTAAGAACTAACTTAAAGCAAGTTAAAGTGCTGATACTTTTGAACTTTAAAGTAATATTAATACAAGGTTCACAATTAAAAATGTTACTGTAAATAAACATGGTCTGTAAAAAGTATACATGTACAATTGGTACAACAGCAGGGTTGGCTGATTTAAACCCGGTGTTTTTTATATATATATAAAAAAAAACAATTGGTGTAAAAAAAAAAAAAAAACAATGCAAAAATGCCACAAATCGTAATCATAAATGCCACGTGAATTTCATAGTGACGTTTCCACATATGTCGAATCATCTGTGTTAGTTGAATCTAATTTTCGCCTTGTAATTAAGGAGCCCGATGAGTCTATAAAATTTCTCCCAGGTGGAAACCAAGTAGTGGTTCAGATGCCACTTCAAGTAATATATCTAATCCTTCATAACCTCGCTGTTACATAGGGACGTTAAGCCTAAACAAACCAAATGAATTGAAGCAGCTTTAGCGGGTAGTCATGAGTTCACTGCCAAACAACAGGGAGTCTTCCTTAACTATACAAAAAAGAAAATCTCAAAGAATCAGAATTTGCTGTCATCTGTGATTTTTCTGAAAATAATAGCACAGCGCTAAAAGATAAAGCACAGAGCTACCGTTGGACAAGCTAACAGGTCACAATCCATCCTTTTGTTTTATATTTCAAACAGAAAACAAAGTTGAACATGTTAAATATGCAGTCGTTTCCGATTGCCTGGAGCACAATACAGTTGCTGTTTATACTTTTCAAAAAAGACATATTGTTTCTGACATCCAAACTTCAAAAACTTCCAAACAAGGTTTTCTATTTTTCCGATAGGTCTACCGCGCAATACAAAAATAAAACTTTTTTGAACCTCTGCTTTCATAAGCCAGCTTTTAAAGTGAAAGGAGGGTGGTACTTCTCGGCTATAGCACATGGAAAAGGGTCTTCCGATGGAGTAGGCGGTTCAGTAAAGAGACTGGCAGCTTGTGCTAGTTTGCAAAGATCCTATAACAATCGAATTTAAACCTCAAGACATTTTTTTTAGTGGGCAGTAGAAAACATTATCAAAGTAAATTTTGCCTAGTCAACCCAAGAGGAATATAGTGAAGCTGAAATGTTCCTGGAAAGTCGCTTCGATCAAGCGTTGACTATCAAAGGAACACAGCAACATCATGCATTCATTCCCAAAACTACATCAACATTATTGGTGAAACTCTTTTTAGATGGTTTGCAGGGTTGAGAAAAGGAAGTGTCACAATCTCCAAATAAACTTCAATTAGAAAACATATCAAGCTATGTCACCGCTGTCTATGAAGGAAATTTGTGGTTCGGGTATGTTTCACAGAAAAATGAAGAACCAGATGAAGTAAAAGTAACTTTTCTTCATCCACCTGGCCATTCTCATGTCCAAGAAACGCTGATGTTCTGTGGATGTCTGTAGTGGACGTTCTGACAAAAGTGAATTCTGTAACTCCTGATGGAAGAAGTTATGTTCTCCTTGAAAGTGATGTATTCCGAACAAATGTAATTTTTTCAAATTTCAAGTGATAAACATATCCTATTTCTTATTGAAAAGTTTTACTATGAAATCATCTGTATTCTTTCTTCAGATTAGTGTTCATTTTTATTTTCACAGAAGTAAAACTTAGTATTCTTGTGTTATTACCCTACGTACAGAGTATTATTGAAAAATAAGTATTAGTTTTGAATTTTTTTAACAATGAACCCATTATCATCCCAAATTCATATTTTGACAAGTGCTTTACAACAATACTATCTATTCATGGAATTAATTTCAAAATTTTAAAATGTGTATTTTTTAAAAATTTTGATTTTGAAAATAAGAATTTGTATTAACCTATATGATATTGTATGCCACAGGAAAGGGCATTAAAGATACTGTAAAATGACACCCCAACCAGCTCGCTAGCTCAATTAGGAGAGCTGCAATTTCAATTTCAAAATACATTGAACATGCTATTTTAGGCATTTTTCCATACTTTACACAGCCCTATCTTCAATACCGGTCAATATATAAAGTTGAAATTTTGTATTTTTCTTAGTCTATCTAGAGGGCATCTATGTACCAAATTTCATTAAAATCTGAGATGGTGAGGTAAAGTCACTGTGTTGAATTGATATGGAATGACCCCTCGACACGAAGGGAGGGGCCGACCATAATGATGCCTGACACGTACACCAAGGCCACTATGGGGAACTCCGCTGAACAATTTGAAGTCAGTCGGAGAAACGTAGTGGCCGAGAATTCTTGTGTTACGACACGTAGCGAATGTTTGTGTGACACCGCGAACAATGGATTTGCAGAAGTTCCTGACTGTGGTTTTCAAGCGCTGAATCATCCACCCTACAGTCCGGACATGGCCCCTAGTGACTACTTCCTCTTCCGAGACCTGAAGAAACACCTGCGGGGACGTTTTTCGTCAGACAACGAGGTTAAACAGGCTGTTTCCCAGTGGTTTGCAGGCCATGGCAAAGATGTTTTTCTCTAAGATTTCTTCGCTGCCCATAAAATGGCGACGGTACATAGACCTCCATGAGGACTACATCGAAAAACAGTTATGGCCAGATGATCCTATCTGCATTCCTTCCTGTCTAGGTAGGTAACTTATTGGATGTCATTCGTCGATACACACAGACGAGCATGCTTTCGTAGTTTGATGGTTAGCGTCACACGAAACTGTAAAACTGCTTATTTTAACAAGAGTTCGAACCCCATTTGACAATTTTTTTAAAGAGAAAAATCTGCATTTTATTGTAACTAACATTTATGTTTCGTGTATCATATATGGATATAAGAAAATTATAAATACGTTACAGCTATGTATTACAGAAAATTAAATCATATGTTAAACCAAATTACAAATCCTTCTCGCCTTGTCTCTAATGTGCACGTGGTCCCGGTTTCAATTCTCGGTACAAGAGCAGAAAGAAATAATTTCACAATCAGTTACTTTCATTACTCATCAGTCTTATTTAATCTAAAGGGTATAACTGTGGGGCGTTAAACCAGTCTCGAATATATATCCTTGAACAGAAAGCAACATGCAGGCATCGGAGCGTCTAATGGCATTGAAAATAGCTACTTTGTAGACCTAATGAAGCACAAAAGGAGACTTCGTAGATCAACCCGCCTCTGATAAAGAACTTCACAAATCAACTTTCAGTCATAAGTTAGAAAATGTAACATTTTTACAGTGATTTACCCCTACCAAGATGCCAGTTAAGACCAGAAATAAAAAATATATTTATCTACTTTCCAATCTTCACAAATGATCCAAGGTATTAATTTTTGAACATATATAAAGACAACTCAGCTGTAAAGACTTCCAACAGAACAAAGCTTTTATTTCTGGTTCTGGATGGAGATTGGCTTTTTCTCAAAGATGCAATAACATCATTGTGATTTGGCATCTCAGGAGCATTATATATATAAACTTTACACTTGGATAAATTTCAGTTCTTCTTTGACTGTACATTAAAAAACGATGTAATCAGGGCATTTCTCTTCTTTTCAACACTTTTCTGAAGAGCTTGAATGTCCCTGAGCTCTTTGCATTTTTCTTGTTTCAATGACATGACACCTTCCAACATCCCTTGAGCAATTTGTGCCTCCTTCAGGTCCCCTTTAAGAGCCTTCCGAAGTCTACCTGTGGCTTCACCAAGCAGAGAACTTGCAGATTCTTTGGTTTCACTATACTTCCTCTTCCTTTCACTAAGTTGGCTTTCAATTTCTTCTATGTTCTTCTTAACACTTTTTGCATTTTCCAGTTTTTGTTCTGCTTTTTTCAATAATATCATGTGGATATCGTCGTTATTTCGTAAAATTGAGGTAATATATACATGTACAGTCAGGGACAAAAAATTGGGCACTCCCCGTATAACTTATACGAGGAGTGTCCGACGTTTTTATCCCTGACTACTTATATTTGACACTCGTGTATCATTGTATAGTCACGGAGACTCAATAGGTGTACTTCATTTGTTTACTCATGAAGACCGGAGATATGGATTTTATTTGCTCGTATCAGTTAATTGAAACTTACGGAATATATGACCTTAGAGAGGAAATTTTCGAATCGAAGGCTACAATGAGACCATGCTCGAATTTACACTGTAACAGCGAAAGGCATATTTATAATACCTCAATTTATAACTAATTAAATTAGTATTCCCACTTATTTTGCAAGTACGAATTCCCTTACTTTTCCAGATCATGATTTATAAATTTCCGATTCTACATATAATGTAAAAAGGTATCTATATTTTCCTCTTGCTTCGGGTTGACTCTCCGTGAACATTTATATAGTCGTTAAGCCGTAACATTATTTTTAAGTCGGAATGTTAAGCCAAAAAGTCTGCTGTAGCGAAATAAAGGTTTAGAAACTGTATTTGAGAAGTATAAATCCATACTTATAATTATTTTACTTTTCCAGGTTTTTAAATGTTTCTATGACTATGATCAAATTCTATGACTTTTGAGTTGGAATGAATTCCCTCACTTTCTCGGTTTACCAGGTCGATGGGAACTCTGTTAAATAAAGAGAAGTGGTAACCTGTTGCAAATTCCCTTGTAGTTAACAAAAAAAAGTAAGACAAACACAGAAGGGTCTCCCTGGCAACCTCCCTCTATGGAAACAGAAATCCCTCTAACCTCCCACACAAATACACACACTGACTACATTTATTACCATTGTATTTATATCATTTTCTATTTATCATCATTATTATTTTCTTTCATTTAATTACTGACATTTTCTAGTACATTGGCCACAATCCAAACAATATGACTAAGGATAAAAAAAAAAGAGACTTAGTAGACTAATGTTTCAAAAATAGAGACTGATAGAGACTTTGACCAAAAAAAGATACTTTTAGATGAAAAAGAGACTCGCTCCGATGCCTGAACATGGAAAGATGTTAATTAAAGAAATTACTTACTCAGTACTTAGAACAGTTGTTCAATATTTCATTATGAAAGAAAATAAATGGTCACTAAATTTTATATATATATAAAGGGGTTAGACAAAATAAAAACACTTCATACAGGACACGTAAGTTTGGCACTCCACTGTACAACACGTGTAGCGGTTGCCGGTCGTTTTTTGTTTTCAATGTGTCATGTGGACCTTCCTCTTCCGTCAGCAATAACTAGTTCAACTGTGAGTGTCGCGGTGTGAAAGTGGTGCGGTAAAATGGGCGACCTGACAGACTTCCAAAAACACATATCGTTGGTGCCCGTCTGGTTGGAGCTTCAGTGGCAACAGTAGCGAACATTGTGGGGCTATCGAAAGGCACTGTGTCCAATGTCACGAGGGCATACACAATTCATGGGCAAACGACGTCTGCAAAGCACAACAGTGGTCGAAAGACAATCCTTCAGATAGAGACCGGAGGGCATTAAAACGGATTGTAGCAGTTAAAAAAAAAGACCACTGCAATGAAAATTACGTCTGAACTCAATTCAGGCTTTCAAAACCCAATTTCATCGAAAACAGTGCGACGGGAACTTCATAAAATGAAAATTCATGGCAGGGCCGGCATCGCCAAACCCCTGGTCACAGCAGTAAATGCGAAGAGGCGTATCCAGTGGTGCAAGGACCACACGGCGTGGACTCATGTGCAGTGAAAACACATAATGTGGTCCGATGAATCGACCTTCACCTTTCTTCCAACAACCGGTCGTGTTAACGTATGGAGAACCCGTCGCAGGCCTATGATACAGACTGTCTGCTCCCAACTGTAAAGCATGGGGGAGGTTCTGTTACAGTATGGGCAGTGATATCGTGGTTTTCTGCAGGTCCTATCATAGCCTGCATGGAATGATGAATGCTAAGGCGTATGAGGCCAGGTTCTACCCATGGCCCAAATATTGTTCCCTGATGGTGATGGCATCTACCAAGATGATTTGGCACCCTGTCACGCTGCAAAAACGGTGAAATCATGGTTTGAGGAGCACGACCAGGAGCTATCACACCTCCCCTGGGTCCCACAATCACCAGATCTGAACATCATTGAGCCATTGTGGTCTGAGTTAGAAAGACGTGTTAGGTCTCATTACCATCCACCAGCATTCCTTAAGGAACTGGAGCATGTTTTGGAGGAACAATGATACAAAATTCCACACACCACGATTCAGATGCTGTATACATCCATTCCACGTCGGATCCAAGCTGTTTTGGACGCAAAAGGAGGCCCCCACACCATACTAGGTATATTATAGATTGCTTTAGCACTACAAAACTAATTACGTTTGTATTTGATGTCACAGTACCTAAAACTAAACAGAAAAATATCAACCAGAAATACCTAAGTTGATTTACAAAAGAAACTGTACATACACTAAAACAAAATTTTATTTATTAAGTTCAGCGACCTTTTCAGCACCGAGGTTGTATGAGACGTGGATCCAGAGTTTAAGGTGGAATCCGAACCACTGTAATACGTCTTACACTTACCAATGCTCTCCCACCGGAAATCGAACCATGAAAATTGACATAAAAGGAATAATATAGAAGTCATGTAAGACTCTGAGTAGCCTACCATACAGTAACATTTAGAAACCTAAATTGAAGGTCACGATTAAAAAGAGAGAGAGAGAGAGAAAAGTACATTAGGTGTAAGAAATGTTACACCTTCCTGGAACTAAATACAAAGAAAGACATGCACAAATGCATATTCTAAAGGGAAGTGCAGAAGTACTCGGAAATCGTTTTTGTATTTTATATAAGGTGGGCTACGAAAAAGTAACCCCGCCAGAATATGGAGACCGTGATCGTCCCTCCCTTCCCTGCTCAGATCGCCAATTGTCTGTTGAGATGGAGAAGGTGAGATATGTTCTTGTGTTGTGCAAGCGTTAGAGATGTACTTGATACCAGAGTAAGTGAACATTGTAGAACTGTATATAAGAACAGGTTCTTTGAAAGAAACACAGAAGTTATTTCGCACAGGGTTTCCTAATCGTCCCGCCCCAGGTAAATGCAGCATTCGGCAATTGAAGATGAAATAGTGCCAAACGGGATCTGTTGTAAATGCAACAAAGAACAAGGCGAGATCTGTCCGCAGTCTTGAGCTTAGTCCACGCGTTTCCGAAGTGATGCTTCGTAGCCCTCAGAAGTCTACCAGAAAATTATCGCAACTGGTCAAGTGGAGTAGAGCGACCACAAGACTTGTCCTTAAGTGTTTGAAGTTGAAATCGTACCATATCACAGGTGTGCAATAATTGAAGGAATCGAGTACGGGAAAACGTGTGACTTTTTGTTACTGGTTGTGGATATGGTTGTATACGGTCAATTAGACCCATTTATGTTTATCAGGAAAGATTCGATACATATCCGTTCTTCAACAGATGAACGAAGGTATCGAATAAATTGTTACGATTCAGAAAAAAATCGAAATAATTTTAAACATGTAAAGACTTTCTCTGAAATCGACACTTCGAATCATAACCTTTTGAAGATCAAATTGAAACTCTAACTGAAAAATTGGAAACATTAAGTAGTCAGAAATCAATTCGCACTAAAATTTGTAGAAATGCATTTAATTCGAAGGGGAAAAAGAAAGGATTAGGTATGTATTAAGTTGCAGAAGTGGTAGAAAGGCAGTCCGAAAAGTGAAAAACTATGGATACGGAAGAGATGAAGAAAACAAGGACAGAATAGTACTTTCGGAGATAAAGTAAGATGTAGAGAGATTTAACCTGCAAATTACAAAAAGAAACAAAGTAGAGAAAAAAAAAAAAAAAAAAAGAGTACAAAGAAGTAAAATCAATGAGAATTCGTACAGGGTGTCTACTAAAGTTCCAAAATCAAATTTCCTGACCTTTTCTTTATCAGACCATAAAATTTCTTAATATTCTCAATAGCGAATTTGGGTGCGAATTAGGCCGAATTTCCATGCATGAGAGAGAAGCGTGCTTTGCTTGCGATTTGGTAGCGTCTAAAGCTGACCATAGACATTTTTGGTGGTGAATTTTGAAGTTTTGTAGAACAAATTTTCCAATCTGTACTTATATTTGTACAGATAAAAAGACCGTTTTCTGATTTCGTGACTTTCGTCCCGATAGACACCCTGTCGTAAGAAACAAGCGGATAAGGAAATGAAATGAGATCTGTAAGTTTAACGTCCCACGGTTATGCCGGTTAGGCTAAAGGAGACGGTGATAATGAGAAATGAGTGAAAATGGTGGAATGAAGAAAGTGGGAGAAAACGGGAGAACCCCGAGAAAACCCACGCACACGGTGTTTGTCCACCACAAAGTTCACTTGGCGGAGGCTGGGATCGAACCCAGGACCCCAAACACCAGAGGTGAACGCTCTACCACTGAGCCACCGCGGCCCCCCACAAGCGGATAAGGATAAAAGAGTAAAATATAGGAATGGTAAGAAAAAGCGCGACATTAATATTAGGAGAGAAATGTTAATAATAATAATTCAAAAGTTTTTTTCTAAAAATCTGAGTACAAATCACACTTGCAAATGTACAGATTCTCTTCAAAGAAAAAAAATCCAAAATTAAACTTTGAAAATTAAAATTTATACAAAATATGGATTAGCACTGTACTCTTGGACAACTACAATTTACACAATGAAAATAAAGATAGACGTTGTAAGCAATGAATATCTTGTGTGCTAATTTTGTAAAACAGCGTTTATCTGGATTTTTCACTTCTTCCAAGTTTTAAAATCTTCATTGTTCCCTTTCTAAGTTCTTTATATTCACTTTTCCAAAATCAAGGTTATTTTCAGCCAAAACATAAGAAACACTTTCTCAAACACAAAAAATAAAGTGAAGTAGAACTCTTTTAATGTTTTTTCAGCCTCAAAAGTGTCAGGAAAACAACGTTAAAATGTATCAACTTCCTTTGCATTCTATATCGTACAATGAAAGTACATGAACATTCTCAAACTAGTATAATCGCATTTAGGACTAGAATAAAATCTAAACTCAACCTAGTTTACAATTAAATATCAAAAAGAGTGACTTACTTCATCATAAAATACACAGGCATGTTTGGCGGAAACAAAATTACAATGGCCATAGTTACTGAGAGATACGTCCATATCAGCTCCTGAAAAAGAAGAAAAAGGAAAAAAAATACATTATGCAATTTCAAAAATACATTATGCAATTTCAAGAGCTATACCTACAACTTATTACTATCAATCAAGTTCTCGATTTTTATTCACCTGCTTATTTCAGAATTATTTATTAATGTTTCAAATCACTTGATATTTCTATAATCAAAACAGAAACGACAAAGTACAGAAAACCGTAAGAGGTTCTCATACTGGTGAACTGAAAGCACATTCTAAGTAATACTTAAGATTTCATTTTAGTATACTTATGTTAGAATAAAATCATAAGTTTACAATCCCATGATATGCAGGTGAACAATACCGAGTACCTAGATTACACAATTGTAAAGCAGAACTCTGTTCTTCTCAGATCATATTAACACCGATTAAGGGTAAAACTGTTGTATGAAATTCCGTTTACGATTTATAATGTAACATGCTCTACATTATATTAACTCCCTGATGTAAAGCGTTCTGTATTTTTTCGACGCCTCAGTATTACTATAATCACTGATCGATCCAATAGAATTACTACTTTATTCCCCGATTACTGGACTGCAATGGATACTGGACGGTGTATTTTAACACAATACAATTTTTCGCAATTGTATTGAAAACTAATTTGCGTATGGTCCCAAGAGACATTTTTGTTTCTTAAAAGACAACCCCTAATTATAATAGTTGAATGTCTATCAGTGAGCTTATTCTCTGTAAGTGATGTGTTTTAAAAATTAACGTATTATTAATTTCGATTAAATTTACTATAATTGTGTTGGTACGAAAAATCGGACACACGAAATAACATAATCTTGTAAACAAACAGCTAATTATAATTACGTTTTATTTTATCGTGACCACTTAAAATGAATCTTGACAATTGCAAGAAAGGTTATGGCAACAGTAAACAAATAATCTATTAATGGTTCCCTAAAATTAGTATGATGCAGATTTCTGTCTCTCGCATGCTGTCAGAACTAATTCCGGTCACTTGAACTTTCGTTTTCCAACACGTAACCCTCAAGATGGACATATAAACGGAAATTTCACTTTTATGGGCATTTCTGGCCTTATATTAATCTCGTCTCCCATTTTAAATCGAGCACTTGTCTTAATTAAAGGTATCATCAATTTGAAAAAGTAAGGATTTCATTTTTTTTCCCTTTTCTCTCAGAATAGTTCCAAAAAAGCCAAGAACCTACTCATATGATATCAATTTAGCAGCAAATTGAAGTAATTGATAAAGAGATCAGTAACCATAGAAACATTTTGAAAGGATTTGTAATTCCTTAGATATAAGATATTTTATATAAGATAAGAGTTATTCAATATTTATCCTACAGAAAATTAGTATGATGGAAATAGTTTGACTGATTCCAATTGCAAGCAGAAGATTAATCCAGTTCTTTACGTCTTTTCTGGAATACCTCCCAGTTTCTCGTAATGACAAAAAACTTAAACTCCTCCGGGATCACCTATCAAAGCTGAATTTGTTAGCTACAGGACTACGCAGTAGCTCATATATTAAAAATCTACTCACTTATTAACTATAATAGTAAGAAAATGAATTAGCATTACCTGTCCCGAACGTAAGTGTGCGATATGACATTGAACACGTTGGTCCTTTTCCATTTATCGGACAAACGACTGCCCTGGCCCTCACTTTATTTGTAGGTTCACTTGGTTCAGGCGTTTGAACAGCACAGTTTAAAATATCACTAAAGTTCGATGAGTGACACATCTGTAACTGCTGCAACCTCTGATACGCTAACAAGTGGATAAGCCGTTCATCCAGCTTACTTAACTCCAGCTCTGAAAGACACAATACACAAATAATTAATTGTTCATTTCTCGTTGTAAAAAGCTAAACAATAGTCAAATTACATTTCGTAATACTAGAATACGACCAACTAAGTGAATACAGTAATTTGTATGTATCAAAAAACGAAATCGACATTGTCTGTTGCATCATAACGGAAAAACCGTTTGAAATGAAGCTTTTAATATACGCCGTGTGATTGGAAAGTTTTAAGACAGTTGGCAACACTGCTCAGGAGTAGATATACAACAGATAACATCTACATTATAACACAACTGATAGAAATATGCAGAGAAAGAAAAGAAGATTTCATAGTAGCATTTATTGATATTGAAAAGGCCTATGATACAGTCAAGAGAAAGACATTATGGGAAGTAATGGAAAATTTAGGAATAGCAAAATTTATTATGCTCCTTAAGAAACTATATAAGGATAACAAATACAAATATGAAATGTGAAACATAAAATCTAAATGGATAGACAGTAACAAAGGTTTGAAACAAGGATGTCCTCTATCACCAGTTCTATTCCTGATATATATACACGAAGTGGAAGAAGCATTAATCAAAACAAACAGAGGGATAGAATTAAGATTGCAAGGAAAATCAAAAGTAAGAAAAATCCCTGGCGCACTATTTGCAGACGATGTAGCATTGATGAGTAATAATACTGAAGACATTAAGGAAATGTTAGAAACAGTAGTTAGGAAAGGAGAAGAAATTGGGTTAAAAATAAATGAAGAAAAAAGCAAGTTCGTGGTTTTTAGTGGAGACATAGAGGATCAAAATATACAAGCAGGAAACATAGTAATAAACAGGACTGAAAAAGTATAATTTTAAGGAATTACACTTGAACACGAGAGAAAACTGAAAAATAAACTACAAAAATATACAGCAATTATAAAAATAAAGCAATGTGGTCATACAACAGAGGATACTATGGTGTCAAGAATACTATGGAAACAAGTAGCAGTACCGGCGCTAACATATGCAAATGAAGTAAGAACTTTAACGGATGAAACCAGAAATATTTTACAACAAGCACAAAATCAAATAGGAAGGTTTGCCCTAGGAGCAAATAAATTAAGTGCAAATGTAACAATAACAGGAAAGATGGGATGGAGTGATTTTGAAAAAAGAGAAGTTATGAGTAAAATAAAATATCTTAGAAGATTAAAATTTATGGAAGAAACAAGATTAGTAAAAGTTGTGCATGAAGCTACTAAACATATGAGAAAAGGGGAGAACACAAAATGGTTTAGGAGAGTTAGGAAATTAGAAAGAAAATATGATCAAACTACCCGCTGGCACAGAGAAGGGAATTATAAAAATTGGGAAAAAAAATCACCGAAAAAACAATTAAAGAGAAGGCACAGGAAAAGTGGTATGAAGAAGTAGTCAAGAAGAGCAGTTTGAAAGGAATATACACATATAAAAAGGGTTATGAGAAAATAAATTATATGGATAATGATTTACGGAGCATTTTACTTTTCAAAGCCATGTCAGGGAGCCATGAAACAAGGTTAAGATTGAAAAAAATTAAAGAAGTGAACGAAAAATGTCAACTATGTTTTAAAGAAGATGAAACACTAGAACACTTACTGTTAAAATGTGAAGAAACCCTAAAAATAAGGGGAACATGGAAATGGAACGATGACATGGAAAAGGAAGGAAATTTCGTTAAATTGGCTTGGAGGCTAGGCTTTAATGTAAATGGAAAGGAACTAAGTGAAAAAAAAAAAAATTCTTGAATTTTGGTGGAAACAGGAAATGGAAAATGTTAAATGAAAAAAGAGCAGTATGTGTTTTTTTTTTCTCATTTTTTTAAAAAAATTCTTTTCAGAAACCAAACTTTCGAAGAGAAGGAAGGAAAATACCTTGAACCTTGAACAATCGCCTGTTAGCATGGAAGCGGTGGCTTGGTGTGTCCTTGAGACATGTTGAAACATGCACCGAGATATCTTTATTCAGTACGGCGTAGCAACCAGTTGAGTGCGAGAGTGTGTGTGTTTTGGAGGATTTTCAAGTGCGCAAAATGAATGAAAAATTGGAACAACGCGTTTGTTTGAAATTTTATTTTAAAACTGGGAAATCTGCTTCGGAGACTTACGAACTCTTAAAAACAGCTTATGGAGACAAATGTCTGAGCCGGTCAAACGTGTTTATCTGGTTTCACAGATTCAAAGATGGCCGCGAGTCAGTAGAGGATAACCCCCGGTCTGGCCAGCCTTCAACATCAAAAATTACCGAAAACATTGCGAAAGTTGGTGATTTAGTGCGTTCGACCCGTAGACTTACAATTAGGGAGATGGCTGAAGATCTGCATTTAAGTTTCTATGCAGTTCAGTCAATTTTAACTGATGATTTGAACATGTGTCGAATGTCCGCGAAATTCATTCCAAAAGTGTTGTCACACGAGCAGAAACAACACAGACTTGAAGTGTCCCAAGAACTATTTAATCGAGCCGAAATGGACTCAGATTTCTTGAAGAGGGTAATAGCAGATGATGAATTATGGGTTTATGGGTATGACCCAGAAACAAAGGCTCAATCTTCTCAGTGGAAGATCCCAGATTCACCAAGACCAAAGAAAGCGCGACAAAATCGGTCGAATGTGAAGACAATGTTGGTGTTTTTTTTTTTTTTCGATTCTAAGGCTATCGTGCATCATGAATTTGCCCCTAGGGGGCAGACAGTCAACCAGGAATACTACAAAAGTGTCCTTCAGCGTTTGCGCGAAAATGTCCGGCGGAAAAGGACTGCCCCTGGAAAGAAAAGAATTAGATTCTCCACCACAACAATGCAACAGTGCATTGGGCGTTCTCGATCCACGAATTTTTGACCAAATTCAATATTCCTGTGCTTCCGCAACCCCCGTATTCCCCAGGTTTGGCCTCAGAAAGAACAGGAAACTCGAAATATTGAGAACGAAAAAAAGAAAAAAAATGGAATTATGCGTATGTCGAAAATGAATATACTATTGGTTCGTTGATCCAACTGTATTTTGTGGACAATTCACCAATATCATATTCCACTGCATATGCGAAAGCAAAAGATAATGCGCACAACTAGAGAATGTACCTTTGTTATATATCTTTATTGAAAAACACACATTCTTTTCTAAGTTTGAAGCTGTCACTTAGAAACTCAGAACTCACAACATCTGAAACAATTTAAAAATTTTCATTTAAATTTTTTAAAATTCTCATTTTTAGGAAACTCGAAATTCCATCACTCTTTGAAGAAATCCCGCTCTTCTCAAATTTCCTGATATTTCTCGGTTTTTTAGGTTTGTCGCTAGCCTGAAAACAAAACGAACTTATTTTATAAAATATCCCAAACAAACAGCCGAGTAATGCAGAAAAAGAATCCAGCAGACCTACAATTCTCAAATATTTTGAAAATAGATCCGTGCTTAAAGTTCCCTCACTTCTCCTGGTTTTTCAGCTTCTCATAAAATTCCTTGACTTCTCTAGGTTGGTGAAACGTTGCCAAACGGTTAAAGAAAATATTTCCACAATTAAAAATCAAGCCACTAGAATAGCTCATGTGATCTTTTTGTTTATTAACTACAGTTAGCAGAAGGAAAAGGTGAGAGTTATAGTGCCCGGAATGCATTTCAAAGGAAATACTTTATCATTATAGACTGCCTCTGAATTTTGATACCAATAAAATATATCGGGATATATCAGGATACACAATATATCAACGACACAGATTTGTTTGATTTCTGCTAATTTCTCAATACTAGGTATCTAGGAAGCCCGAGTTTGGTATCATTCTTTCTTCATTATTAACACATATAAAACTACGAATTATACAGAGACACTTTTAAGGCAAGTTCGATATTAGTTACTCGGTTACTCTTGAACGGTTCTTCTGAAGTTGTGGCTTAGCTACTTATATTTATCTGAATGTCTCAAATTGGAAGTTAGTGTTAATACATCCCAAGGAAAAAAAGTACTTTAGACAATCTAGCTTTAACAACAGCCGATATCAGAATTTGATGATGATGGTAGTGACGGTAAGATGGCTCACGCCCTGATGGAGCGCTCCCTTGTGTGAGGGGCCTCTGGTTCGAACCAGACCATGTGAATTTGAGGTCAACAACATTATATCCGCGGTTTTTCTTCGAGTTCTCAAATTCCTCTTAAATATTCTCATTTCATTAATTATGTCATAATCATTCACCTTCATTAATCATCCGTCCCCTTTAGAATACAAGACATAATCGTGGGGAGTAAAATCTGAAATTTCATTTCATTTCATGGTAATAATAGATCTATTGAAGGCTACGTAATGTAATGTGTTGTTAAGTAAATTAAATTAAAAAATAAATGTATAGTGCATTTGATAATGCCACATTATCTTCCCCTCCAATCAACAATATAAGATCAATGGAGAAGTTAATGCTGGCTTATGAAGTGTTTTATTTATGAAAGTGTTCGTCATAATTGGACGCTGTGCTGCTGCATTCAAATGAATTACGTTAAAAACACTGAACATTTTCCGGGAATTTCCCAGTATGAAATTATTGAACACAATAGAAAAAAATGAATTGAAATCTTTAAGTTTTACGTCCCACGGTTATGTTGGCTAGGCTAAAGGAGACGATGATGATGAGAAATGAAGGAAATGACGGAATAAAGAGAATGGGAGGAAATGGGAGAAAGCCGAGAAAACCCACGCACACAGTGTTTGTCCACCACAAAGCTTACTTGGCGCGAGCTGGGATCAAACCAAGAACTCCATGAACCAGAGATGAAACACTACTACTGAGCCACCGCGACCCCATTTGAACACAGTCGAGTGAGAAGAAGTGTCGAGCTCACATTGTAATTGTACTCCTGAAAATTTCAAATTCTACAAAAGGAAAATCCGTCTTTTATTAGTCTACCATAATGAATTTTGCTGCAGTGACACGTCACAGTCATAAGAATAATAAACTCTATGAACATACTTTTCATAGATTTGATTGTGTGAACAGCTTACTAATTACACACGTTTCAAATATCAAGAAAATTTACAATGAAATATCTTGTGTATGAGCTTAACTTACCTGCTGATCCTTCCAACAGAGCCTGAAGCTGACTATTGAGGCTAGCAATACTAGGAGACGAGAAGTTTTTGTTACACACTTGACTGGAAACGCTACTCGTGGGACTGACTTTCGCTGGAACATACATGTATCAGATAAGCATTTTAGATATAAAATTGAGTTGAAAAAGTTTTAAATATAACACAACACTCAAGAAAAATCTGGCAGCTACACAGCTGGTTGTAAGTTCTATCCCAAACCTGTGTCAAAAGATCCATGATATAGATATTGTATATAAAGTTAAAGTACCTTTGTTGTGAACGCCTAATGTTGGTTGCTCTTACAATACCATTGTTTTTCTTTGTATGTTCCAGATTCAAGATGATATGGATAAGAAAGAAGATCGTCTTGCAATTCTGGCATTACACAAATGTGGATCCCCTCCCCCCTCAAACAATAATCTTTAAGTTACTGAAAAATCTGAATATTACGCACAAGTTCGTTTATTCGATAAAGATAAATCTGTCAGGATGCCAGCAGTCATTAAAGCAGTGAAGGCTTGAATTGTCCGTAATCCTGTTCGAAAGCAGAAACTCATGGTTATGCAAATGAACTTCACCAGAGAATCGTTAAAAAGTATGATCAATGAAAACTGGAACTGCATGCATACCGAAGAAAGGAAGAAAGAAAGAAAAGAAAAAAAAAAAAAAACAGACAGAGAGAGATATCATCGTTTCACTCAACGCCTAATTAAACGCGACATGAAGGATCAACTTTACTTTTGCAACAGTATGCAGAAAACGAGCCAAAATTTTGTTCATGGAGGAGGAAAGCTTTATAGTTTAATAATATCTGAACAAGCAAAATAACAGGAGTGTATGGTACGATCAGGTCTGCACCGTATGAATAGACTCCTCGAGTCCAGCGATGCTTTCAATTGGTGTATCGTTTGGCTAGGAATGTTTTATTGGGGTCTCATTGAAGTTCACTTGTCATAAAAGGCGTTAAAACTTGAATTAATATATACCAAGAAGATATTCTCGAAATTTCATGATTCCACCGTATTGAGAAGTAAACTTTGTGATTTCTTCAAGACTCAGTACCAACTCACAAGGTAAAGACGACTTAACAAGTGTTTCGTCACAATATTCCGTTCATTACATACGACGAATCCTCTAAATTATAATATATGGTCTTATTAGAAGAAGAAAGGTTCTACTAAACCATATATGAATTTGGAACACTTGAAGTCTGCTTTGGTAAAAGCAGTTGTTGAAGATGAGGCCCTGTGTTCAATTAAGTCGTCATTATTTTGAATAAATATTGTATCCCACTTATCGTTGTATACACTGCATTAATCATTTTCTTTTCTTTCTATGTTTAGTTTACTTTTTCTTGTTTTTTGAAGTTGGGAGGGAACTCATGACCATAATACTTGGGGGCTCAAACCCCGGATAAACAGTAAAATATTCCACTTAATTTCACATGCAATTCATTATTCAGAGCATGACGTAAGTATAATAACTTGCTGCCACTAATAAGGATACACGTATTCCACTTGCTAACGCTAAGTGCGAGACCTTTCGCCTGCCATTTCTTCTGTATATGATCAATAATAATCATCACGCTCTAAACTGATTACACCGTAATCACTATGAAGCAAAATTTGTTCCATATAGCTCAAACTAGCTACGACTAATTTGATCAGGAAGAAACGGGCATGTACAGTCTGCTAATGCTAAATACATGCCACAGTCTTTCACGACATGTTTGAACATGTCCTCCAAAACCACCTACATATGAACACTATAATGGTGTAAAGTTTAGTCAGCTATCTCAGCAGTCTTGAAGAACACAGTTTAGGAGGAAGTGCGAAGTGGATGTTCGCTCAACTCAATAATTTAATTTGACTGAACAAAATGTAGTTCATTAAATTAGAAAACACGGCTAATACTGAAATTCGGGTACCGGTTTCCCTGAATTTCCACGATTAAGTCAATTTTCCCTAACCCGTGCCACGTATCATTTGTACTGGGATATATTTTTTTAATCTGCCACCATCATCCCCAGAGTCGTTCGACGCCTTCCTTTTAATTTTTGAAATATATTATTTCTGTATTTGGGATATACTAAAACACTAATACCAAACAATAATTATAAACTAACGATATCTTAATATTTCGACATCCTGAATACACTCATAAACATAAACAATTTGTTGATTATAGCTTTGGAAATATTTAACATGTATTAATAAAACTAAATTGACCAACACTTGTTACACAAAGATGTGAAGGACCAAATGGACTAATTTAGTAGGATTAGATTCCCCAGGACTCGAAACAAGAAATATCCTATCAGCCTGGCATGAGCCTATGATAAAGCACCATATATACCTTCACTATTAAGATCTACTGGATAACCTCGAAGATAAAGCCAGACTTCTTGCTGTCACATTCCCTCAAAACGGAGCATGGCTTCAAGCCTTACCTTCACCTTCTTTGGGCTTACATCTATCTAACGGAAGAATTAGAATAGCTACTGCTCTGCGCTTAGAAATAGATATCTGCGAGCCACACAGTTGTTTCACATGTAACGCCCATGTAGATAGTAGAGGATTGCATGGCTTATCATATAAAAACAGTGCTGGCAGACTTTCACGACATACCAATGTAAATGATATCAATTCTGAGAGCTCTCATTTCAGCAGGTGTTCCACCAGTTGTAGCAGGCAAACAGTGAGAGAATCAAATGAATGAAGCCACAGTGACGGAAAAAAGCCTGACGAAGTGACGTCAGTACCAAGGAAAAAAGGGAAGGCGCTTATTTGAGCTTGCACCTATGCAGATACTTAGCTCCCTCAAATGTACCAGGTACATTGACTCGAGCACGACTCGTAGCAGCTCGAAGACAGGTCGAGGAAAGGAATAAATATATCAATCTATTGGGTAAATATTTGTTTGTTACAATAGCAATTGAATCAAGTGATTCATGGGGCAAGAGGGGTTTAATTTTATCAATGAGGTGGACCAATGCATATCGCTAAAATTGGGAGATACCCGAGTTAGAGCATGTCTCATACAACGCATTAGTATAGCTATTCAACGAGGAAATGTTTCAGCTATTTGGGAACTTTGCCAACCGGAAAAGAATTAAAAGAAAAGAGATCTTCCTTTATAGGGATAAAATTTTCGTCAATTAACATTAACAATAATAATAATAATAATAATAATACGAAGATGCAGAAAAAAAGGACTGTTACAATTTGAATTTGAATGTTACAAATTTGAATAAAACCGTAAATTACAACAATATTTGATTGTTAAATTTAGGATTTGGCAAGCTATAATTGTATCGTAGGTAACAATTAATGTTTTTATAATGTTACAATAATCATTACCTATTGTTTGGTCATATATCTATTTTTGCCAATAGGTTTATTTTCACTTATATGTACCTTATATAAAACATATATTTATAATTTTAAGTTAATATTTTAATTTGTATCAATTTAGACCCACATACACAGCATTTCATATAAATAAATAATAATAATAAAAAAATAAATATTGTTGTTATTAATATATTTGTTGCTTTGGAAAGTTTTGTTTTATTAATACATGTTAAGCATAAACAAATATAATTTGGTGTATCTCTTTGATTATCTACAACCAACCAGCCTAATTTATTTCTTCTTCTATAACATCTGAATTTTTCATTTAAATTGTTCTTTCCAAGCTTGAAATTTTAACACTTTTCGGCGTTGTAATCATCTTTTGGAATACTTTGATTCTCTGAGTTGTTCTCTGTTATGTGAGCAACTAAAAAACTCCGTCATATAACATACTTATATTGCCACTCCCAGATAATAACATACTTAAGATAACTACCAATATTGCTAAAGAGCGCAACTCTTATGTAGAGCTGCCAGCAAAAACACATTACTCACCACAAATATAACGAATTACTAGAGCATTATCAAAAATATACACATAAACAGCTCAGGAAAATTAAAGAACAGAAAAACAAAGTGAAGGGGTGACATATTGGACTCTAGTCACGCAATGGTATTGCCAGATTGAAAGTAGAGGATATTTATATGGATGAAAATAAGACGAGTGGACTGACCAACCCGGCCAGTTTTATCTTCTTTCACTCACCCGGGCTACAATATTACGTGACTGCAGTCAAATATGGTGCCCAGTTGGATGTTCCATAGCTCACAGCTAATTTTGTTTAATAAGGCACAAAGAGTAAAAAATTGACAGACTGGACCGGGACTCAAACCCAAGACCTCCGCATACCATGCCGATGGGTTAACCACTACGCCACCCAGAACAACCACTCACTCACTCACTCTCGAGGTCGGTGCTCTCCACTCAGATCACGTGGGTTATACCACAACCCCTGCTGTGATTGGACAATCCCTGTATCCATATATTGAGCACCTACGACGCTTGTGATTTCATATAGATATCAATGAAAGAGGAAACAACCGATTATATGAACACGCCATATCCTCTATAGATGTGAATTCAATAAGGCACCAAGAGTGAAAAAGTGACTGACTGGACCGGGACTCGAACCCGGGACCTGCAGCATACCGTGCCAATGCGTTAACCACTACGCCATCCAGAACAACCACTCACCTTCTCACTCTCCAGGTCGGTGCTCTCCACTCAGACCACGTGGGTTGTACCACAGCCCCCTGCTGTGATTGGACAATCCCTGTGTCCATATATTGAGCACCTATGAGAGAATGAGTGGTCGTTCTGAGAAGTGGACTAGGTGGCGCAGTGGTTAACGCATCGGCACGGTATGCTGGAAGTCCCCGGGTTCAAGTCCCGGTCCAGTCAGTCACTTTTTCGCTCTTTGTGCTTCATTGAATTCACATCTATAAAGGATATGGTGTGTTCCTATAATCGATTGTTTTCTATATCATTAATATCTATATAATTTTCTTTAATTTGTTCTTTTCCTCTTTATCGAATGAAGCTTCAACGAAAGTACCTATCGTGTACTTTTCCTAGTGCCGTATGTTCTTACTATTTCCTTACAATTATATATATAAAATTCTACATTAAATTAAGAAGGATAACGTGTAGGTTGACAAATTTTAATGTGGGTATATGATAGAAATAAATACTGTAATACTTAGTCACGCCTACTATTTTACACATGAAAAACTAACGCTAATAATTAAATTTTCTGTCGATTACATTTCTCCACTGCAAGTAAAAAATCTACCATTATCTGCAATTTGTAACAGTACAGTTCAAACGAAGAACGTATTTGCCTGTCTTAAAAAAATACAATAAAATAAAAACAATAAAAAAAAAGTGAATCATAAAGACTGATGAGATTTGAAAAGATCATATTTTTTTTAAGTAAATGAAATAAACGTCTTAAAGTTTTAACTGGTTGCAGTAGATGCCTTTCTACTGTGTCAAGATGACAACTCAGCAACAGAAACCATGTTGCTCTTTCCGCTACAAGTATGCTTCGTTATACCTAACTGTGAACCGTAATTTACGTCTACAATATCGTACTACACTTTCTACTACTCAAAGAATGTAGCATTGGCCCAGTTAGCACAGGCTAGTTGTTTATGTAAAGAGAAACCGCATCCAACATTTTGAAATGATCAGGTAGTTATACGTACGTACGTGTATATTATAATGCTATAAGGCTCTCCACCAGGTGATAAACAACGACGCTGGTATTTCCTATCTTTATATAGAGATGGACAATGAGACGTTCTTTCACGCTTGTGTTTAGTGACAAGGCCACGTCTCATCGCAGTGGAAACTTGAGTCGCCCCACGTGTAATAATTGAGTGAGAGTGACATCCCAAAACTGAATGTGCATTATGATGTTCATGAAGATTTGCAGTCCGTATTTTTTATTACCGAGAGGATTATGTGCGTCCAAACGTAGCCATTTTGAGCATTTGTGAAAGCCATGTAAATCAAGCATTATGTTGAGACACTTAATTTAAAACTTATTCCATGGTTCTATGTTTCCTTACAACAACAACAACAACAACAACAAAAAAAAAAAAACAAAAAAAAAAACACTTTTGAAACTGGATGATTCTCTTTGATAAACCATATATATATATATATATATATATATATATATATATATATATATATATATATATATATAGTGTATCACAATGGGAATTTTCGATCAATCATAATATCAATGCAAATATCACACATATTGCATCGTAAAATTGCATGCCTAGGTGGTGGAGCTATTACCTGTCGTCCTCACTGTGACTACTTTGGTTCCAGTTGTGGACTGTGAAGATGACACCACCGTAACCTTTCCGATTTGAGACTTCATTATTGATGCTTGCGGAGATCCATGGCGAGGCTGAAGAATGGAGGCGGAGTTCCTGTCCAAAAATTATAACATTCCATAGCATTCAAATAAAACACAAGAAGAAAAAGAAATGCGACGTTTCTGAAACATTCTTACTTGTTTAAATATTTACGACCATTACTCTCGGATTCAAAATTTGTTAATGGAATCTGATATAGAGACCAATATATAGTAAATAATTAGTTGGTACAAAAAGTGAATATTTTCTGATAAACTAAAATAAAGAAAGTATTACGTTGTCATCTAGTAAATTAGAGAATAACTGAAATTGTTTCATTACTCGCTGATATTTTTTAAATTACTTATATACGTTGCTGAGTAGGTGTTATGTGAGTCGATTCCTGCTTACTGGTAGAACTCCTCAGAGAGAAAAGTAAATGAAATCCTCACATCTTGAAATTGTGTTGGACTTGCCCTCTTGAAAAGAAACTATTGCAAAGTTGGTTTATGTTTACACCACATGCGAAATAAGATTTTCTTTGCTTTAGTTATTTAATAAGCACCTGATAGTATTTATCAACAAAATTATCCTATGATACAGATTCTTCGTTTATAATCTTTTGATTTGTTTGCTCGAGTTCACCAAGCATTTCAAAATATGAAACAACAGGGTGGTGGGGAAATCACTATCTGATTTTAAATGGTCGTACTTCTGTCTTCAATTATTCTTTTAATTTTTAATTATTCTTTTATATTACTCTAGGTTCCTTGAGAAACCAGGAGCACAATGGCCAGTGACATGAAGCGTGAATGACTAACGAAGATGGCGAAGAAACTGACACTGCGTTTTGAAGAAATTTAAAGAAATTCCACATCCTATTTGATGGTCCATAACTCGAGAACAAAAAGCGTACACATATTTCACACGTTTATTTAGAAAATCAAGTTTAACCATTATCAGGGTTGTTGGAATTTTCCCCAGCTCCAAAATACTTAGTTTTGGGGGAAAGTGTTAATCATCCCCCCCAACCCCCCCCAAAAAAAAACCCTACAAAAATATACTTGAAAACTTGAATTTTTCAGAATTGGCTTAAGATATCTATTTATCAACAGATCTCTAGAATAGAATATCATTGAATATGTGTATGAGCATGATTCTTAAGCCAATATATATACAGGGTGGCCCATTTTAATCTTTCCACGAAAATATCTCGAAAACTTTTCAACAACGAAACTCAAAAAGGAAATGCCATGGAGCACATCGAATGGTGTTATCGTGGTGCCCCCCAGAGGCATCTTTCATGATGGCCCAGGGCGCAACTTTAACATTTTAAATGGAAACATGCGGCGAGTAATACCTCGTTCGATAGATCTTTAAAAACTACAAAGCGTTGGGACAAAAATCATATCAGTCACCGTATTCAAAATGGCGGCCAAGACATAGTGCCTATATCAAATAAAACGTCCAGTACCATTAGTGGGAAAACGGTTGGAGATAAATGAACAGAATAAAAAGTGAAACAGGAAAATGGTATGGGGTACGTCGAATGATAATGTTGTGGTGACCCGAGGGCCGCCTTTCATTGGGGTCCAGGACCCAACTTTGAAATTTTAAATGGAAACATGGGCCGAGTGATATTTCTTTTAACACTAAACAGCGTTGTGACAAAACATTTTTCATATGGATCACGGTTTTAAAATTGGTCGCCAAGACATGGTCCCTGTATCAGATAAAACGTCCAGTACCACTAATATTAAAACGATTGGAGATAAATGAACAGAATAAAACCTGTAAAGGAAATCACAGAGGGTATTTATTATTCCACGGGTCGAGAACGATGCAGCAGAGAGGAAGATGATTAAAATAAAAGTGACTTAATGCAAAGGAGGAAATCTAATTCGTAGAAAATTATCGCTGCAGCCTCCCTCCTCTGAAGTGGGAAGGAATGGTGAAATTGCAAATGAGAATCTTAGTTTTCGGAAATTGAATCTACGCAACAAAATTATCTGAATGTGTTTTTAAAAGAGAGAGATGTCTCTGTAATGAGAAAAAGTAGGTAAAATTCGTGTTAAATGGTACCTTCCATTTTTATTGCAGCAAAAATCAATCAACTGAAATGCAAAACAAAATTGTCGAGCAATGCAGTTTCTGCAATGTGAACGAGGTATCACTCCATGTTTCCATTTAAAATTTTGAATTTGGCTCTGCCTCCCCCCCCCCCCTTCGGGAGGTAATGCGACAATACCATTCGATGTGCCCCATGACCTTTCCTACTTGAGTTTTTGTTCGGTTCATTTATCATAGTAATGGTACTGGACGTTTTATCTGATATAGAAACCATGTCTTGGAGGCCATTTTGAATACTGTGACCGATATAAAAAAATCTTTACCGCAGCGCTTTTTAGTTTTTAAAGATCTATCTATCACTCGCCCCATATTTCCATTTAAAATTTTAAAGTTTGGCCCTGAGCACTCATGAATGACGGGCCTGGAGGGCACCGCGACAATACCATTCGATGTGCTCCATGGTCATTCCTATTTGAGTTTTTGTTTGGTTCATTTATGTTCAACCGTTTCCATGTTAGCGATACTGGACGTTTTATCTGATACAGGCACCATGTCTTGGCGGCTATTTTGAATACGGTGACCAATATGAAAAATCTGTTGGCACTACGCTTTTTAGTTTTTAAACATCTATCGAATGAGATATTACTCGCCCCATGTTTGTATTTAAAATTTTAAAGTTGGACTCTAGACTCCCCTGAAGGGCGGCCCTGGGGGACACCGCGACAACACCATTCGATGTGCCCTATGGCATTTCCTTTTTGAGTTTACGTTTTGTTCATTTATGTTAACCGTTTTCGAGATATTTCCGTGGAAAGATTAAAATGAGCCACCCTGTATATTGTATATACAGTGGCGTATCCAGGATATGATCAAGGGAGGGGCTAAACCATAGTTTGAAGCTTTATCCAGTGTAAAGCAGGATTGAAGCCCATTTTATCCAGTGTATATCTGAGCGTCAAGGGGGACTATAGCTCCTATAGCCCCCCTTAGATCTTGTGCATATATATATATATATAAGAATCATGCTTAACGTATTTTGTTCGCGCTCCAATCAAATTCGCTGTAACGATGGTCACAACTGTAACCTGGAACGCGACTACATACCCTTTCTTTTTGTAGTACATACTTACCTATTAGTACACACAAGTAATAAAATATCTTTCTCCATGTATCAGCTAATTAAAAATCGAAGACGCCTAATTTAAAAAGGGAAATTACTGAGCATATACCACCATTTTCTCAACACTATACTTGGACAGTGAAGTATTATCATAGTGCTTGCCGGGCGTCCTTTGAGGGAAACTAAAGAAATCTTCAGACACGACGGCTGGCCCATGGATTTGAATCCTGAGTGTAACAGACTATATTCCTACTCTATACTAGCTAAAATGTCCGTTATTCGCGCAGAAAAGATAGGTATACTTTCTCATAAAAGTTTGAACCTCCCTACCCACTTAAGAGAAGCCCTTTAATCTCAATGACAGTGTAAGACTCCAGCTACAGGTCGGTACTTATGTACCAAAATTCATTTCAAACGGGTCAGCCTATTCCCGTGACGTGATCACAAACAACGCTTTATGTCAATTTTAGACATCTCTCCTGTCATTCCAATGGGGCTGAATTCGACTTAAATGGCATCGGGTTTGTCACTTTTAATTTCAGCTACCTCAAAAACTGTGGATTCGACACTAATATCGGTCGTTTTGGTTATTTTTGCATGTCACCCCTTTCCTAGAGGTCCGAGATCTTGCTCGGCATCTGGCATGTCAATACTCATCTCAGCGATTCCGAAAACCATCGATTTGGCTCTAAGATTAATCTTCATCAATTATTTTTATATGTCATCCATCCTCCCTCTCCCAGGGGTGCTAGGAATTTTACCACCCATCCACAGTATTTTGTTCCAGGTTTTATATATATATATACCAAGATTGGTTGAAGTTGTTCTAGGCATTCCAGAGGTATGCTGCAGCACACATACATACATATACATACATTTTTATACAATATAAAAAGTTTATATAAAATTATCCACTCCTCGTTACTCTAAGGAACTATAATCTTCCTTCTAGAAGTCGAAATATAAGGGAGTCCCAATGATGAAAGTGTGTTCCACGAAACGCGGACGGGGCTTCACGGTTTCCCTTTGTGCGAGAAGAGAATTCCATAGTTCGTGTATACAGTAGAACATGAATGCTTAAATGTATTTTAAGGAGAAATACTGCTTTAAATGTACGTACAAAGTTCAATAAAACGTAATCCCCCCCCCCCCAAAAAAAAAAAAGAAAAACAATAATAGGCTATCTGGGGTATTGTTTTTAACTGGGATTTTCAAACCCTGACCTTTTTAATTTTCAGTAATTTATCATTTGACGGGAAGGGGTGGTTAGGTTTGACTTGTTACGGTTAAAATTATTATTTAAAGTAACTGAATTATATAATTTAACATTATTTCTTTCGATTTGGTGTGTTTGAACATCTTTTATCAAGCTCAGAAAAAAACGTGATCCAACAATTATAATGCCATAAACTAGAACCTTAGATTTCTGGGATATAAGAATAACGTAGGAATTATTTGTCAGTTCAATAACGAGTACTTCTACCTTAAAACTCTGTTTATCGCCACAGGAGGACATGTGGTGGTATAATATGAAATAATCCATTAATGCCTTCTGTTTTCCGAAGATCTACCGATGAAACGAACTGCGGTTTTTTGAATATTTTCTGGTGCAACATAGTTGCGTATCTATTAGTTTATTTAATATTTTTACAAGTATATACAATATTAGAGGCCTACTTGTAAGTTTCTGGCATTCTCCACTGTCTTTCAGTTATTTAGAAATATTCATAACATTTAGAAATATTCAAGACATGGTCCCTGTATCAGATAAAACGTCCAGTACCACTAATATTAAAACGATTGGAGATAAATGAACAGAATAAAACCTGTAAAGGAAATCACAGAGGGTATTTATTATTCCACGGGTCGAGAACGATGCAGCAGAGAGGAAGATGATTAAAATAAAAGTGACTTAATGCAAAGGAGGAAATCTAATTCGTAGAAAATTATCGCTGCAGCCTCCCTCCTCTGAAGTGGGAAGGAATGGTGAAATTGCAAATGAGAATCTTAGTTTTCGGAAATTGAATCTACGCAACAAAATTATCTGAATGTGTTTTTAAAAGAGAGAGATGTCTCTGTAATGAGAAAAAGTAGGTAAAATTCGTGTTAAATGGTACCTTCCATTTTTATTGCAGCAAAAATCAATCAACTGAAATGCAAAACAAAATTGTCGAGCAATGCAGTTTCTGCAATGTGAACGAGGTATCACTCCATGTTTCCATTTAAAATTTTGAATTTGGCTCTGCCTCCCCCCCCCCCCCTTCGGGAGGTAATGCGACAATACCATTCGATGTGCCCCATGACCTTTCCTACTTGAGTTTTTGTTCGGTTCATTTATCATAGTAATGGTACTGGACGTTTTATCTGATATAGAAACCATGTCTTGGAGGCCATTTTGAATACTGTGACCGATATAAAAAAATCTTTACCGCAGCGCTTTTTAGTTTTTAAAGATCTATCTATCACTCGCCCCATGTTTCCATTTAAAATTTTAAAGTTTGGCCCTGAGCACTCATGAATGACGGGCCTGGAGGGCACCGCGACAATACCATTCGATGTGCTCCATGGTCATTCCTATTTGAGTTTTTGTTTGGTTCATTTATGTTCAACCGTTTCCATGTTAGCGATACTGGACGTTTTATCTGATACAGGCACCATGTCTTGGCGGCTATTTTGAATACGGTGACCAATATGAAAAATCTGTTGGCACTACGCTTTTTAGTTTTTAAACATCTATCGAATGAGATATTACTCGCCCCATGTTTGTATTTAAAATTTTAAAGTTGGACTCTAGACTCCCCTGAAGGGCGGCCCTGGGGGACACCGCGACAACACCATTCGATGTGCCCTATGGCATTTCCTTTTTGAGTTTACGTTTTGTTCATTTATGTTAACCGTTTTCGAGATATTTCCGTGGAAAGATTAAAATGAGCCACCCTGTATATTGTATATACAGTGGCGTATCCAGGATATGATCAAGGGAGGGGCTAAACCATAGTTTGAAGCTTTATCCAGTGTAAAGCAGGATTGAAGCCCATTTTATCCAGTGTATATCTGAGCGTCAAGGGGGACTATAGCTCCTATAGCCCCCCTTAGATCTTGTGCATATATATATATATATAAGAATCATGCTTAACGTATTTTGTTCGCGCTCCAATCAAATTCGCTGTAACGATGGTCACAACTGTAACCTGGAACGCGACTACATACCCTTTCTTTTTGTAGTACATACTTACCTATTAGTACACACAAGTAATAAAATATCTTTCTCCATGTATCAGCTAATTAAAAATCGAAGACGCCTAATTTAAAAAGGGAAATTACTGAGCATATACCACCATTTTCTCAACACTATACTTGGACAGTGAAGTATTATCATAGTGCTTGCCGGGCGTCCTTTGAGGGAAACTAAAGAAATCTTCAGACACGACGGCTGGCCCATGGATTTGAATCCTGAGTGTAACAGACTATATTCCTACTCTATACTAGCTAAAATGTCCGTTATTCGCGCAGAAAAGATAGGTATACTTTCTCATAAAAGTTTGAACCTCCCTACCCACTTAAGAGAAGCCCTTTAATCTCAATGACAGTGTAAGACTCCAGCTACAGGTCGGTACTTATGTACCAAAATTCATTTCAAACGGGTCAGCCTATTCCCGTGACGTGATCACAAACAACGCTTTATGTCAATTTTAGACATCTCTCCTGTCATTCCAATGGGGCTGAATTCGACTTAAATGGCATCGGGTTTGTCACTTTTAATTTCAGCTACCTCAAAAACTGTGGATTCGACACTAATATCGGTCGTTTTGGTTATTTTTGCATGTCACCCCTTTCCTAGAGGTCCGAGATCTTGCTCGGCATCTGGCATGTCAATACTCATCTCAGCGATTCCGAAAACCATCGATTTGGCTCTAAGATTAATCTTCATCAATTATTTTTATATGTCATCCATCCTCCCTCTCCCAGGGGTGCTAGGAATTTTACCACCCATCCACAGTATTTTGTTCCAGGTTTTATATATATATATACCAAGATTGGTTGAAGTTGTTCTAGGCATTCCAGAGGTATGCTGCAGCACACATACATACATATACATACATTTTTATACAATATAAAAAGTTTATATAAAATTATCCACTCCTCGTTACTCTAAGGAACTATAATCTTCCTTCTAGAAGTCGAAATATAAGGGAGTCCCAATGATGAAAGTGTGTTCCACGAAACGCGGACGGGGCTTCACGGTTTCCCTTTGTGCGAGAAGAGAATTCCATAGTTCGTGTATACAGTAGAACATGAATGCTTAAATGTATTTTAAGGAGAAATACTGCTTTAAATGTACGTACAAAGTTCAATAAAACGTAATCCCCCCCCCCAAAAAAAAAAAAGAAAAACAATAATAGGCTATCTGGGGTATTGTTTTTAACTGGGATTTTCAAACCCTGACCTTTTTAATTTTCAGTAATTTATCATTTGACGGGAAGGGGTGGTTAGGTTTGACTTGTTACGGTTAAAATTATTATTTAAAGTAACTGAATTATATAATTTAACATTATTTCTTTCGATTTGGTGTGTTTGAACATCTTTTATCAAGCTCAGAAAAAAACGTGATCCAACAATTATAATGCCATAAACTAGAACCTTAGATTTCTGGGATATAAGAATAACGTAGGAATTATTTGTCAGTTCAATAACGAGTACTTCTACCTTAAAACTCTGTTTATCGCCACAGGAGGACATGTGGTGGTATAATATGAAATAATCCATTAATGCCTTCTGTTTTCCGAAGATCTACCGATGAAACGAACTGCGGTTTTTTGAATATTTTCTGGTGCAACATAGTTGCGTATCTATTAGTTTATTTAATATTTTTACAAGTATATACAATATTAGAGGCCTACTTGTAAGTTTCTGGCATTCTCCACTGTCTTTCAGTTATTTAGAAATATTCATAACATTTAGAAATATTCAAGACATGGTCCCTGTATCAGATAAAACGTCCAGTACCACTAATATTAAAACGATTGGAGATAAATGAACAGAATAAAACCTGTAAAGGAAATCACAGAGGGTATTTATTATTCCACGGGTCGAGAACGATGCAGCAGAGAGGAAGATGATTAAAATAAAAGTGACTTAATGCAAAGGAGGAAATCTAATTCGTAGAAAATTATCGCTGCAGCCTCCCTCCTCTGAAGTGGGAAGGAATGGTGAAATTGCAAATGAGAATCTTAGTTTTTGGAAATTGAATCTACGCAACAAAATTATCTGAATGTGTTTTTAAAAGAGAGAGATGTCTCTGTAATGAGAAAAAGTAGGTAAAATTCGTGTTAAATGGTACCTTCCATTTTTATTGCAGCAAAAATCAATCAACTGAAATGCAAAACAAAATTGTCGAGCAATGCAGTTTCTGCAATGTGAACGAGGTATCACTCCATGTTTCCATTTAAAATTTTGAATTTGGCTCTGCCTCCCCCCCCCCTTCGGGAGGTAATGCGACAATACCATTCGATGTGCCCCATGACCTTTCCTACTTGAGTTTTTGTTCGGTTCATTTATCATAGTAATGGTACTGGACGTTTTATCTGATATAGAAACCATGTCTTGGAGGCCATTTTGAATACTGTGACCGATATAAAAAAATCTTTACCGCAGCGCTTTTTAGTTTTTAAAGATCTATCTATCACTCGCCCCATGTTTCCATTTAAAATTTTAAAGTTTGGCCCTGAGCACTCATGAATGACGGGCCTGGAGGGCACCGCGACAATACCATTCGATGTGCTCCATGGTCATTCCTATTTGAGTTTTTGTTTGGTTCATTTATGTTCAACCGTTTCCATGTTAGCGATACTGGACGTTTTATCTGATACAGGCACCATGTCTTGGCGGCTATTTTGAATACGGTGACCAATATGAAAAATCTGTTGGCACTACGCTTTTTAGTTTTTAAACATCTATCGAATGAGATATTACTCGCCCCATGTTTGTATTTAAAATTTTAAAGTTGGACTCTAGACTCCCCTGAAGGGCGGCCCTGGGGGACACCGCGACAACACCATTCGATGTGCCCTATGGCATTTCCTTTTTGAGTTTACGTTTTGTTCATTTATGTTAACCGTTTTCGAGATATTTCCGTGGAAAGATTAAAATGAGCCACCCTGTATATTGTATATACAGTGGCGTATCCAGGATATGATCAAGGGAGGGGCTAAACCATAGTTTGAAGCTTTATCCAGTGTAAAGCAGGATTGAAGCCCATTTTATCCAGTGTATATCTGAGCGTCAAGGGGGACTATAGCTCCTATAGCCCCCCTTAGATCTTGTGCATATATATATATATATATAAGAATCATGCTTAACGTATTTTGTTCGCGCTCCAATCAAATTCGCTGTAACGATGGTCACAACTGTAACCTGGAACGCGACTACATACCCTTTCTTTTTGTAGTACATACTTACCTATTAGTACACACAAGTAATAAAATATCTTTCTCCATGTATCAGCTAATTAAAAATCGAAGACGCCTAATTTAAAAAGGGAAATTACTGAGCATATACCACCATTTTCTCAACACTATACTTGGACAGTGAAGTATTATCATAGTGCTTGCCGGGCGTCCTTTGAGGGAAACTAAAGAAATCTTCAGACACGACGGCTGGCCCATGGATTTGAATCCTGAGTGTAACAGACTATATTCCTACTCTATACTAGCTAAAATGTCCGTTATTCGCGCAGAAAAGATAGGTATACTTTCTCATAAAAGTTTGAACCTCCCTACCCACTTAAGAGAAGCCCTTTAATCTCAATGACAGTGTAAGACTCCAGCTACAGGTCGGTACTTATGTACCAAAATTCATTTCAAACGGGTCAGCCTATTCCCGTGACGTGATCACAAACAACGCTTTATGTCAATTTTAGACATCTCTCCTGTCATTCCAATGGGGCTGAATTCGACTTAAATGGCATCGGGTTTGTCACTTTTAATTTCAGCTACCTCAAAAACTGTGGATTCGACACTAATATCGGTCGTTTTGGTTATTTTTGCATGTCACCCCTTTCCTAGAGGTCCGAGATCTTGCTCGGCATCTGGCATGTCAATACTCATCTCAGCGATTCCGAAAACCATCGATTTGGCTCTAAGATTAATCTTCATCAATTATTTTTATATGTCATCCATCCTCCCTCTCCCAGGGGTGCTAGGAATTTTACCACCCATCCACAGTATTTTGTTCCAGGTTTTATATATATATATACCAAGATTGGTTGAAGTTGTTCTAGGCATTCCAGAGGTATGCTGCAGCACACATACATACATATACATACATTTTTATACAATATAAAAAGTTTATATAAAATTATCCACTCCTCATTACTCTAAGGAACTATAATCTTCCTTCTAGAAGTCGAAATATAAGGGAGTCCCAATGATGAAAGTGTGTTCCACGAAACGCGGACGGGGCTTCACGGTTTCCCTTTGTGCGAGAAGAGAATTCCATAGTTCGTGTATACAGTAGAACATGAATGCTTAAATGTATTTTAAGGAGAAATACTGCTTTAAATGTACGTACAAAGTTCAATAAAACGTAATCCCCCCCCCCCCAAAAAAAAAAAGAAAAACAATAATAGGCTATCTGGGGTATTGTTTTTAACTGGGATTTTCAAACCCTGACCTTTTTAATTTTCAGTAATTTATCATTTGACGGGAAGGGGTGGTTAGGTTTGACTTGTTACGGTTAAAATTATTATTTAAAGTAACTGAATTATATAATTTAACATTATTTCTTTCGATTTGGTGTGTTTGAACATCTTTTATCAAGCTCAGAAAAAAACGTGATCCAACAATTATAATGCCATAAACTAGAACCTTAGATTTCTGGGATATAAGAATAACGTAGGAATTATTTGTCAGTTCAATAACGAGTACTTCTACCTTAAAACTCTGTTTATCGCCACAGGAGGACATGTGGTGGTATAATATGAAATAATCCATTAATGCCTTCTGTTTTCCGAAGATCTACCGATGAAACGAACTGCGGTTTTTTGAATATTTTCTGGTGCAACATAGTTGCGTATCTATTAGTTTATTTAATATTTTTACAAGTATATACAATATTAGAGGCCTACTTGTAAGTTTCTGGCATTCTCCACTGTCTTTCAGTTATTTAGAAATATTCATAACATTAATTTTTTCTTTACACAATGAAAAGTAATCAACTCATGAACTGAAGAAGTACTTAAATGTAGATAATTTTTTAAACACTAATGGAAGGTTACAATACTAATAACTCTAATACAATTTGCAGACGGGAAAAGGGAATAACGGTAGATGAAGAGCTTAACTTACCCTTTCATAACTTTTGTGATTATTTGGTTAGTTCCAGTCTTATTTAAAACGACACTCTTCTGCATTTGACACTGTACAGGAGGTGATGACTGATTCACAGAACCACTAATTTTCATTACATTATTTACACAATCACTGTCACTTTTCCACTCCTTCACTGGCACATCAATACTCACTTTGTTCACTACATCAACACTACCACTCTTTGTATGTCCCAACTCTCCATTTTGAGGGGGGGATAAATCCCTTATGCAATGCTTATCTTTAAGCAGTGATATGGGTCCATTTGGCATATTTTTAGGTGGCACACTAGAATCACTATTCGTAATAACACTGCCATTGACCACTGTCCGATTTGTACTATGGTTCAAAATGGAATTGAACTGTGAGTTGGCAGTGACTGGCATGTCCGCAACGGAAGACTTTTCTTCCATCTTCAGCTGCTCCTTCTGCGCCATATGATACGCTATGCTCGTTTGCAAGGCAATCACACTTTTCAGCCACTAGAAAACAAGACAGCAAAATAGAAATTATTTTAAATAGAAAAATAATTTATATGAGGCAATAGCGGAACATATCAATAAGAAAAGTTCCAGAATAAATTGCTGGTGTAAATAGTCTTCATTACCCCGACACAGGAAAACTATAGGGTTAAAAAACAGCTCAATTTACAGAGGATCTCAGAAGCACGTAAGTTCTCTCTACCTCAAACGAAACTATACTTGAAACAGTTAGTTCGAAATGATAAACAGAAGAATATATAGAGATGATTAACAGCTCTTTGACAACTGATCACATTGTACACTGTGGAAAAAAGGAAACATGGATTCTTGCCTAAGCCTGACAGTTTAGACAATCTGAACACAAGTTAGCTTCTACGTTTATTTGAGACTATTTTTATTAAACGAATGATGTTTCCTGTGAACACTAAGTCCAGAAACTGTTTTTGAAAATAATACTTTCTCTTTAAGACACCATCTCAGCATTCGCTTGCACAGATACAACAAATCAGGGAGAAAAATCTAATCAGGATGGAATTCTACAGGGCATGAAACAAAGTCATTCAGATTACGAAACAACAGTGTAGTTCTTTATCACAGATTTCCCAAACAATTTGTGACAAAATTTACTCGAAATATCAGTAACGACATTATCGTGTGATAAAACTGTAAAGAAGTTTTCACTTTGATACTACGCACTCGTACTATAATAAGAACACAATAACTCTTATTTATTTATTTATCTTTAGAGCGTTTATTATTATTACTGTCCAATATTTCAACCTCTAATGGCATTGAAAACACCAATATGAAAGACTTTCATGAAAACTGAAAATAAGTGTTCTCGTGTTCATACATTTATCATTCAACTTATTAAATCAACTTTAAATTCTACAGATTCAGAACAAAACCTAGAAATCTTACAACTCTTTACACGATGCCATCAAGATCATTAGGGGCTGAAATTTTGGCAACAGAATAATAAAACGCATTATATAATATTATATTGTATTATAGTTTCTTTCTCTCTTCCATATAGGTCTTCTTTAAGATTTGGAATTTTTATGACTATAAATTAACTTAATTAAAATCCTGAAGTTAGTATATTTAGTTACCTCATCCTGCTCCTCGCTGCTTGCACTGAACTCTGACTTAATTCCAGCGATTCCTGACGAAGATGCATATGGAATCTCTCTCACCTGAGGAAGAAGGGGAGGTGGATTTTTGTACTGCTCCTTTACAGCTTCTGGCACCTGGAAATTAAGGACAAAACGTAGTTTGATTGAAAAATCCGCTTTGTTACAACCATAAGCAGGCATTTTCAGAAGCTCTTAGTACGTATATTTCCACAGATAAGGCATACCTACGGATCTAATATAGGGTCATTTCGCCAATGAAATTATTTTGAACATGCAGACATATTACACCTTAACAGTAAATATATCTACTTACACTGACTATTGGGGAAGTTCCAGCTAATAATAATAAATCGACTAATAACAATTGAAACTAATAAACGAAACGAAAGAAAGGAAATAATACATATGAAAAATGATTAGCATTTGATGTTAAAAAATACTTCTTAATGTTCTAGCACTACAACTTCATGTCTGTACCTCATATAATGCCAGGATTTCTACTCCCAACAACAGAAATAGTTCAAAATTCACGAAATAATATCTTGGACTACCAAAACATGTCCTGATTTGGTGATTGCAGTGCTGGAGCCATCAGAAGGTGTAGGTCTTGACTGTACGTATTAATAGCTCCGGGTCCTCCAGGACATGATGATTGAATAGTAGCGCGTTCACCTCTGTATAATAAGCTTCAGGTTTGATCCGAGGCCATGTGAGAGTTTGGTGGATAACATCGTGTCTATGGGTTTACTCGAGTTCCCTTGTCCTCTTTCACTTTCTCATTCAACTAAGTCCTCCATCACCATTCACTAAAATTCATGATTCACCGCATACACCTCACTGATTATAACCGTATGCTAAAGTAAAGGTTAAATTTCATCTCATTTTTTTTAACACACTCTCGTTGCTTTCCTTTCTTTTGTTCTATCAATTTTAACTTTTTATCAGGGTGAAAAAAAATCATGATTTTTTAAAAAATAATTTTTGTTGATTTTTTTTTTTTTTTTTATTTAAATCAAATCTTTCTCCACGTACAGTGCGTTTCTCGAACCCGGAAAAAACGTTATAATTTCCGAACAAATGTACATAAAATGAAATTCACAATACACGTACCTTGTTTCATGCTAAACACGAGAAAGGGTTGAACAGAATCGCACACGTCAAAACAAAGACGACAGGTGGCGCCAGGGGAAGTGCTGCTTGGCGTGGTGCGCGTGCGTTAGTGACTCGAGTCGCTGCATCGCGAGGATGGTTCTGTACACCGTACAGGAACGCGCGTTCATTGTTAAAAAATATTGGATATCGGGATCGTATCAGACCGTTCAACGTGAATTTTGCCGTGAACTTGGATGCCGTAAAGGACCATCGAAATCATCAATACATCATTTGGTGAACAAGTTCGAAACAACAGGAACGTTGCTTACGGGACATGGAGGCCGCGTCCACGGATGTCCGAGGAGACAGTACAGAATGTGCGGCAGCGTCTTTTGCAGTCCCTTAAGAAGAGCCTGCGTCGATTATCACAAGAGATAGGGATGTCAAAGTCAACTGTGCAAAGAGCCGCCAAAAGAGCCAAGCTGTTTCCATATCGCGTTACAGTCGTCCAGGAGTTGAAGACTACAGATTGGGAAAAGCGCGTGATGTATTGTCGTTGGTTGCAAGCTTTGTTGCACGACAATCTAGGAATCCTAGACTATACTTGGTTCACAGATGAAGCTTGGTTCCATCTCTCCGGTTATGCGAACTCGCAGAATACTCGGTGTGGGCCGCCGAAAATCCTCATGTGTACCATGAGATTCCACTTCATCCCTTGAAGATGGAAGTTTGGTGTGCAATTTCCCGACAGTGTATTATTGGACCCACCTTCTTTGAAGATACAGTAAACACACAAGTTTATATACACATCTTCAGTGAATTTGTGAATCAGCTGGACGATCAAGAACTGCGTCGCGGTTATTTCCAACAAGACGGAGCAACGTGCCATACTTCCAACGTGGCCATGGCAGAAATTGAGTCCTTTTTTGGTGACAGGATAATCTCCAAAGGATTGTGGCCGCCAAGATCCCCGGATTTGATACCATCTGATTTCTTCTTATGGGGTTTTCTTAAAGGTTGTGTCTACAGAAACAACCCACGATCACTGCAAGAGTTGCGAAACAACACTGAGAATGCGATTCATGAGATCACACCGGAGACTCTACCTCGGACTTTTCACAATATGGAACGCCGTGTACAAACATGTCTTGACGTCCAGGGAGGACACTTTCAGCACCTGCTGTGACGGTCATGTATTCAGCATGAAACAAGGTACACGTATTGTGAATTTCATTTTCCTATGTATATTTGTTGGAAATTATAACGTTTTTTTCGGGTTCGAAAGCTAGTGGGACGCACTGTAATACAACTCGCGAACTGCAGAAAAAACATTAGGAAGTAATATTAAGTGTTAATTATGCCATTTGAGTGAAAGTATTGGGGTTCATGCATTAAGGAAAAAGGACAGCAACATTTATCAACATGGCACCTATTTTTTGCAAATATTACTGGTATTTGGCGATGCATATTTTTAAACTATCGGAACTAGCTTACGGACGAAATACACATAAAAAAGTCTCGGAGAGGATTCGGACCCCTCTAAATACGCCTCTATTATCTGGGAACAAACAGATGCACACACAAAAGAATTTTCGTCTTAAATGTCCATGGTGATTTCCGTTAGAATAGTTAACCATTTAAAAACCCTATGTTACGAAGAGAAGAAAGCAGGATTCCCCCCGATACCCATTCAAAACGGGATTTTCCCTAATCATCCTCTGCATGACATTCGTTTTCATACTGTGTTGTACATACAGTTCTCATTGTATTATGATTATCTTCTTCTATGATTGAAATAATAGAACAGAAACGGGATTTCATTTATTTTCACTTTAAATTATTTTATTTCGGAATTTGTCTTAAATCATCGATTCTTATTTTGAAATGCAAGTGATTTAAATCAATCCACCCTGCTTTCTATTGCCCTTAACAATAAATAAATAAATAAATAAAAAACGAAAGATTCGGCATGAAATTTCCAGAGAATAACTGAAAAGCAAGATAGCCATTTCTTCCTATGTACAGAAGAAGTTATTAAAGAGAAAGAAGTAATGCCTCATGCTCTTTATTAGTATACAAAGTGGACGTGATTACTGCTAATTCTCCACACTTTTTTAAAAATCTTTTTTCCCCACATAAAGGATCAACAAAATATATATATATATATATTCATTTATTTTAGGGTGGTCCTTAATTCTCGATTTTCTTTAAACGTACCCCCTAAAATGATTTCATATCGGACCGAAGTAAACAATGAGAAAAATTAGTTTCATTCAGTAATATTAAATGGTGCCTCGAGCGACCTAAAGTTTTCAACAGTGACAAAAATCTGGAATACACATTTGTAATTTAGAAACGGCTGAACGTAATGGCACCATATCTTGGATAAAGCTAAAGGTAGTGGAAATATTACCACACCTCATTTTATGTAGTACCATCATGACAGCCATCTTTAAATAAATTATCTTGGATTCAGGTTTAAAATTTCAAATCGAAGGAGGGTCATATGACATATCGTTTTGGGGTAGCGTTTCACCACAAACACAAATCCGACAAGATACAATTAATTATTTACCTAAGAATACTATCTGCAAAAGGAAGAAATCCTTTAATGGAAAGTCTCTCGAGCCTATTGTTTAGCGCTTTTATAGGCCCCTTCACAACTCATTATTTCTGCGTAGGCACTTTCTCCAACTGTAATGTGACGTCACTGCGGTGAAGCAGGGACAAATATCCTGTGCTAAGCCAATGTTCAGCCGTAGCGATTTGCAAAGGAAAAGAAATTTTAAAAATGCGAAAAAAATAAAGACTACATACTTATAAAATATGTACTCACTTTAGCAGCATTTGAAGAATCGCTTTGCATCCACTATCTTAAGAACATTCATTCTCCGAAGTTCCCGTGTTTTTCTATTCAAAAACCGAATTCTGAAGAATGTCCTAGACTTGTCGAATAGTTTCAACATAGAAGTCTCTTTCTTAGGACATCAAATGGTTGGCCAATCAGATTTTTTCTTCTTTCTTAGATTTTTTTAAAATATAACTTCTTATTTTTATATTGCTTCCATCCACCCGGAAGAAGGTGAAACGAGACCACCACATAGCCTTATATTACCATTATTCAACTTGGAAAGAACTGCAACTATCTTGAATCCTAGGACTTCAACTTTCGACATGATTTCGAAGAGTAACTTTTTAATCATAGTCTTATCGAAATCATAATACACTGACTGTTTCTACAATCTATCAAGCCTCGAATCATTGCCACCTGGATATTTCTGTGTGATCCCAAAATTAAATCAATCTCTTCGTCATAGCACACGCGCTCATTAACATTCATTTCATCAAGAAAATTTCTCCACTCTATTTAAGCAGCCTCTTGCTCCGTCAAAATTTGCAAAACGGTGGTAAGAATACCAGGAGAAAACGGTAATTTTTGCAAACAACGTCGAAGTGTTGACACATTGGGTACGGGGATTCGCACTTGTAACCGCAGATGATTGTATAATTTATCACTGAGGCGCGTTGTGTTAATGCAGGAATGATAACAGTCCATCTTAGTTAGTTTAATAGTTTTTCCTTGCTATTTATTAGCATATTTACCTGGTCCGGTAAAAAACTTCTACGTAATATATCCAACTATATCCACCACCTGGTTATTAACCACTCTATTGAAACGATCATAATATATTTTAGAACTGGCCTTTGAAATTAATTCTTTATTATATTTGCTTTCCAATTCTTTTAACTTCGTTTGTAAATATAATTATTTTTTCTCTGTACATACTGTCAGACCTTAGTTTTTCGTTCTCTTCACGCTAAACTTCGGAAATAAAATGATCGGAATAGACATTGGCGTTTTCAACTTTAAAGGTGTCTTTCCGACGGCATTTCTTTTGCCAGGCTTTCTGCAGAGGATTCGAGGAGAAAACATGATAAATAACTTCGGAACGCTTAGTATTTCTACTATGATTGCGACAAGTACTTTAGGATTTAGGATTTAGATTTCTGGGCTCTCGGCATCTACGCGACAGGTACTTGTACAATTCGATAGCTTATAGGTTAACATGAACACTATAATAATACATTTTTCTCAATACAGGAAAACAAGAATCACTCACTTCCCTGCAAAAATCAAACTAACAAGCAAGAGTGAATGATAAGGACCTTGGGCGGAAGCTGTTTCTGCTCCCGCCGTGACGTCACGATTTTACTGCATCTTCGGTTTTCAAAGAAGGGTAGTTATGACGCGATCTTAAAAGAGCAAAGGAACAGTAGGGTCGACGGACCTTGCCTTTAATGTACAGGAGTGTTTTCCAGACTTTTCCTTATGGCAATGGCCTATTAATACACATAATTATAAACGACACCCTTCCTTTTTTCTTTCTTCACATATATATATATATCTAACACTCCGATGTCCTTACACCATAAGAAACCCATTTCTATGTACTCCTCATTCTACAGTCTTACTTTCACGATCTTACTGCATTAAAAACAGAAAACATCTAGTGCTACCATTGAATGCTGTTCGCACAAAACTGCAGAAATCAATCTCGATCATGCAGTTTTAATGTGCGAAACGAAAATAAGGAAATTTATTTACATTTTATTACATATTTATATTTTATATTTTATTACTAAGTCTTTATTCATTTAACATTCTGAATAAATAACAAATAATTTCGCGACAGCCTTCCGGTTATCTCGCGACTCCTCAGGGTATAGAGACATCCAAGTTAGAAAGCTCTGATGTAAAGAATGTATACAACATTGAATTTTGTATTACCTGTCCCTGTATTAACTTCTACAAGGACATTGTCTCCAGTTACAAAAGTCTTACATAATATAACTCCATATATGTTACATTTTTTTTTTAAAAGTAACTGTATCATACTGCACAAAGTACTAAGTATATACCATTGGAAACTGTATTGTTACATTTAAATATTGGACTTAAACTGAATCTGGAAATTATTTTTTGAGCTTAATACAACAAATAACGTATACGTAAGCAGTTCAGATAACGATGCAAAAAGGTCAACTGGTTTGGGTGCCTGGATCCTCAAAGATAGGGAAAAGAGAAAAAAAAAATATTACTACAAGACTGTTTTACTGTTCTTGGTCGATACAACGTCACTGATAGAGCAGAAATGCATACTCTGACAGCAACGGGAGAAACATAAGACGAAGTGGTGATAAGTAGATCTTCCACTCACCGATGTCGAGAGAAACTCCCTATTGAAGTTAGACAAAGAGACAAGGAACACTTTCAAAGAACATCAATTACATTAATTGTGTATTAGGGCGGAAAACTACTGACGAAGCGACTGGTAGAGAACCAATAATTATTACAGCCAGCTACCAATAATTATTACAGGAGATGGTCAAATAGCTCATTGGTGTTTCCGTTTGTCATCATGAAAAAGACGATCTATTGTTTCTACTACAGTTCATTCACCTAAAGAATGGAACTTTGTCCAGTACGGCTTGTATCAACAGTGATTGAATTCTGTTACACCGGAAGCTCCATAAAGATTTTCTATAACTTCCATCCTTGCAGACAGCCTTTGAATCGGTATTTATGAATTGGTTTTAAAACCTGTATTTAGTAAGTGTGGTGTATCAGTTACATATAGACCGGACGCTTCCCTATTGAAGCGTGTTCAGAACAAGTGGTCTACAACAGATTCCAATTACTTTATTCTAGAAATTTGCTATGCACTTATAAGGAACAATATTTCCAATGTAAGAAGTGAAAGAATTAAATTTTGCTTTAATGTATAGAAACGGGAGATTATAGAGAATTTTTAGAACTGACTATCGAATTCCTGGGTGCTATACCTCCTCGAAGCATTTTCTTTCGTTTGCCTGGAACAATTCCCCATGCAACGTGGATGAGGAAAGCAATCTACTGTTAGAAAATATTTCTCTTTCGCCAACAGTTCCGTTCAACGAAACAACAAGAAACAGGACTTCGAAAAGTATGCACTGTTTGATACGACTCTATAATGCCTCAAAAGCATCCCATTCACCACTGCAAGATCTGCAATTTCTGAAAGGTGTACATACTTACAGAAAAGTAGATGCTGAATTATCTAAAGTTGTTGTTTCAACGTTTTCCCGTCATCTCTGGTATTTGACAGAGGAACATGTAGTGTTTGCATTTCTTGTCGATGAAGTTAGAAAAGCAGAAGAACGGATTAAGAAAATTAAAACTACTAAATGAAATACTGAAATAGCAAAGAGCTTGAGATATGTGGTGAAATGATAGAATTTCTTGTGAAACGATTTTCTTTATCGACAAAAACACAACACTTCCTTGATACACTTCAAGATCCAAAAGGCTTTCTTGAGTATGATCCGATTTCGTGGTCAAATAATGATGACTATCTTCAACGAAAGACTGTAGTTAAATTTCTTCACGTAACAAACGATGCATAAGAATACAAAAATGTTCTTACGAAAAACGAGAAACAGAAGCAGTTTATTTAGCAGATACTGTAGACCATCTCTTCCTGGATGGGATAAAAGTAAATTTTACAAATATGACTGAAAACTCACCATAAACCTATTATATAGAGGATATTTCAATTTATTTCATGTTTCCTTATATTCTTCCTTCTTTCTTTAGAATGTTATACGAATCATCTTTGTGTAATTTTATTTGCAGTCTATTGCGAAACAAAAATTCAAATTTCTCTAGCAGCTGTTTCAAAGACACCAAAAATTCCACAAATATGCTATCCGTAACTAGACAAAGTAACAGTGCATTATAAAGGAGGATTTAGTTTTCCACATGTAATAACTGTTACGTGACTGAAGGTATCTTGAAAATATTGCCAGATTCACGTTTGCGGTGAAACGCTTCCCTAAACGGTATGTCACATGACCCTCTTTCGATTTGAACTAATGAACCTGAATCCAAGATGGTGTACTTTAAGATGTCCGCCATAATTATGCTACATAAATCGAGGTGCAGTTCTACCTTCATCCAAGATATAGTATTATACCCTTCATTCGTTTCCAAATTACAAGGGTGTATTCCAGACTTTTGCCATATAATATATACCGTAAATGAAATAATAATAATAATAATAACAACTTTAGATCGCTTGAGGCTCGATTTAATATTATTGATTAAAACTAATTTTTCTTATGGTTTACTTTAGTCCAATATGGAACTATTTTAGAGGGTACATCTAAAAAAATTCCAAAATGTAATTTTTCTCCATATAAATAAGAGCTACCCTGATCGATCTCCAGAAACTGTTTTACTTTCCATTATTTTATTTACTACTGAAAATAATGTTCTTTTATGATATAATCATATACGTAATGCCTTATTTTATTTTAGAGGGTACGTCTAAAAAAATTCCAAAATTTAATTTTTCTCCACATAAATAAGAACTGCCCTAGTCAATCTCCAAAATCTGTTTCAATTTCCATTATTTTGCTGACTACTTTCATGATATAATCAGATAATACTTTATTTTGAATTTTGTGTTTCAGCTGCTGTCTTTTTTCACTTTCATACAATTTGAGTAATGTATCGAGAGAAATAAATAAACTACTTACTCTAACCCTGTTCCTTGCAGACATCCTAATTTTGTACCTAAACGGAGGAAATCTCCGATGTGCTCTGCGAAAAAACTCCACTTTTACGGCGTCCTGATCAACAGGCCCACAATACTCATCCCAAAGTTTTACTCTTTCTGTTGTACTACATGATGTCAAAAGCTTCTGGTCCTGAAATAAAACGTAAAAGCGTCACAGTGTAGAGAAAAACATGGATGAAATTATTTGTAGATGGTTTATAAAACTAGTACTAAACGAGCGAACCACATATCTCATTCAAGTTGGGAGAATTCTGAAAGTCTTAACCTTGAAAAATAACAATCCCAATTAGTAAGTGTTCTTACGGAAACCGAAGCAATTTTCATGATTTCTTAGAATGTCTTCTTAAATTTGGAAATAAACTGACTTAAGTAGTGTGGGTGACAGGGAAGCTTTATATATAAAATAAAATAAATAAATAAACCAACATATAGCATTAAAATCTAATAACTTTTACAAAAGTACGTATTTGTTAAAAATACACAAAAATGCTTCTTAAGTGTATGAGGAAGCTCCCAAATTTGGATAACTTCCCCATGATTCTTTACTAATTTCAACTCAACGAAGCTTCAATGAAAATATATGCTATAGTGTATTAAAATGTTACAGTTATACTGGAATATTATTATCAAACGTGTATGTGTAAACTTGCAAAATGGGGTTGATTTTATCCCAGCATCCTTGACGTATATCAACTAAAATAATAGGGTATTTCCTAAGAGAGCCTACTTTATCTACAATAGCATAACTTCTATGAAAAAATCATAAAGATAACACATAAATGTTCATTGAGTTGAATGTTAAATGAATACATATTTAATGGTATAAGCTCGCTTCAATTACAGTTATTTTTAGGAACTGGATGTAATCACGAAAGTTTCTGTACATATACCACAACGAATGAAATTGTTTTATTGTAATATTAGCTGTTTCGACACTCACACCACTGTTCCCTCCAGAGCACGAATTTCTGGAGGATGAAGGGGCATTCACCACTACTAATATTTTGAAAGAAAATTCTTCCCAACTAAAACCTTACTGCAAGGAGGAGTGAAAAAAAATATACTTTTGTCAGAAGATTGTAAATTAGTTATAATAATTCATATAAAGGGCTAATTAACATATATGCCTAATTAATGGGTAAACTTGTGGTTAACAGTATCTCCAATCTTACACAGGTTAGTAGCTATGGATATTCAAACATGTAAACTCTCCAATGTGTGTGAAAGTTTTTTTTTTTTTTTTTCTCCCGCATTTCATCTGTTACGATTTCGTACCCTGGTTCCCCCTGTAAATAAAATTCGACACCACCACACGAACAGAATGACGTGTTTCCTACAATTATTACACATTTAAAACAAACAGTATATACTTTTAAATGAAAATTTTTTTGCAGAATATACTAGACAATAAGACGATTAACTGTTGACTATATATGGATTATAATTAAGAATGAGATTTAGAGATTCCATGTTTAAATTACAATTGTTTGAGTCACCCTTACTCTTTCTATGGATTTATTATTATTTAAAGTTTTACTCTAGTAACCTAAACGCCACACAATTCACCTTATACCAAATAACTCGCTTCCACATAAACTCAGTCCGCATTTGAAACTTCTATGATCAATAAGTCAGAAAGGAGCTAAAAATTAAATACGATAATCAGTATGTCTTATTCTTTTCGCAGATTCTTTTATCTTAATAAAAACTATTTGACTGGAAATAATTTTCCTTTTGTTATGAAATATACGTACCAAAAACTGTTCCGCATGATTTGGACACATCCAACGTCCTGTTGGCAGTGATGTAAGAGGAGGATCAAGGCAATCTTGATGGAAAAGTAACGGGCAGTAGTCACATGCAACTAGCGGCGCTTTACGGCAACTCCTGAAAGAAATAACATCATGATTACTTCATTAAAATTGCTTCCTTCACTAAGACGGAAAATACACACTCCAAACCGAAACAAGATCTTCCTCACGGCTATACTGTTAGCGTACGCGCATTTGCCGCAAAAGACCCAGGTTCGATTCCCGGAGGGAGTTTACGTGGTTTGATTTCCACGTTAAGCTGTAGGTTCATGTCTCATATAGGCTTGGTGCTGAACGGGACACTAAAACTCCAAACCAAACCAAATCCAAGAAAGTAAAACACCTGAATGTCTGTTAACAACCAATCAAAAAAAGAACTTGCCTCATCTGCACCAAAAGAAAATGGCATATTTTAAATGTCATATTTACGCGTATATAATGTGCGTCATTTTATTTACTTATTTCTTTGTGTGTGTGTAAAAATTTTAGGCTTAAAACTTACAGTGCACAATAGGCACGTAATATTTCAGAGCTATATGAAACAACTCAGGATTTTTAGTCACTATAACTACGTAGATTTCTTGATAAAATTTTACCAATATAAAATTAATAAATACATTGAGTTAAATAATTACACTTTTACATATTTACTCCCGTATATTACACATCATTGAAGCCATACAAGTTGCAAAATATTAACTATCAGAATAGAATAATTACAGTACAAAATACATCTTTAATCGTAATGTAATCAGCTGGAGGATAGGTATTAACATTACCTGTTCAAGGATATATTTCACCAAAGGAAATACTGGTATTAAAGTTCTTTCACACCGATAACGCTTTCCCAAAATTCTAGTATATATAAAGGAAATTTCCCGTGGGAGAGAAATGCACATTGCAGAAACCTTATTTTTATCAAATTTGAATAGGTAGCGCAATATACAAGAATAAATACGGTAATTAGGTTAGATTTTTTTTTCTGAGACAGGATTTCTTTTTCAAATTCCTGGATTTTTTGCTGTTATATTACTACGTTGTGTCTTTTAGGAGAAATATTACTTATTTTCGTTTTTTCTTATCAAAAACGGATGTACCTTATATCTGGTTAAATATAGTATAAGTATATATAAGTTTTTTCCTTTTTTTCAATGACTCTACTTACGATTCACATTTGTGAAGTTAACTATAACACCGCAAAGTCTCTAGTCTATATAAGACTTATCTGCAGAGAAGCTGAAGAACGTGAAAGGAAGGAAAGTGAAACTAAATTAGCTGTATGTAATAAGTCGAACAAAGTGCGAATGGAAAGTAAATTACTTATAAGAAAACAATGAAATCAGACTTGCACATATAAAGAAAGCACGCTATACTATATACCAGGGGTGACCAACGAGTCGACCGGGAAGTCTTGAGAGCTGGTCTGCGGTGGTACATTCTCGTACTGGATTCCAATACGAGTAACTCCATTAACAGTAACCAGTATAAAAGTACATTGCGCATTTCGTACAGTTTAAAGGAAGAATAAATACAGCTTAAATAAGAACCTGTGCTCTGCAAACTTTTTCAGCACTGTTTTGTTAAGAAAATATTTAGAATCTAAGTAACGCATTTGTGTTCATTCATAATAACCGTACGACACTAACAAAGACTTGTTTATTCTTAGAAAAGAAGTTACTTATCCTATTACTTTGTTTGAAACAAAATATTTATATACGCATTATTTAAATTACTTTTGGATTATAGCAGCTTTTTATTTATTTATTTTTTAAGGGAACACGTTGCTGCTCATGACAGTACTTGTGAATTTGTAAGGACCCTAAACATGCATTGTTATTTGGGTTGCAGGCAAGAGGAAAGATCGGAAAAAATAAGTAACTTCTTTCTATTCTTCTATTGCGGTCCTCCATTTTAGTGGTAAACAAACATGGTTATGGTTCTTGGGTCATTATAGTTGGGCACCATTTGTCTACATTAAGGAAGTTGACCGCCAATGATTTCTGAAATGAATCGCAGTCCTTAAGCCTAAAAGGATTAGCCACTCTCTGTTACATATTATAATAATATCACAGAAACAGATGCACTTTTTCGAGTATCGGTTCACATATTGCCAACTATGATGCTGCAAACAAAAGCAGCACAGTGATGACTTAACACAATTTGCGTATAGATTCTCAGCACTTTGCATTTTTTTAAAAGTGCTTTCACATGCTATAGTATAATGTTTGTTTTCCTTTTATTTCCCCTCTCCTTCCTATACTGTTCCTCTGCTTCCCTGATTATAGCTGTTCCGTAAACCTGAGACGTTGCCGTATCATAAGTAGTCCGAAAACGGAGAAGCAAAGGATCCCTTCAGTTTTCAATTTTACGCTAACTTCCAACACAACACAATGAATGGAATTCGGTAGGCGAAAAATAAATAAATAAAACAGAACACTTACTTTCTACATTCGAAGCAAACTTTCACTGGTAAAGGAACTAATCCATTATCAAGCTCATACGGCTTCTTCTTTTGAACCGAATTTTTCTTCCGTGTGACTTTACTTGGACCTTCAAAATAAAGAAAGAAATTCAATGTAATCTTAAGTATAAGTTATGTGGCTACTTATAGTTTGAAGTAGATAGTGATAGTTAAAAGCGAATAAACAAATTTAATTTGGAAGGTAATGAATGCAAAATTATCATTACCGAAGAAAATAAATAAAGAAAAAAAATCCTAGAAACAGAATTTTGTTGATTCTCATGTTCGGGATGCAAAATAAGGGCATTTTTCTTTGTGAAAAAATATGTCTTGAATTAATTCGTAAACGCGATGAAAAGCAATATAAATATGATGAACATTTACATAACGTCCTTTAAAAAAAGATATGACTATAAAAAAGTACATAAAAAGCCACTTAAATATCCACTTACTCTTCCCACACACCCTCCAGAAAATAAAAATAAATAAATAAAAATACAATAACAATATCCATCTAGAACAGGAAACCTATTTTGTCTTAAGGGCAATATTGAAAATGACCATTTCCCAAGAAGGCCGCATATGACAATTTTCAATAGATATAATTTTTTTAGTTATTTTACAGTTATCAGTTACATTAATAATGTACATAAAAATGTATAATACTATGAGGAACATTCAAATGAAACCTGGTCAGTACGTAAGGTGGCACCACGTATCTGCAGGTATGGTGGCGCCATCGATTGGTTGAGAGACTGACGCGTGCGCACCGTTTGACGTTGCATAGAGACAGTGTTGTTTCACGCCGAAGAGAAGGTGGTCACACAAGTTATCGTCCACTACCGAACATGCAGGTGAGTAAGCAGGAACAACGAAGAGTGATTCGATTTTTGGCGGCGGAGGGGACGGATGAAGGCTGTGTACGGTGAGTACAGTCTGAGTCGTGCAAGTGTTGTAGAATGGCGCAAAAGATTCTTTGAGGGGCGCGAGTCACTGGAAGATGAGGCTCGTCCTGGACAGGCTCATCGTGTAATCACACCGGACATGATTGCAGAAGTGAATGCTTTAGTCTTGGACAACCGCAGGATCACCGTGGACGAGATCCATCGGTTACTGGGTATTAGCGTGGGCACCGTCCACACCATAATGCATCAACACTTGAACTTTCGAAAAATTTGTGCGCAGTGGGTTCCCCACCAACTGACCGCCGAACAGCGCAATACTCGAATGGCGCTGTCTTTGAGTCATCTGTAACGTTATCATGAGGAATAACGGCTTTCTGTCGCGTATTGTCACAGGGGATGAAACATCGTGTCACAATTTTGAACCGGAAACCAAGCGTCAGAGCAAGCAGTGGAAACATGCGACTTCACCACCTCCAAAGAAATCAAAGGCCGTGCACACCAGTTCTGGTACGATCATGATGTCCTTTTTTGACCATAAGGGCCCACTGCCTGTCGAGTTCCTGGAACGGGGTGCCTAGCGTTATCAAGCCACTTTACAGAACCTTAGACGAGACATCAAGTCGAAACGCCCAGGCATGTTGTCTAATGGCGTTATCCTCCTGCATGATAACGCCCGCCTACACACGGCCAATGCGGTGAAGACGACATTGCAGCAGTTTCGGTGGGAAACGCTGGAACATCCACCGTACAGTCCCGACCTTTCACCGTGTGATTTTCATGTGTTTGGACCTCTAAAACAAGCTATTCGTTGACTGGGTCCAGGCCTGGATCCAACAGTAGCCTACTAGCTTCTTCAAGGATGGAATCGACCGGCTAGTGTCGCAATGGGATAAATGTGCCAACAGTTTTGGCGACTATTTTTGAGTATATGTACTGTGTATCACTACATGTGTGAGTATGTGTCCTGTTTATAATTACAGTTTTGAGTTAATACAATCGTTACCGTTACTTTACAGTAGTGACCGGGTTTCATTTATATTTCCCTTATATATTATTTGATTTTTCTCTTTTCTTTTTAGTTTAACGTCACACCGCGGGATATATAATGGAAGTTAAATTTTAAAACTGAACAACAGTCCGAGGTGCAAGGTATTTTAATTACTCTACAGTACTAGTATATCACACTTAATTCTGTCTACTTTTTTGTTTTTATTTTCCAAGTTTTCCTGTTGAACTAATTTTCGATACTTTGTGAAATGACGTAAATTCTTTTGAATCTACAGCTACCATAGGGAAGGTTTTATTAGTGTCGGGCTAATGAACTCAAATCGTACTCACTTCTGCTTCTTCAAATTATTATAGATGGTTTAAAATATATATACACATATTAATCGTCGAATTTTCGCTCCTAGCAGATTTCATACTATATTATTATGTAATCATAATAGATCTATTATGTATTTATACCAGATAATAGATTTCATGGGCCCCTACTGTTACCAACTCCATGTTAATGAACAATCACAACTCAAAAGTCAATGAATTCCTGCATTATCAATGGACTGAACTTTATTCCTTCCACCACAGGGTGTTCAGAAAGTCGCTAAATGCATTTTAACTAATTTTATTTAACCCAATGTCTATAAAAGCTATAGTTATATTTTCGCTGTTGGAAATTTTAAACTCATAAAAATTACAATTCCAAACTTGAAAGAAACCAAAACTAAATTAAGAAATCTTGACATTTGTCGGAGTTGCCCTTCTCCCCCCTATAAAATGGCCCTTCTGAGAGCAGTCCTCGAAAATTCGACGTTCGATATAATTTTGTAAAGTCGGTATCTTTTAAGTTGGATAAGATTTCCCTTTAAGTTTACATTACAAATGTCCAGTTAGTTATGAAGCGTTAGTTATAACTTGAAATTCGTTTCTGTTACAATATTAAGATAAAACAATAGTGTAAAATACATAAATAAATAAATAATTATACTCTAACTATAATCAAGTTATTAAACATAGTTTACAACTAATGATACATACTAATATCAAATCCTACGCAAGCTATAGACTCAGAGGTATTGATTATTTTAAGTCTACACAAGCACATATACGCGAGAAAGTAAAATTACAAAATAACATATTTTGCGCACTTTATATAAAAAAGTTTCACATCTATAACACGTTAAAAAAGAAATTGATATTTCATAATAATCTTTACTATAAGAATGTATATATATATATATATATACAATGAATAAGAACAATTGTAATACCTTTCTCTGTTCCTGGAAAAGAGAATGGCGTTACCATGTCGTGAGGAAGTTCGAATTGTTTCGGATTCATTAACGAGGCAGCCTTGGCTAAGATTTGTAATGGATTTCCCGGCCCAGGAGGTTTCCTTTGATTCTTATCTCCTGCCTTTTTTCTCACCCCTCTTCCCTCCATGTCTCTTCTCGTTTTGCAATCTCTTTCCGTTTCTTCAGAGTCTGTCTGTTGCCGTTTCGTTCCTCTGCTTTCATCGCTAGATGTTTCCTCATCTTTCTTCTTACATGAGCGAAACTTCGTATCACTTTCAGATTCGACTTTCGCACCTATTGAAAAGAAGAATTAAGAAGATAAAATCCTGCAAGGAGAATCAGAAACACTACAATTCGATGAAAATTTTCTTAAAGAATGCAGTCCTTTATTTAGAGATTACCTGTGTGCTCCAGCTTAATATTAATGATAAAAGTATAGTCCCAAACATGATTGAAAATAAAGAGTACTCAACCTTATTACAGTACAGTTGGAGAAAACTTGATGTTTCTTATAGTCTTCTTTGAGAATTACGATTAACCTTAGCAGAGTTCAAAATTGGTATTTTGATACTAATAATTTCGATGCCTCTTTTAGTTTTTAATCCTTCTATTTCAAAGCCTTAATAAAGATCGGATAGGAAATTTTAGATGCTACAAATGGTAGTTTGTAAGTAGTGAGCCAGCTGTTCCGACTGAAGATTCCTTTAGTTTACTTGAAAACACGTAAAAGAAATATTGGGATAGTACCAGAAGTTCAGGGAGACATTTTATTATTTATTTGTACTAACACGCGAGTATGAACTCAAAAACAAAGGGAATGTAGTCGCACTGCTTTTTATTCCACACTAGCTGAAATGCACGTTCCTTGCACGGGGAGAATTAGGTTCATGGAACTATTTGAGCCTCCTCTTCCCCTTAGGATACGCCCTTTACGCAAAGTTACATGGCAAAATACCAGATTGAAGTAGGAACCAAGAATGTTCAAAAACAAATTTCAAACTGTTCACCCGTCTCGCCGAGAAAAGGTCACAAACAGGTAACGTCGATTTAAATATGAATAAAAAAAAATATAGAAAATGCCCTCCTCCCCTTAAAACGGGGATAGAAAAATCCCCTTTATTTTTGATAAGGAGTCTATATACCGAGCTTCATCTTCCTAACTTGAAGGGTTTATGGATTTTTGGCTGAATGTTTGAACCCGCTTCCTTCATTAAGATGTGCCATTTAATCAAAGTAAAATTATTAAAAAGAAAACAGTCCAAAGTAGGTACTCATTATGCTCCAAAGTTCATTTCAAACTGTTAAACAGTTTTGCTGGTATCGGATCACAAACAATAGGAACTTCGCTTTCAATGTGATGAAAGAAATTATAAAACATCCACTCTTCCTTTAAAACGAAAATTTTTCAAAAACGCTGCAACAAGTGTCCACTTATTTTTAATGAATAATTTATATACATCGAGACATATTGTATTTTATATATAAATTTTAGGTTGCCTCTACCGCTCCCCCAGGATGCGCCTTGAACCACGTAATACGATAAAAGCCCAGCTCAAGGTAGATACTACGTTCAAAAATTAGTTTCAAGTTGTTCAACGTTTCCCCCGTGATACAATCACAAACAAAAGTCGATGTACCAGTAAAGAAAGAAATTATAGAAAATGATTCCCTCCTCCTCCTTAAAACGCGAATTCTCAAAAACGCTCGGACATGGATCTACTTATTTTAAAGGAGTTTATATACCAAGTTCCATCAGACTAACTTGACAGAATCGTGAGATATTCAATTCTTTGCATATATTTTGAACCTCCGTTTCCTCTTTAGAATACGTAATGTAATCAAAGTAACAAGATAAAAACGCAGTTTGAGGTAAGAGATTACATTAAAAAAAAAAAAAAAAAAGTCATATATGATATGATCACAAACAAGATCCTTTTCATTTTTATATAATAATTACAATTGAACACTGTTACAGTGAAAACAAAATTCAGTGTTTGAATTTGACCGAGCGCAAACAAAATTCATTATGTATGATTCCCATTTTTTCTTCCATAGTATTCTGTTTTGATGATGATCTCTTGATAAATACATATTTTAAGCCAATTCTGAACTAGGTGTGTACAAAGAAACACGACTAAAGGAAGTATTATAATCACATTCAATACAAGTTTTGGAGTATTTTGAAGGTAGATTTTACTTAAAATATAATAATAATAATAATAATAATAAAAAACTGTGGCACTTTTGGACTGGGGAAAATTACAACAACGTTGTTTAAAAAAAGATAGTGTACATATCTTGACAGTACTAGGAACAATAAATATAGTTATGTTAACAAGGTTGAATAGTGTTTCGACAGCAGGTAGCACTCTAATTCCTCAACTGCCATTAATGAAAGAAAAGGAAGTTTCTTACCTTTCGTATCTTTGACTGGCTTGCCTTCAGATTTTAGATTTGTACTAGAACTTGATTCTTCTTTCTTTCCCTGAAATCACAGCAAGTACTACTTCAGCGAAAAATTATTTTTTAAATAATAATTGTAATATCATAATTATAATGTATATTCCCCTATTGTCGATTTAGTTTATTTAAATATACTTCCTTTTACTAAATTATAGCTTTTCCTTACACATATGCAAAGGATAAAATCTTTACTACACTGATTAAGTGAGACTACACAATTGGGAAACGAAATGTTTTAACATCCCACGACTATGACCTTTAGGCTAAAGGAGACGGTTTATTGAAAGTGAACGGAAAAATTAAATTTTTGTACACTCCCACCGGGAATCGAATCCGGAACTTTGTGTACCAAAGGCGCACGCGCTAGCCACTGACCAGCGGGCAGGGCTTTACACAATCAGAAGAACAAGCTTCCTCGACGCTATGTGAAAAGCATACGCGTCTTTGGTGTGGGAAACCCGGATTCGATTTACGGTGGAAGTTCAAGTGTTTTGGATCCCACGTTAAGCTGTAGTTCCATGTCTTATATAGCCTCGCTGCTCAACGGGACGCGAAACTCAAACGTAATCCAATCCAAACAATCGGAAGAAAATTCCGTTGCATTTCATGAACCTATTCTGATGCTTTAAAAGACTATTCAGAAAGAGCCTTTACTAGGCAAATACTAGGATGGTGCTTTGAATTAGAGCCAATTTCCGTTCTCATAAAAGATATTAAAATAATAATAATAATAATAAAATAAAGCACAGATTCTAAACAACCTCTTCGCCCCTTTTCTCTTCGATTTCACTTCTGTGTTCACGAACAAAAGGTACGTGCCACATTCAAATTTGGAACAGAGTTGATATAATTCCACAAGATTCACACATACAAGTTACTTCCCAAGACACATTATGTTTACAGACGGAAATACACAAAGTAATTTTTAACTTTTTTCAACAAAAATCTTAACCGATTTCAACACAACATCTGTTTGAGGCGTTTCATGGTCTAGGTCCAAAAATTACCATCAGATCGTAAAGAAATTTATTTGGGACCACCTGTAAGGCGTACTCTTTCAAACAAAGAAAGAATCACCAAAATCGCTGCACCTACGTAGAAGTTATGCATGAACATATCCAATAAATAAATATATATAAATAGGTTGATTTAAGAACCTATTTTCTTTAAATCGGTTTAAAAAAAGTTTCGAATCGATATTTTTATCACATGACATATATATCATGATATTTATTACAGATACTTCAGGTCAAAGCAGTCAAAATATAGTATTTCCACCATGACCATTACAATAGTTACAGCAAACGTGTACTTAGGTTACAATCAACTGAAATTAAATAAATAAATTTAAAAGATTTTACATTATGACTGTCTTAGAACTGCAATCCAAACCAAAGCTTATCTTGCTCTACTCTTTAAATTTCGTTTTTGTATGTTTCACATCATTTTCGGTGTTAATCAATAAGAAACTGCTAATGTATCCTTATGAATACCAGGAACCACGGCGGGCTCCATGGCAGGACACTGGACACAAATTCAATTTCATTTACATTACGGGTCTTTACTAATATTGTTGTAGGCCAGAAACCTGAGTACGGAGTCTATGTAATTCCTGTGAGGCACCCAAATTTGTGCATCATACGAAAGATCTTGAAAACAGCAACACTTAAAATTTGGTAGTACTACCTAGTTTACTTTTTACTTATATATATTTCTTAATTTTCAGAATTCACTATTCAGTTATTCACTAAGCTTCATGGAAGTGGGTTGAGCGTACTTCAATAATTGGTTTAATAATTCACATTCTTCTTCCTTATTACGCGTATAAAATAATTAGGAAACCATCTTACTTTAAGACATTTCCCACGAATCTCCTTTTAATTTAAAAGCACTGTTGGAAAATCTCCCTCCTACATAACCTTCCATCTAAATTTTGGATGATATGAAGTTCAACCATCGTTTAATACAAATATAAACAGAAAAGCCAAATGAAATTCCGAAATAAAAGTGAGTATTCAGGAATCTTTTCTTTTAACAGAATTCCACTAACAGAAATTAAATAAACTTGCGGTATATCGAAGGATAAATTCCACATAATTTCATATTTTGTTCAAAAAGAAAGCAAGACACAATTTGCAACAATGAAATAAAAAACTTACAACTGTAATCCTACAGCAGTGACATAACCAATCGCCCATTGGTATATCATCCTCTTCCAACGGTGGATCACTGTAATAAGAAATAAATGAAATTAAGTTTATTTAAAATTATGAGGCAGAAAATGAATGTTATTTCAAATAATCAACAGTTATTACAAACTTTCGAATACAATCAAACAAAAAACAAACAAAAAAAAAAACTGTTGTAAATTAGCACATGTAGCAAGTTATATGCTTATAGTTACCTAAGAAAACATAAGAAACACATCTGTATTTTCAACACTCATCTTAATGTTTGCTGAGAACAGATGATTGTGAATAATCATCAGCTAAATAAGTATCCCGGACAGAAGACTACTAAGTGCGAACTTTATTCGTAAGGCGTCATACCACTCTGGGCGCGGATTACAGCTTTGATTTTCTGTGGCATGTTGTCAATGTAGGAGAGAATGACGTTCAAGTCCAGTTTGGAACCTCTCTGGAACAACTGGTCACGCAGGGGCCAACGTGGGAGGATATTGATGTCTCCTCCTCACGGACAGTTCCAGCATGTTTCCAATTTTCTCGATAACGTTGAGATCAGGTGAATTCGCGGGCCAAATGAGATGTAGGATGTTCACTTCATGTTCAGCACACCATTCCCACAAAATTCTGGTTCGGTGAACGATGCAGTTGTCGCCTTGGTACTGGGATGTGACCATCTCGCAGAAATTGGACAAATGGAAGCACCTCATTATGCAGAATGGACACGTAATCACAACCTTCATATGGTTGAGCCCCTTTTTTAAATCGAATAATGAAGATACTACTTTAGTGTCTATATATAGATACTAAAACTTAAAAGGGTTATGTATACTAATTAAGAAGACAAATCGTCATTGAAACATCTACGGTCAAGAAAGCCACTGTTATCTGAGTTCTTAAGTTGAGTTAAAAGCTTTGATTATATTAAATATGTTTCCTATTAATAAAATAAGTATGCATATTCTTTATTGTTTCATTTCTGGCGCGTGTGATGAAAACAGATAAAACGTTTTCCGAAACGTAAGGCTCACTTAGAACTTCCATCTTGCTCCACTTCCTAAGACAGAGTTTTCAAAGTTGGTCCTTAGTTATAGGTTTACAATCATCCTTGCATTGCCCTACTAAAGAAGGTTGAACTGCAAGCAGTGGGATGAGAACACCGTGACGTTTATTCCCACGCTTGCAACATAAATCGATTCGTAATTCTGTAATCTGCTACAAATGTTCCTAAAAAGAAAATGCCTCAAACACGCGAAGAAATAAAGAACATCCATAATTCATGATATAATGGCCAGCACATGTGTTTCTGGTGCTTGAGATCCCGACTTGATTTCTAGTGGAAAAATACCAAACACTACAGTGGCATATCCCACTTTAAAACTGGGGATACGGCAGGGTTTGCCCAAGTGGGCCCAGCCCGAAAAAACCCGTGAAAAAACCCATCTTAAAACCCACCTGGGTTTTTTACTTTTTTGTTAGTGTATTATTGGTACAACTAAGGTAATCACATTGAAAGTTATTTTTAGCAGATTTTAAACTTTCTTTGGGCGAATTATATGCTTTCATGTTAAGATAGACAACGATATTCAACATAAGACCTTTATAAAGCTCTAAATGCACTGAATGAATGAATAAATAAATAAAACCCTCACCTTAGCTTGAGATAATTGTAGAACAAATTACTGTGTGGATTATGCTTATAGCCTATTTGAAGTAAAGTAAGCGATTGTATGTTTTAGAAAATACTTTCCATGAATAGTGTGTTTCCTGACCTGGCACCGCCGAGGGACGTTATCCCTCATACGTTGACGGGTTTAAGGTCATAGGTGCCGGTACTAACAGTAAATATGTAACTACATTAGTAAAACTATTAGTATTATTTCTTACCTTTGATGGTAACAAAAGTATTCAGTAAAATTTGGATTTCCAACAACAGTTAAGTTCAGTCATTTGTTGCTAGCCTTCAAATAAGCATTCTGTAGAATCAACACTAGCAATAACGTAAAAATTCTTGTCAAAATTAAGAAGCTTAATGCTCGGAGCTCCGAAGACTACGTAACATGGAAGTTTCGATGTACAGTAAAGCAAGCTGCATTTTCAGGGAAAACCCGTCGTGAAAGAAGTGTTCGGGAAATTCCCGTAATTGAATGCACAAAGCATCGAAAGTGAACTTCAACAATAAGACCATTTATTTTACGTTGAAAAATATTTTAGACATTTTGATGAATTATGTCTTTGTTTTAAATTAATATAGCTATTTGGTATCCATATTTGGCGAACGTCACTGAGGCTCCTAGGATGACTCGTTCTACATTTGTTCGTTTGTTTGCCTTTACTACACAGTGTTCAACTTTCGGTCTTTTAAATTATCAGGGTACAAACCAGAGACATTCTAAATTTTCTGTTTAGATTTTGGCAGCATACCAACGTAAAATTACAAAATGGCGCGCCTTAAAAAAAAAAAAAAAAAAAAAAAAAAAAAAAAAAAAAAAAGCTGATATCCACTGGCGAAAATCCCGGGGGGATGATGGGGACATATCTCTCACAATCTTGGAACTGTCCCCCCTCAATAATCCGATTGGAAATGTGTCTTTTAGGAAGAAATGTGATGATTTGTGTCCAACTGTCACAAAGGAAAGTGAGATGAAATTGATACCTCCCAGAATAAGCCTCAAATCTGACCGCCTCCCAATGTTGAAGACAACTCTGCTCCCCTACCCATGTTGTCCCGGAGTCCCAAACAGGGGACATAAAATATGACGATACTATTATTACTTTACAACTTTAAAATCAGACTGGCAACATTGAAAACTGTTTACAGGGAATGATCATATTTGGATCATCCCTTGTAAACAGTTTTCAATGTTGCCTGTCGGATTTTAAAGTTATAAAGCAATAATAATGTCGTCATATTTTGTCCCTTGCGGAGGACGCCGGGACCGACATGGGTAATCCTTCCCAGCATTGTTTTTCGCCTTCATAAATATTTTGTACATCGCATATATATATATATATATATATATATATATATATATATATATATATATATATATATATATATATATATATATATAAAATATAAAATATCCGTCTTACCCGTCCCCCCAATGTTGAAGACAAATTTGCGCCGCTGCTGAGGTCTTTGAAATTTTCAAAGTAGAAGCACGAGAGACTAAATTAGCTGTATATATTTTGGCGGCATAAAATTTCAAAATGGCGGCCATTTTTCAAAATAGCGGATGTCCAAGCTACAAGGTGCAATTTTCGGACTTTTGAAGTTGATATTTTGAGGGTAGAAGCACAAGATCTTCTAAATTTGCTGTACAGATTTTTTCGGCGATCCAAGATAAAATTTCAAAATGGCGGCATCTTTTTCAAAACAGCAGTGAATAGAAAGTTGTTGCAAGTTGTGACAATGACACCCATAAAATGTAAATCATATTTTAAAATTTTTACCCCAAAGAGATTGAAATATTTCGAAAAAAACCAATAAAACCCGAAAATATCCGAAAAAACCCACATGGGCCCAGGTGGGTTGGGTTTTTTCAAACCCTGGGATACGGTGACTGTGGTAGAGCACTCACCTCTGGTGTCAGGGATCCCTGGTTCGAACCCAATGGTTCATGAATTCTTTGTTCCCCGCTCTCTCCCATATTCCCATTCCACCAATTCTTTTATAATCGTTCACTTTATTAATCACCCGTCCTTCTTAACATAAGACATAATCGTACAAGTTAAACCAGAAATTTCACTTTCAGCTATACGTATCATCTTACATAGTCTCGATGCTGGCAAAAGACGTAGTAGAAATCAAATAAAACTTGAGTCCAGTCGTAATTTTCTTTGTTTCAGACTAAACAGTAACTTTCACCATACCAAAAAAATAGGAGTCGTAAAAAAAAAAAAAAAAAAAAAAAAAAAAAAAAAAAAAAAAAAGTTACGGTCTTCACTTTTCGAGTGTACTAGTGTCAATTACCCGCTTCGCTGAGTTAAAATAAGAAAGAAAAAAAAATATGTTCCGTAAATCAGTCACTTTTTCTTATTACTGAAGTGGTCATTTTTATACATATATCTCCCCCATCCCCCGCCCCTAAGTTGCGGGGCTGAATTTGGATTTAAACAGCATCGGAACTGTCACTGTTCATCTCAGCGACCCCGAAAACCATGAATTCGACACCAATATCGGTTATTTTCGATTTTTATATATATCCATCCCTCCCCCAAGTTGCGGAGCTGACTTTGGATTTCAACGGTAGCATTGGAAGTATCACTGTTCACCTCACCGACCTCGAAAACTATAGATTCGACATTAATATTGATCGTTTTCGTTCATTTTTACATATATATCTCCTCCCTCCCCCAAGTTACGGGGCTGAATTTGGATTTAAACGGCATCGGAACTGTCACTGTTCATCTCAGCGACACCGAAAACTATGAATTCGACACTAATATTGGCCATTTTCGACAAGTTTTATGTATCTTTCCCCTCCCCTAAGTTGCACCGTCAAAGTGAAATGATAAAAAACACATCCCAGGCCCGAATCTACTCACTAATATATAGTTATAGATATCAACTTAGTAAAAAGGTCAGTTATTGATAAGGGCATTAACTAAGATATAAAGAGCAGCACTCAAAGAAAATATGTGACTGGCCCGGGTAAGTATTGGGTGCGCACGCGCACGGCAATCCGGAGGCTTGAGTTAGATCTGCGTCTCAATCACATTTTTCTCTTTTAAATTCAATGTAACATCTACAGCAAAATTAAGTTACGCTGAACATCGATCACAGCATTCATTTCTCAAATAGAAGCAAATGGAATCACTAAATGCCTTGAAATTATACACTGTACATGGAGAATCTTAACAGCGCCACGACTTGCAGACAGTAAGCAGTACTATCACATCCTGAATCTCTGGATAAGTTTCTTCCGCCTTTCGAATTGCTGTCTCCTTAAACATAACAAAATTTAAAAAGTACGGAAGGAGTTTCGGATCATGTATAGGAGAATGTTCAATACTAATGCCTAGCCAAATGAACAGGTTTAACTGTAGTGACTGGTGGCGGCGATTGGACGTTAAAACTGGGGGAGGTGGGGGGCAGGATATGATCTGCATATTTGTACTGTATATCATTCTTAGTTTCCGTGGTTGTTTCTAACACTATGTTTGACGAAATGTTGTTTAACTAATAGGATACCGGTACTACCTTTTTTGGTTAAAATATCTTATATCGTATTTCATTTTTTATTAAGTAAATTGACAAGAGCAACGGAAGCAGGTACTAGCCCTTTGTACTCTTAAACAACGAAAGTGTAAGAAGAGATTTGATTCCTTGCTCATGGACATCTTAAAATTCTGACTGGAAAATTGTGTGATTAGATTATTTAATAACAAATTTGCAAAACAAATAAATAGAAAGAATAATAATAATCATAGTAATGAATAATGAGGCTTGTTTGTAGAAGTTATATTGAAACTGGGGATGAATGAACACCTTAATTTTTAATTCTACAGATGCTATTAAATGTATGTTGTTATTCTTAGAAAATGAAAGACAGTAAATACAACAAGCATATGTTACGACATTTAAAGAAATATTTGCTCTTGCAGCTTTCCGAAACATGTTAGTTGCCATTAGGTGCAGTTTTCACTTTTTTGGAACACCTCAAAACACAATACTTAGAATCACTCCACACACCAGTTATACAAAATAATCCTAAAACCTAGAATTATGTTGAATTCGCTTAATTTAATTGTATATACATTCGTACACCCCTAAACACACCACTTCACTCGTATATTACACTGCAAAACAATGGAAAATATAGAAGTTGTTTCTTACTACTCTCTTTTTAATCAATAGTCCTTACTATTAGAAAGAAGAAAAGATATTTTAGGAACTGTCAATTTTGTGCAATTAAAGAATAACTCGTGAAATATTACTTCTTTTGCGAAATGTTCTCACAATTAGTTTCAAAGTGGCTAACATATCGAGTCCTTGTAAGAAGAAATGAAAGTACGCTGGAATTGTGCTTAAATAGGTTAATTTTTGGATTATTTTCCGTGGCAATTAAAACGCAATTCCTGTAGCTTTCTTAACTCCACGGAAAGACAACCAATAAGTATTCACACAACGGCAAATATTATATGGCACCATTTTTTTTCTATGAATCAGTAATACATACACAAACTTTACATTTCCAAATGAAACTATATACATAAAGGGGTTACTCAAAAAGTGGGGGGCAACTGACCCCTAATCGCCCCCAACGTATATGAGGTAATTTTGTTGGGGAATTGATATGTTTAATGAGTGTGTTTTACTCATCTATTTAAGAACTGTTCGTGTTTCTTAATATTTCCATTAACTCGCTTTTCTAAACCCTGCCAAAATCTTTCAAAAAATGTCTACTCCTATCAAATTCTTACAAAAAATCGTATACAGAAATCTCTTGGAGTCACGATTTACGATGGTCTATGTTCGACCACATAGCTTCTGGCTAAGTACGGTCAAACACATAGCACATCGTAAACATTTCAGTTTCCTACACAGATAATATTCAAATATTATTTAAATCAACAAACAAAACTGAACTAAAATTAATGGAGCGATACTAATATACAAAGAAAACATGATTCGTACTGTAGGATTATCAGGGGATATTGTGGCACACATTTGTGGTCCGAGTGGTCCCTATTTTTGATCCCAGGTCATGTGAGCTTGTGATGGACATCGTGTCAATGAGTTCCTCGGGAGGATGGTTTAAGAACACAGGTCCCCCTTTATATAACTAATAAAATATATTTTATATAACTTGTTTTGGTTCCCTTTTGTTCCTTATTCTTTTTCGTGTCTTTTTTTTTTTTTTCCAGTATTAGGAAGTTTTTAATCGCTGAAATATATTATTACCGAAACTAAGAACACTGAACTTCAATCTTTGAACAGTCCATTATCATGTTTGTTAACTACGCAAGTCATATGTAGGTCTACTGTTAAAATGAAATCTTTGAGTTTTACGTCCCACGCTTATGCCGGTTAGGCTGAAGGAGACGGTGATGATGAGTAATGAATGAAAAGGTGGAATGAAGAAAGTGGGAGGAAACGGGAAAACCCCGAGAAAACCCACGCACACGTTTGTCCACCACAAAGTTCACTTGGCGGGAGCTCGGATCGAACCCGGGACCCCAAGCACCTTAGGTGAACGCTCTACCACTGAGCCACCGCGGCCCTGTAGGTCTATTGTTATATACATAATGTAATAATAATGTTTTAATGAATTATAATTTTAGATAAATTATTTTTTTTATTATTTCTTTGATCTTACGTGCATATGTTTTATTTTAATTTGCTTTTTATTTTATTTTTGTTATTTCCATTCAGTTTCGTTTACGTGTTCAGAGTCGATGTTGAATTGTTCATTGTCGGTAGACGTGGTGTGTGATTGTATTGTGTGATCTGTCGAAGTATTTATATATGGTAATATATTGCTTTACACCTCGTGTGTTCTATGTACACTTTATAGTTTCTTTTAGTGATCTATTTCTTGATTCTGTTGCGTTTGTATATGAATTTGGATATTATGGGTTCACAAAATGTTTTTTCTGGTATACTTTGAAATTCATTTGTTTGTCTGATGTTATTGATGTTTCTCGTTAGTTTTGTGTTTTAGGTCAAGTTTTGCGAATTACGACAAAATAAATTATTCGAAATTATGAATTAACCAGCATTCTACTTGCATTGAAGTATTTCTTCTAATAACATATATTCTAAAATAATGTTTGGAGGGTGTGGAGGAGCTCTGCCCCCACTATTATTTTATAATCTAGATTATTCGAAGAAATCCTTTTATATAAGTGGTATTTTGGTTAGTCAGCACTTTGAAGTAGTTTACTTTGTCGTAATTCACCTAATTTGGCCTCTGGGTGGTGACCTGTGTTCTAGAACCTTGCCTCCTTTGGGCTTCTTCCGCTTCCGCTTACATTCTCATCTCACAAACTCTTTCATAGAACCCGTCTCCTTTACCCTACAGCATGAGACGTAACACCACTGTTTATATATACAGCGTGTTACATAAATGTGTCACAACATTTTGGGTACAGATTCCTCACATCAAAATAAGAAAAAAAAAGTTCATATGGATCTATGCCCAAAAGTGGATGGTTCCGGAGCTATACGGTAAAATGAGTGAGTGAACTTTAAAAGTTTATAGCTTTACTGCTATGAGACCTATTGTAGTTTTTTTTTATTTATTTATTTATTTTTTTAAAAACCGACTACCGTAAGTTCCATAGTAGTGGAGCTATAACTTATATGAAGTCACTTATTTCACGTTTTCGGCACCTTGTAACTCGGAAACTATCCACTTCTGAGCACAGATCTATATATGAACTATTTTTCTTATTTAAATGTGAGGAATCCGTTCCCAAAATATTGCGACACATTTATGCAACAACCTGTATATCAGAATTCTAAGCAAATCGAAACTCCAAGGCACACAACATATACGAACAATATTCCACAGCATAAAATTTTAGGCTGATTAAAAAGATCAGTCGACAAAAGCACGGAAAATGTACCAAATGTTTATCGCCAAACTATAATATATGGTTGTTAATGGTGACAAGAAGTTTCACGTTCTATATTAGTATGCTCTATAGTTTGTTAATAATGCAATCAGTAAGTACTAAATTGTTATAACAACGTCTTTTAGAAAATTATATAAACTGCTCTTGAAACTAACTACATAGATTAGCAGGTAAACTGATCGTTAATGTGTGATTCAAGTGGCTTCTTTGAAGACACCACGTTGTTACTGCAATACTATAATTGCCTGCAATGTTTCAATTTATTGCTAACAGCGAATGGAACAAATATAAAGAAAGATTGCATAAGCTAACAAACAGCTCATTTTTTAAAATAATATTTATTATTATTGTTTAATACCAAAGATGCCTCAGAGTTTAAAGAATTTGCAATGATAATGACTAAATTCACGATTTTTTGGTGCTAGACATAATTTTTATTACTGTTACAATGCATAAATTAGGCTGTCTTGCACAGAAAACATTTAAGTAACAAACTTACACCGTATTTAGGTTGTGCCTTTTCCCAATGCAAACAAATTTTTTCAATGCCATAAACCTTTTGCACTTTCATTATATTCCTATAATAATTAAACAAGAACATCAAAAGTGGGCGGCATCAATTATTTCCGCTTCAGTGCAGTCGCATTAGGTGAAAGGTACTGAACAGGAAGTAAACGGTTATGGCAATATTAAAACTACCAATCACCAATTCATATTGATGAGTACTTCTACATACTAATATTTAGCTACTTAGAGCCAAAGAGTGACTAAGTAAGTGAGAGAGAGACACATATGAAACTGTTATCTGCTTACAATTTTCTGGCCTTGTGACTTTACTAGTACTGTGTTCTGAGACTTGATTAGGCAGAATGTTTAATACAAGACTGAATTTGAGTCGTATATGATGTACAAGTTTTGGTACTGTTTGTACGAGTATTTAGATTAGAAATTTGGGCATTACCCGAGCAGACGGTTCAACTAAATTTTGGCACATTTCTTGCATTTTCAGGTTATGTTAGAGCTTTGTATCTCTTTTAGCAGGGCATGCATTAAATAAGGAGCTCCGTTACTACTTGCAGACTGACTTCAGGCGGGCTCAGTATAAATAGTGTGGATATATGGCATAAAATACGAATCAACTTGTGCTAGGTAGCCACTAAAAAGTACAAACCGAGTCTGAGCAGGAGCGCAGCAGAGGGGCCCGAGAGGTAGCAAACAGGCACGGGCTATAGTATACATGAAGCTGCATCAGTTCCCGAAGGAGCAGGACGCTCATACTTTTAGGGATTATTCATTGAGTATGTACGAACTTACAAAGGGGGTAACAAAGCGACTTTTACTTACTTATCGACTGATACGAAAATAAAAAAGAACGCACTGTACTTTATATCTGCATGTGTAGTGCCCTTGTACTTTATCTATGACTATGTGTGTGTGGGGGGGAATTTAACGCATATCGCATGTCTTGTGCACATGGATACTTACTATTGTACTACGTAGAAAATTTATGGTATTTCACGTACAAGTAGTAATAGAACACAGAAGAAACGCAGATCAGGGGGTTCTCATGTATACTATTACCCAGGCGCGTTAGCGACAGGGGTATACGCATAAACGAGGATAGCAGAAGAGCACACTTACACTACTTACATTTACACTCTCATTCCTTCACGAAAAATGTTTCACATCGTATTTTACCTATAAATTTTCTATTCAGTAGAACTGTCTGCTCTAGTGAACGCGAAATTTGCACTTTTTCCAAAATTTCGCACCTAAAATTCCCACCTCTAACAATGACCTATTAGTCATGGAGATCTCACACTTGAGATTAAATTTAAGAACACGTGCAGTAATTTCTCTACTACCTGGAAACTAAGGAAATTACTGAAAAATAAAAGAGTTAATATACTCTGCATGCATGTACAAACCTCTCAAGATGAAGAGCACACTGTATTCCCTACATACTTTATACTAAAAATTAATTAGCAAGGAGATCGCTCCCTTTTGAATGTGAAAATACCGGTTAATGTATACCCTCATAATTTCACAGCTTTGATATAAAAAAGTTGACATAGTATAACGTCGTGACGGTACTTCGAAAATTTACTTAGAAATATACTTACTGACACTGTAGGTGAAATGATGCAGGGCAACGATCGCAACACAACAGATCTCCCCCTTCACCACACGAGTCACAACTATCATGATTATGCCCTTTCCCTGGTCTCTTATAGTATGGATGCAATTCCCTCCCTTCTTTCTTCTTAACTTTCGAGCTATCCTCACTCACTGGTGGTGCAATTAATGCCTGAATTTGCTGCATAAGAAAATGAGAAAAGCATATTATTTCAAGATAGTACAGAAACTTCGTATCAATCAAATTATTGCCATCTCTTTGGCACTTTAACAAAATTTGTTTGAAATTCAAGACGCCATTTTGATACAATTTTCTACCTTAAACTTGAATTTATACTTACAGGCATTAATCCTCCAGAAGTGTCCAAGTCGTATTCAATGGTTGTCATTTTGTTTACTAACAATAACTGAGATATGAACACTTATCGTCACATAAACACACGTTAATAACACATCAGTCACTGGTCTAAACTACTTTGAAAGAGGCTCCCGTTGCAAGTATACATTGTGTCAAGGCTTAAAATAATGCACTATAAACACTTTTCTTTCACATTACGTAGCCAGAAGGAAGTGGAACAGTAACATTATTATCTGGTAATAATCATAGGGAAACAAAATGAAAATGTCAGTCAAAATACGTAAAATTTTCTTCTATATTATGACTCTACTCGTCTCACTCACGAATGTTGAGGTCACAGGTGCGCATGCGTAACAAAAACACAAGCTTAGCCAATCATTGTAAACTATTCTTTCCAGTGAAATTCTACAGTGCAACAGTGTTGTCAAGTACCAACGAATAACTGTTTGAAGTTAAATAAACACTGATAATCGCAGATTTTGTATCAAGAAACGCAGAAAAATACAGAAAACAAACATGCTAACATCACGGCTCATTCTGCACAGATTTGCGTCGGTGCAAAGCGAAATTTGTATTTAATTTGCGACAGTCGCACGGTACGGAATAAGGCCAACGTTTTTCTATTTTTTCATGTTTTGTAACAAAAAGTTCCCGTGCAGCAAATTTAATGACACGACCAGAGATAATTGTTCATTTTTTTTTTTTAATAATTTATCCTCCTTGCAAAAAGATTTGCACAGGGTGACATGACACTGACGCTATTGGATACAGATAAAGTTAGAGTGGGCCATCACGAATATGGCTATGGATATAACGTTTTCTCAAAAGAAAAAAAAAATGTCCTCAAGTTGGTTAGAAACCAGTGGTGGAATTAACAGCTTTTCATCCGGGGCAACTGTAAACAGAGGGGGCATGAAAACACAAGATTTAAAAATAAAAAAATAAACATAAAAATATTATTAAAATATAAGTTTGAGGAAAGCTGAACTGTACGAACTAAGACATAAATAATAATCCAGGATTATATTCAGTGGTGCTATTCTCCCGGTTCACCAGAATCGGTTGTTAAAATATTTCGAGTTCGGAGAATCGTTTGTTATACCCAGACATAACAGTAAGCTATACAGAGGAATAGTAAATTTTACTTTATCTGTTTTCAGAAATTCTTACAGCTACAGGGTTAAATATATGGGGATATATGCAGGGTCGTTCTGAAATGTGATTAGTGCCATACTAAATAGTTCGACTAACAATATTTCCTGCAGTAGACAAGCCTTTACTTTGGAGCTAATCATACGTCAAAATGACTCTGCATAAGGCCTATAATATCTCAAAACAAAATATAAGTGTTTATTTCTTAATCGTAAATGCTCAAATATTAAGAATGAGAACTGGGATCAGATGACTATAGTGGTGAGGGTTATTTACATCTGGAAGGCATATATATATATACCGTGTTATCAACAATTATCGATCCATTGTTGGATTAAGGCCTTTCCAATGCTTTTAGAAAACCATCTATTTGGATAATTCGATTCAGGATATTCACACGCTTTTGCCTATCTTTTAAGATTTGTTTCCTAAGAAAGTTTTATCTATCTACCTACCCATCTACTCTCTTTCTCAACAAACACACACACACACACACGGGTGACCCAAAAGTAGGTATACAGTCCCGTGTTGATCAACCTATTGCTTTTTATATCATTTTTTTTATCAGGTAGACTTAGTTTCTTTATTAATTGCTCTTAATGTCTTTTATTTATATCTTAAGCTCGGAACAACCGAAGCAAATAAACTTATAAAGCTAGAATGTTATACTTGATCAATGCAGGAGGGCATACCTACTTTAGGGCCGCCCGAGAGAGAGAGGATTGGTTGTTGAAAAATTAGAATAGCACCACTGATCTTATTAAATTATATATATATATATATATATATATATATATATATATATATATATATATATATATATATATATATATGAAGAGTGAAATTTTCTACATATCCTATTTAATAAAATGTACTGGCCACGGTAGGCCTACTAAATTTCTCGATGTAATCTCTTAAACTAAATGACGTTATACAGTTATAACGAGTGGTGCTATTCAGCCGGTTCGCACTGGTTCGCGAGAACCGGTTGTTAAAATATTTCGAGTTCACAGAACCGTTTGTTATACCCAGACATAAGCATACACATATATTCATAACGCATGACCTAACCAAGAGTGAAATAAAGAAAGTGAAATTTGTGAAAACATCTCTGTATTTTTCCCGCTCGCTTGCATTGTTGTGAAAACAAGCAACTTTGAATTGTTTCAAGTCAATGGGCAAACAGAAATTTGAATGGACGGGCGCCAAAATATTTATCTGAAGCGACCGATAAAGTTTTCCAGTCATGTCAATACAAGATTTCCAGGTCTTAATTGTTAATTCTTTCGGATGCTCCATATTTGTAGAATAAACGTTTCAAATTTCCAGACATCAATAGACTGGTTTTGGTAAAACGTTGACTGAATCTCACTAACAATAATACACTATTGTATATTCTGTCATACGTTTCCCCCTCTTAAAGGCGGTTTAGTTTGAACATGACGGTACAAAATACAATAGAAACACTTCTTAGTTCGACAAATAAGGATAAAATATATATAGGGTGTCCTAAAAATGGCGCACACAAACAACAGAGAGATATTCTTCAGGTTAAAATAAAGCAAAAAATCCCTATAATATGGCATACTTTCCAAGGTCTCTTTCAGCCGATATAGGGAATCAAAATTTCACTGAGACAACGTCGCAGATTAAATTGGAACCATTAGCATTGCTCAACGAATCCACCAAGGAGTTACATCGATTGTTATGCTAGTAAGTGCTGCTATTATCAACTTTAACTTCCATCTGGAAAGAACCGGTGTAACTACAGTGTTTGATAGATAGGTTGATCTCTGTGGTTAATTATCTGTGACGCTGCCACATAGTGAAATTCATCTCCAAACGAGCAAACGAGGACCCGAAAAGTATACAATTTTATATATATTTTTGCTTCGTTTTGACTTGTAAAATAGTACTCTGTAGTCCTTGGGTGCCATTTTTGAAACACCCGATATATATGTTTGTTGGTTGTTTCATCAGTTATGGCTTGATAATCATGTATTGTAAGATGATTAATGAAATATTTATTTGAGAAGTTTGAACAAAATTAAGAGACTTTTCTTTTTTAAGAAAATCGATCTAAAATATCTTCGAGAGTATATTACCCATTGTGGATTTTTAAACTACTCCTTGTGGATTTTTTCATGACAATCTCAAGCTACTAATGAAATTTATTTACGAGACATGAACAAAATCGCTCAAGTCGTTTTGAGAAAATCTCCCCCCCCCCCAAAAAAAAACATAAGAGTAAGCTATCGACTACTATCTATTATTATATAAATCACTATCGTTATCCCTGTTCCCATCTAAGTGGAAACTTTAGAATATCTTACCAATATCAAAAAGTAACTGTGACAACCATGACGTTCAAAATTATCGGTCCATTGCCTTAATATCTGGTCCAGCAAAGATATTTGAATCTATCGTTTATCAAAGAATTTTTAACCATATTCATCCTTTAATATCTTCATATCAGCATGGCTTTCTGCCGAAGAGATCTACAACAACTAATCTTGTTGAATTCATACACTTCATTGTGGATCAAATTGACAGTGGAAATCAAGTTGATGCAATATATGATTTCAATAAAGCTTTTGATACACTGGATCATGATATCTTATTGAACAAGCTTATTTCATTCAACTTCACTCTCAATGCTAGACAATTTCTAATGTCATATCTCTTTCGTCGCAGACAACATATAATATATAAAAATATAATAACTGCAAGTTTCATTGTAACGTCAGGGGTTCCATAGGGCTCAAACTTTGGTCCATTATTTTTCTTAATTTTTATAAATGATCTTCCAAATGTCTACCAAATTGTACTAGATTATTATTTGCTGATGATGTAAAACTCTGTCGAAGAATTTCCTAGCCCTCCGATGCTCTCGCACTACAAGAAGATCTAAGCGCACTACATGCTTGGTGTATATCGAACAAACTTAATCTTAGCATAAAAAATGTAACTTTATTACATTTACAAAGAAAATTGATAACCTAAAATTTAATTACAATATAAACAACACTCCCGTACAAAGAGTTGACACTGTAACTGATTTAGGGATCACTATTAGCTCCAACTTTTCCTTCAATAAGCATATCAATCGCATTGTTAGTGAAGCCTATAGAAACCTCGGCTTCGTAATCAGACTTGGTGTGAACGTCACATGAACTGTGTTGTAAGATGATTTACATACTTAAATTTTGCGTGAAATTATGAATATTATTACAACTTAATTAGGGATTTGCATATAAAGTTTATTGACATTTAAATACTTATCAGCGGTAGCATATAACTGTTATTAGTATTTTTATGCATATATATGGTTTATTGTGTTATGTAACTGAATAGTAATGAAGAACAGGACAGGATTTCAGAGCGAAGCAAGGAGAATTTGATATTAATGAATATTAACTTAGAAGAAGATAGCAAATTCTATATTTTAGATACGCTAGTTTGCTTACATGGAGGCAGAGAAAGCCTCACAGAAAAAAAAGGACTGAAAGAAAGCATGTGTGCTTAACGGAGCGTTGGACTCCCACGTCGTAGAAGATTTTTCGAATCAATGTAACCATCTTCATAAGGATAGAAAACCTAATAGCTTCAGGTTTTGCTTAGATGGATAGCTAGTCTCATTTCTTAGTGTTATTATAGGTAGCAGCATACACTATCACTACCGAGACACAGATCCTACGAAGACAATGCTTTAAAAAGTCATAAAATTTTTAGCGTATCGATGTGAGAATACAGGATACAAAGAGGTGCTAGTTTTTTTAGACACACCCCTTTCTAGCGTGTTAGACTCTTGAAGCGTCCTTTTGCCAACGGAACATTCTCAGAGAAAGAGAAGTTGACAATTTCAAAATTATGGGCGAGTCCACTTGAGCTAGAGGGGTAGCTGTCTAGAACGTTGTTTGTAATGGTTCCATGACATCCGCTAGATGTCTCTGTCAAAATATAGTTATCGTCTGCTCCGCCGATATGATTTGAATAGTAATATGTGTTATGTTATGTAAATAAACTTTCTGGGTGTTCCCGTAGTATTAGACATATGTAGCTCGATATATATACTTTGTTTTGTAAAAATGGCTTGTACTAATACCAGTTTTAGGCCTAGTTAATGGTTATGGAAGGTATTCGGAGAGACTAACACATACCTCAGTTTTTTTTTTAATCTAGCCGAGAATGCAATACTGTTGCAAAGGAGAAGCGAACTTCCAATCAGTTCTACGATGTTTATTATCATGTGTAAGGCTACTTTAGCCTTGTTTAGGGTCATTCTAATTTGTTTATATTTTGTATAGCTTATTTAATTTGTTTAATTAACTTCATTAATCAACTCAGAAAACACAATCCTTCAATGCATCCGTTTCTGTAATTTACCAAATTCAATGTCACTTGTTCAAACAGTTCCTGGTGTCGCCGATAGGTGGCTTCACCTGTCAAGGTGTCTAAGTAAACATGTCAAGTGACGAAGTTTGAATAAGTGTGGTGTTTATTTTAATATTTTATGTAAATACAGCACAGTGTGTGTGAGTGAAAGATACTAAACTGAAGCTTGATTATTAAGCTATATGACACTCATAGTAACATTCAAAGATGCTATTGAAGTGAACTACAAAGTGGAAAAGAACATGAAAAAGTGTGGTATTTTGAGTTATTTAGGTCACTGGAAACTCACAGGTGAGGGATGCACCTTCACCCCTATTCCAGTGGAGCGGGCTATATTGGTTTGACCCAACCCAAAAGTTGAAAGAAACAATGAACCGCAAAAGAATAGAACATTACTCGGGACAACCAGAAAAGACAGTTCTTCCTGAATCGCGATACAGTGTACATCGAACACTGAAATTCGTAGTCGTGGTAACCGTCAGTTACGTGAAACTTAGTAACATTTAGCTATGTGTTAGCAATAATAATTCGTCAAGTACAAAGAGATACTTAGTGCGTGTGTGCTTTGAAATGGGCAATAATAGTGAAGTTAACTACGGTATTTCTTCGTTTACTCCGAACTAACATTCTCGTGGTGGAATGGGAGAGAAGGAGATACCGCTAATAATTACAAAAGTGTGTTTTACAAAAAGTCTATAAAAGTGATATAAGACAAAGTGCTACATGTATCACAACTTACTAGTGGGAAGAGACAATGCTTTACCCTATATTTCGTAAAGTGCTTCGCACCAGTAGTAAATTTTGCCATTTTTACGTCACACGCCGGATCACTTGTTTACGTTACTAATAGTGAAATCTAAAGCTAGTAACATCATTATTGAAGAAAACTCAATGCCGGATTCTGTGGGCAATCTTCAATGCTATCTTATAGCCTAGTGTATTTAAACACAATTAAATACAAGAACTGAGCCATCTTGCTTGTATTAAGTAGGCGGGTTTTGTGCAAGAGAACGTCAGTGTGTCCGATGATAAGAGCCTAGTGAAAACTTTCGTCAAATAACAAACATATTCTCTAGTTGTATCGCACCAAGGACTACCCTTTTGAACCGCCACTGGTGTTACTGAAATCCGATGGCAGAAGAAGGATGACGGTTGACCGAGCCTAGCAGCACCATAGGAGGGAAAGAAGTATGGTCCACAACATTGGAAGAAACTCGACCCGGAAGTTCATTCAATAGTGAAACCAGAGACACTTCAAGCAAGAAGAGCGCGGCGCCTTAACTTCAAAAGTGCACGAACGATAACAAATTCAGAGCTCAAAGTGTGATAAAGAAATATTAAAAAGAAATATTTTTTTTTCTTTTTCTCAGGTCTCATAGCGAGACCGCGCGCGCGAGTGCTCTTGTAATAATATTTTTGTGCCTCTGGAATTACAGAAGTGGTGCATTAAAACAGGATTACCACTGGAATGTTGACTTCTTTATTGTTTGCAGTTTGGCCGCAAGGTAATGTGTTACCCTTTTGTTTATCTTGTTTGCTTTTCAGGCCAGAAGCTGGGTCTATCCATGGATCGTAATTACGATGAGCGTATTTTGGGTGTCTTTCGCATACAGGATGGGTGTTAAAACCATAGTAACCTGTAAATCAGAGTTTCATGCATAACAGGAATCTTGTTTATTTTTTTTCAAATTTTAATTTTATTCAATCTAAGACTCTACCGACTGACTAATTTTAGTAAATTAACTTTGTGGCAGGAGGTTGTAGTGATTTAAAGTAATTATCAGTTTAAATATTAAGATTCCTCCCACATTTGCATTTTTAAATATTAATGATTTTCGTAATTTATTCATAGTATGCAAACTCACCTTCCTCCCGCTCAGTAGAAGCTGACAAATAATTCTACAGGTACCGTTAGGTACTATAATTAATATAGAAAGTAATGGTGTGTGTTGGCAGTCGGTTGGGTTAGGTTATTAGGGTTTGATGACCTTGTTACGTGTATTAGAAAGTTGTTATATTTCTGTTTTTAATTGTGCTGACATGGAAAGGTCATGTGTTCTTTTTCGAGTTTGTATACGTGTCTGTAGAGACTTTATACTGGGTATTTTTAAAAATAATAATAATGGAAATTTGAATTAAATCTATATTTTTTATTGGTTCATTTGCTTAGCAAATTCAAAAGAGAAACTTGTTTCGAACAATATGTGAGAGAGAGAATAAAAGATTACACGAACAATATGTGAGAGAGAATAAAAAGATATTTTTCTAATATATTTAACGGTTCGATTTCTATTTTTTATTGGATCGTGTTATTTAAAATAACACTCGTTTTTAAAATAAGAAGCTCAGAACACTTATAATGTGTGACACGCACTGGGATCGAACCCGGGACCCTTAGCACCAGAGGCGAACGCTGTATTGTACTGTGAATAAACCTGGTACCCTTAGCATCAGAGATGAACGTTGCATTGTACGGGGACTGAATATGGGACCCTTAACACCAGAAATGAATGCTGTATTGTACGGGGATTGAATATGGTACCCTTAGCACCAGAGATGAATGCTGTATTGTACGGGGACTGAACCCGGGACCCCAAGCACCAGAGGTGAACGCTGTATTGTACTGAGAATTATTGCAATCCTTACATGTAAATTGGCGAGAAAAAAAAACATATGGGAAATACGAAGTGTGTGTATGTATGATTGAATGGATTATTTATTCATCGTTTTTATTCCTTATAGTTAACTTCGTGTTTACAGCCAAGTTTGAAATACGGAGCGAGTGAATTGTTCTTCCGTCTCTGAGAGAAGGCTGTCTTAGAATGAACAGCGTTTTATTTTTGTAAATTCCATTATTTCCGGGTCGTTGCCTTACACGCTTTCACCTTGCTTACGTTAGAACTATGACTTGTGACACGCATGTATAGAGTGTCAATGGACTTTCTAATTTTATTTCCGCTTGTACTGGGATAACCTTAGACACTTTCTCTCTTTTGACCATGAGAAACTGTCTGGCGACATACTGAAATATTTTTCCATTAACGATGTTTGTCACTGCGATACTTATCGGCAGTGATGAAGAAGACAGATAGAAATTTTATGTTTCTTACCCCTTTAGAAGATGTATTTTTGTGGCAATATCTGATTTTTGGCAGAATATCTAATATCTGATGAAAGTTTTACATGTAAGCATTTTTCCTTAATTAGATGAAAACCGTACATAGCCTGTCCTGAATGTCGATCGATCGATACCCTGTCTGAATGAGATTTCTCCAGCGGTTGACGAACTTGAAAATAAGAAATTTTTAGATTTCTCGCTGTGGCAATGAATGAATAAACGATGTTAGCGGGCATGATGACTTTATTTATTTATAATTAATGAAATCGGGTTGAAAACCCGGTGAAAACATAATGCTTGGGGGAGGGACATAATGAAATCCTTATTATATATATAGTATTGAAATAAAGTTTTGTTATTATTGTTTTACACAGTTCCATAGTGTGTGTGTGTTGATCTTTTGTGTGTTGAACTTTTTTGCGAGTGATTTAACAGAACGAACTCTGATTTTTAAGGTGAGAACTTTTTAAATGCCATGTATTATTCACTTAATTATAATGAAAGTTTTTTGAATAATTATTGGTAAACTACACGATTTGCTTCTGAGAAACATTATCCGGGAAATAAACCTACGACCATTTTTGTAATCATGCAAGAGGGACATTATTATTATTATTATTATTATTATTATTATTATTATTATTATTATTATTATTATTATTGGATCGTATGCCAGAGCATACTCGTAATAGCAGCTACGCTGCGAACTATTAAAATTTTTTATTTGTTCGTGTTATTTAAAATAACACTCGTTTTTAAAATAAGAAGCTCAGAACACTTGTAGTGTGAACCTACAAATAATTTCGAAAATATTTTAAAAATAAGAAGCTCAGAACACTTGTAGTGTGAACCTACAAATAAAAGGCCTAAAGACGGACCATTTACTTGTAGAGTTTTATTTGCTTAGTTATAGGATGCTTAATTACAATATGTTTGATTCATTTGTTACGATTTTTAACTGTTATACCGATCACTTTAAATTAGTTATACCTAATATATATATGTACGTTGTACAGATGGGACTTGAACTGTTTAAGTAAGCTCATTTGCCAATAGATGGCATACTACTACGCTTTGGTAATACAACTGATAATCTTTTTTTAGGAACGCAAATGTTTGAACTAAGACTAGTATTTGCAGAAAGAAAGAAATGTTTTAGTCTTGGGGGAGCGCTTTTTTTTCCAACATTATCGTGTTTTAATAGTAAATATTACTGAATGTTAGTTATTTGCGTGGGTGGTAGCCACATAGCGCAAACAATAGCTTTAATGTCAAGAAAATTTTACGGAACCCCCTAAATACATTGGTTATTGAACACTGTCTTTTGATTTGAAAACTTGTTGTGTATCCTCGAAGCAAAATGAAATTATATAGTCCTATTTGTACCATGTCCCTCCAACTAAGTGGCTCTTGCCTGCAAGATAGATTGCCTAGATTTTAACAGTATTATCTTATAGCAAAAAAAAGAGAATTATGTACGACTATTTGTAGTATATTTTTACAAGTAACGGGAGCCCTTCCCCCTTAGTTATGGGTTCCCCTAGATTTTAGCAGTATTGTATTACAAGGAAGCAAAATGAAATGATGTATGGGTTTTCCTATTTGTAGCATGATCCTCAATGAAGGGGGCTTTTGCCTGCAAGATAGATTGCCTAGATTTTAACAGTATTATCTTATAGCAAAAAAGAGAATTATGTACGACTATTTGTAGTATATTTTTACAAGTAACGGGAGCCCTTCCCCCTTAGTTATGGGTTCCTCTAGATTTTAGCAGTATTGTATTACAAGGAAGCGAATTGAAATTATGTATGGGTATTCCTATTTGTAGCATGATCCTCAATGAAGGGGGCTTTTGCCTGTCAGATAGATTGCCTAGATTTACCAGTATTATAGCAAAAGAGAATTACGTACAAGTATTGTAACACATAGCTATAACTGGCGGGGCCATTTTCTTAGTTATAGGTGACCCTAGATTTAAACAGTATTGTATTACAAGGAAATTATGTAGTCCTATTTGTAGTATAACCCTATAACTGGCGGGGGCCATTTTCCTTAGTTATAGGTGACCCTAGATTTAAACAGTATTGTATTACAAGGAAATTATGTAGTCCTATTTGTAGTATATTTTTACAAGTAACGGGAGCCCTTTCCCATTAGTCATAGGGTTACTTAGAAAAAAAAATGAAATGAAATTTTTGAGTCCCACGGTTATGCCGGTTAGGCTAAAGGAGACGGTGATTATTTTATTTGTCGAACAATATGTGAGAGAATAAAAGATATTCTCCTAATAAATTAGTCGGAGCAAATTGTATTTTCGAACTTGCAAAATAAATCGTTTGCTGTGCAAACTCGTTGTTAAAAATAAGGTGTTTGAACTAAATATGGGAGCTAAAATAAGCTCTTAAAAGTATATAGGAAGTGGGAGGAAACGGGAGAGCTCCCGAGAAAAAAAACCCATGGACACGGTGTTTGTCCACCACAATTTATAAAAAAAAATAAATCCAAACAATGTTTGTCATGAAAATGTTGAAATATTTGGTGCGAACCCGGGACCCCAAACACCAGAGGTGAACGCTCTTCCATTGGAGCCACCGCGGCCCCCAGGCTTACTTAGATTTTAACAGTATTATATTATATTATAGCAAAAAAAAGAGAATTATGTGGGGCTGTTTTTTACCGGTTCCCCATTAGTTAGTTTCTACAATTACGGGTTTTTCTGATTAGGTAATAACATAATGATGATAATTATGTTCAACTGAAGGTCCATATGTGTTGGTGGGTCCCCCTTAGGGATTTGTAATATAATGAACGTTTGGTGGTTTACTGATAGAAGAAGAATTAGCTATGCCCTCACAAATTATGTTTTATTAACAGAACACAACTGCGAGAAGGGTTCTTATTTAATGCTATCAGTAGTATTTAATGGCTAAAAAGAAATATATATATCATACTTTACCTTTAAAATATAAATATATATTCAGGACTAATAATAAATACGTCAACACGATGCACGGCTTAAACTAAACTAAAGTTAATTTAAAATTTCTCCGACAGATGGCATAGAACCACAATTTTCTATTATAGTTGATTTTGTATTAAAGTAATGAAAACAAATGATTGAAGAGAATTATATAATAATTAGTATGGGGTTATTCGATGAAAGAAAGAAAGAAAAAAAATAAGTATAGAAGAAGAAGAAATGTAATTTTACTGTTTTAATATGGTTATTGAAAACACATACACAATCTTATTTATAAGTTTAAAATTGATATAGAGATGCATAAGAAAACTGATATACATTTCGTTTGTTCATTTATGACCGATTCAAGGTTTGAACTAGAGACAATGCTTATATGACGCGAACGTATTTTATTTTTAATAATCACTTTGAGTTTGTCCGGGTGGAAATTTGATTTATATACAGTGAAAAATAAAATAATAACTTAATTTGTTTAGTCTGTCATATTTTGAGGGAAATGGCGTGAAAGATATATTTAAATATTGCAGAATACATTTGAATGTGGGAGAATATTTTATAGTTAACTGGATTGGAGTGACATTGAATAAAACCCGAGATTAAATATAATACTTATTATTGAAAATTAATTTCCGACCCTTTGCAGGGTTGTTGCTGTAGGGCATTTAAGGCTAATTGCTTATACGCGTAAGCGCACCTGGGATTTGAACCCGTATGCCGCTGTTAAGGTGACTTGCTTATACGCGTAGACCCGCTCGGAATTTGAACCCACGCACTATTGGTAGGTTTACGCGGAAATTAAATCCGCATTTTAATGTTAAGCGCGTAGGCTTGCCCGGGATTTAAACTCGTACCTCAGTGTTAGGTTTACGCGGAAATTAAATCCGCATTTTAATGTTAAGCGCGTAGGCTTGCCCGGGATTTAAACTCGTACCTCAGTGTTAGGTTTACGCGGAAATTAAATCCGCATTTTAATGTTAAGCGCGTAGGCTTGCCCGGGATGTAAACTCGTACCTTAGTGTTAGGTTTACGCGGAAATTAAATCCGCACGCCGTTGTTAAGGTGACTTTGTTTATGCGGGTAAACCTGCACGGGAATTAAAATTGTACGTCTTAGCACGAAAGGCAATAACATTAAAAAATTATGACATGCGAAATTTGTAGATGAGATGTCAAATATGTTTGCAGTAAAGATGATGATAACTTTAGTGAATACGGTACCATGGTTTTGTTTGCACCAAAGGCAAAAGCATTAAGGGGTTAGAACATGTCGAGCCATTGGAAATTAAATTGTGATTCACTTTAACAAAATGCACCATTCTTAACGTGAAACTTTTAGGATACAACCGGGAATTGAATTCGTGTTTGTTAGCAGCGTTTATTAAAATAGTAGCTTAATTTCAGTTAATCAAGGCGTTCAGCAGCAAAGCTATATGAAACATGAACCTATTAACTAATTAACAATTATTGGAAACTTTGGGACGTAGGCTATTGCCTAAGTTAAATTGATTTTGAGTTTGTTGTTGTTGTTTCGTTCAGTAGTATGGGTTTATGAGACGTGTACCTACATAAAGTGAATTGATTTTAAGTTTGCTGTTTTGTTCAGTAGTATGGGTATATGAGACGTGTACCTACATAAAGTGAATTGATTTTAAGTTGCTATCCCGTTCAGTAGTATGGGTATATGAGACGTGTACCTACATAAAATGAATTGATTTTAAGTTTACTGTTTTGTTCAGTAGCATGGCTATATGAAACTAGTATTTTACCACCACCGGAAATTAAATCCGGGGCAGTTTGTACCAATAGCGTGATTATTAGCGTTAATCACTATGTTAGGCTACACAGGATCACTAGACATGATTTAAGAGTGATATTTTTCTTATAGGTTTTTTCAGAACAAAAACTGAAAATTAAACATATATCTCACACAGATTTAAAACTTTGCTCCTGGAAAAATTTTTTTAGCACTAATTGGAATCATAAAATCCACACCGGAAATCAGATATAACTTTTTACATAGCGGTCAAATTTTTGTGAAGTTAACCCCTTTAAAATTATACATAAGTTGTCCAAGTTAAACAA